>NW_026652278.1:62632007-62890940 GCF_009828535.3 Hylobates moloch | reverse complement strand
GCCCACTTTTTGATGGGGTTGTTTGTTCTTTTCTTGTAAATTTCTTTAAGTTCTTTGTAGATTCTGGATATTAGCCCTTTGTCAGATAGAGAGACTGCAAAAATGTTCTCCCATTCTGTAGGTTGCCTGTTCCCTCTGAAGATAGTTTCTTTTGCTGTGCAGAAGCTCTTTAGTTTAGTTAGATTGATCTATCAATTTTGGCTTTTGTTCCAATGGCTTTTGGTGTTTTAGTCATGAAGACTTTGCTCATGTCTATGTCCTGAATGGTATTGCCTAGGTTTTTTTCTAGGGTTTTTATGGTTTTAGGTTTTACATTTAAGTCTTTAATCCATCTTGAGTTAGTTTTTGTATAAGGTGTAAGGACGAGGTCCAGTTTCAGTTTTCTGCATATGGCTAGCCAGTTTTCCCAACACCATTTATTAAATAGGGAATCATTTCCCCATTGCTTGTTTTTGTCAGGTCCTAAACCTCAGTTCTTGACTTCTCTGCACTTGCAGGCTCAACACCACGTGGAAGCTGCCAAGG
The DNA here is from genome assembly GCF_009828535.3 of Hylobates moloch. Lineage (NCBI taxonomy): Eukaryota > Metazoa > Chordata > Mammalia > Primates > Hylobatidae > Hylobates > Hylobates moloch. The sequence goes on along the minus strand of NW_026652278.1, from coordinate 62,890,415 downwards.
CTTGGGGCTTGCACCCTCTGAAGCTATGGCTGGAGCTCTATGTTGGCCCCTTTCAGCCATGGCTGGAGCAGCTGGGACACAAGGCACCAAGTCCCCAGGCTGCACACAGCATGGGGACCCTGGGCCCAGCCCACGAAACCATTCTTTCCTCCAAGGCCTCTGGGCCTGTGATGGGAGGGGCTGCCATGGAGACCTGTGATAGGCCTTGGAGACCTATTCCCCATTTTCTTGGGGCTTAACACTTGGCTCCTCATTATTTATGCAAATTTCTGCAGCCGGCTTGGATTTCTCCTCAGAAAATGAGATTTTCTTTTCTATCATATTGTCAGGCTGAAAATTTTCCAAGCTTTTGTGCTTTGCTTCCCTTTAAAAACTGAATGCCTTTAACAGTACCCAAGTCATATATTGAAAGCTTTGATGCTAGAAATTTCTTCTGCCAGTTACCCTAAATCATCTATCTCAAGTTCAAAGTTCCACACGTCTTTAGGGAAGGGGCAAAATGCCTCCAGTTTCTTTGCTAAAACATAACAAGAGCCACCTTTTCTCCAGTTCCCATCTCCATCTGAGACCACCTCAGACTGGATTTCATTGTCCATATCATTATCATCATTTTGGTCAAAGTCATTCAGCAAGTCTCTAGGGAGTTCCAAACTTTCCCTTATTTTTCTATCTTCTTCTGAGCCCTCCAAACTGTTCCAACTTCTGCCTATTACCCAGTTCCAGTCACTTCTGCATTTTTGGGTATCTTTTCAGTAATGCTCCACTCTACTGGTACCAATTTACTGTATTAGTTCACTTTCACACTGCTGATAAAGACATACCCAATACTGGGCGATTTGCAAAAGAAAGAGGTTTATTGGACTTACAGTTCCACATGGCTGGGAGGCCTCACAATCATGGTGGAAGGTGAGGCATGTCTCACATGGTGGCAGACAAGAGAAAAGAACTTGTGCAAGGAAACTCCCCTTTTTAAAACCGTCAGATCTCATGAGACTTATTCACTGTCATGAGAACAGCACTGGAAAGATCTGCCCCCATGATTCAATTACCTCCCACTGGGTCCCTCCCACAACACGTGGGAATTCAAGATGAGATTTGGGTGGGGACACAGCCAAACTATATCGAGGCCCATGTTTTTCTGTTTTAGATGCCTTGCCCTGCTGCTTTGGATCCTGTTCTCCAGGTCACTATTCCATCCCAGCCAGGACACAGATTATTTCCTTAATTTTCCATAGAATAGAATTTTAACCAGACTTTCCAGAAAGAGGCAAGATAAAGAAAAGACAATACAGATAATGGTTTACAACAGTAACTGTGGCTACACATAGTACCCTTTGGTCCAAGTTCTGGGCCATTTTCAAGGTATCCTTGAAAAGTGTTCTTCTGAATTGTTTCTATCTACCACTGTTGTGGACATGCCACTGTGTGATACTCTCTAGTTTGTCTCTTCCATCTGGAGGCTAGGCCCCCAAAACTGTGGGGCTTCAGAGAGAAAAGGGACGTTCTCCCCTCTTTGGCTAAAATCCTGGGTTTCCAGCTCTCATTCCTGTCCCAGAATTAACTTCTCCCTCAGAATAAGTAACAATGGGGATATCCATTCTCTTCAGGATTAATCTCATTCCTTCACTATAGGATATGGTCTGGTCCTGTGAGTACCACCCATCTCCACCTCTCGTCCAGGCAATTGCTATAGCTGTCTTTAGTGCATTCCTAGAAATCTGAATTCTCTTAACATCATGTTTGGGACTTAAATAGTCCATTCCAGGTTGTGCTATGTCAGTCTGTATGGGGCTGTTTACAGAATTTATCTTCTTTCCTTCCTTTATCTCTCTCCCCTCCTACTTCCTCTCTGTCCCCCTCCTCTTCCTCCCTTTCTTCCTATCCTTTTTCATTTTAGTCTTGGGGCCCTTGTAAACATGCAGTGTTCTATAGCAATGCTTCTTCTCAAGTTTCTTTTCTTCCTTCCACTGCAGGGGCAGTTTTGGTTGTCACAGTAGTTGCGGGACACACCTGGCATTTAATTTGCTGGGGCCTGTTAAAAAGAAAACTATTAACAGGTGATATTTGTTAAAGCATGATAAAGAAGAATTTATTTAGGACTATCACAGTATAGGGACCACTGCAGTAGGTCTTGTGGTAGAGGAGAGAGATTGTGCTCAACTCTCCATACAGCATGGGCAAGTGGGAATTTATAGACAGTGACCAGAGTGGGGTCACTGAAAATTACCAGGAAGAAACATCAGGGGTAAGAGGGGTTCTGGGTAAACCAATCTAACTAGATTCTTGCTGAAGACAGGCCAAGGTGATCAGATATCACCTGGGGAATGGTGGCGGATGAGGAACCCAATCAAGGGAGATCAGAATGGAGCGGGAGGATTGGGGGGAGGGGTGATTCTTGCTTAACTGACTTAGCAGGGCTGTTTATGAAAACTAGATTTTTCAAGGAAGTACATAAATGGGCCTAGATGAAGTTTCAGAAGGTCAACTACAGTTTTGTCAAGCAAGGAATCTTTGTCAGTCCAAAGAAACTTAGAGGGTTTACAGTGTGTGGAACTCTCCTCTACAATGAATTGTCCCCACATCCCATGCAACTTTCTAATTTCCCAGTGGACATTCATGTGTGTTCTGCTTATAATTTTCTAAGCCTTGAACCTAACTCTGGTTTTACTTATAAACACATAGTATTTTTTGGCACAGTTTTAATATATACTGAATTTCTAGGAATGCAACCATTTAGGTATATCAAAGGAAGATTGTATTTATTTCATTCTGTATTATATCAAGAGTTGTGCACTATTATAGAAAAATCATGTCACTACTGAAATGCTGCTTGTGGTATTTGAATTGACAATACAACAGTGCATCCTTATCTATCTCGTTTGTAGCTGCCACATTCATAGTGATTCTGTACATAAGGGGAAGAGTGACTGTTTTCCAGTGCAAGTGTGCCTGATCATTTATATAATGAAATGCAAATATATAATTTATATGAATACATACATATATATAAGATATATATAAAATATATTTTTAATGAGTTAGTATGGTCAGTATGTAGTTAGTAACTATAAATTTTATTTCAGGATATTAAAAAGGAACATTGGAAAATATTTGTTTTATAAAGAGAGTGTTAGTTCTGATGGGTTCGAGGACTATGTAAATTAATACAGGAAAAATAAACAGTTCTCTTTAAGAAACAATAAAACTCTACAGAGACATAGCTCACTGAATTTCTCAGAGTGAAACAACTACAGTTATTTCCTTCATGACATTTAGGTGAGACTTGCTTTACATTTGCACAAACAGAAAATCTACTGTCTTTGTTTTCTCAGAACAGAGACAGAACTTTTGAGATTAGAATTGCAAAGACAGGACAATTTCTTTAAATTTTAAAAGCTGTATTATTTTTAAAATTAAGTGTGTTAATGCTTTAGAAATGGTATAATACAGCCCTGTTCAAATAATTTGAAATAAGAAGGTTCAATGACAGTAAATGTTAATTTCATTCTAGGTGGTCGTATCTCTGAAAATGATTGTGATTTTCAAAGCTGCAGAAGCAAGTTGTTTTTAGAACCATCAATACAAGATGGTCTGGTTTATGAATATATTCAAGGAATTGAGAGGGTGATTAATTGATAAAAGAAATGTCACCTGAAAGGTGTGGGCTGGGAATTCTCATTAAAGAGTTGAGAAAGAAGTAACCAAGTAATCAATGAACTAAAGCAGACATGATTGACTGTAATTACTCTGCTTGTTAAGGTTATTGACTAACAGCAAGATGGGCTGTCAAAACTGAAGCGTGGTGCCTTGGGAAAATTAAATGAGAAAAATTAATGAGAAAAATACTCATTTTAGCCCTTCTATTATTACCAAGGCAAGAAAGTTGATGTGTCAACGTCAGTAGTTTATTCTGAAATAGTTAAAATGAGACTGAAAACATTAGCACTAAATTCACCCCGCCTGGCATCTACATGTGATATTTGGGTTTACACAAAGTGAAATACAGGTAGGGAGAGAAATTAGGTGGTAACTATAATACATAAAGACAACAAGCAAGGCATAACTCTAGTTTGTGTAAGGTAAGGTAGCATTAATAGTTGTAAAGATGGAGATAAGGCAATGGATTTGAAGGCTATTGGAGAAATAAAATTAATAGAATACCAATCTCTGATGAAGCTGACATCTTTCATTTTGTATCAAGGTGAATGTAACTTTCACCAGGAAATTTTCCTTGATTATCCCCTCCTCTTGGAGCTATCCCTACCTCCATTTAATTCCTATAGCTATTGATGCTTACCTTGTATTATAGTTAATTTGCATGTGCCATACAGTAGTGGACACTGCCACTGCCCCTAGCTTTTATCCCAATGGTGAAGACAGAATAAGTAAACAAAAAAAAATGCAAGGTTGTGATAAGTGACTGGGAACAGTGAGATAAAAAATAGTAAGGAAATACCTCTATGAGAAGGTGAAGGATTATATCAAAGATGAAAATGAGCCAGACATGTAAATAGCTGGGAGCAAATGGTTTCAGGCAAAGGAACAGCAAGTGCAATTGCCCTAGGGGAATATGGTTGGTTATTTTATAAATAGAGAGTATATCTGGAGTCAGTATATTAGAGGGGAGAGTGTTTTGAGTCGAGGGGAAAGAATGTTGTGAGTCGAGGTGAAAGAGGTTGACAACAGCCAGATCATGCAGGGCCTTGTAGATTTGGTAAAGAATTTGTATTTTCTGCTATGAGTAATAGGAAGCCTTTGGATAATTTTAAGCAGGAGAATAACATGAGCTAAACTTCTAAGTTCTGAAAAATCACTTAGAAGCTATGTAGAGAATGGCTACCAATGTTGGAATAGTCAGGGTAGGAGAGCTAGAGAAATGTGCACATGTTAAAGACAAATTTTGTAAGTAGGATCAGTGGGAATTCTTGATGGTAATGAGGGAAAAGAATGAATGAAGGATGACTCCTAGGCTTTGGCTTATGCAGTAATTGGTTGATGGTACCAATTATTGGGATATGAATGACAGAGAAAAATAGGTTTGAGAGACAAAATCAAGAGCTCCTTTTTGGGACATATCAAGTTTGAAGTGTGTATTGTTTATTCAAATGGACAAGGCAGTTTGGATATATTGCTATGGGGGTCATGAGAGAGGTCTGGACTAGGATACAAAGCTGGGAACCATTAGCATATGCATGTATAACTGGTTTGAGTGAACTAGCTTGTTTTCTTCTATCTGTATCTCCCTTTGCTCTGTTGCCTCTCCCTTTCCTATTCCTTAATGACACATCAGGTGGGTGCCTGCCATTTTTAGTTCTTTAAAGCCCTGCTTGTCCAATTTAACACTTCCATTTCATTCTAATTTAAATCTCCCTCCCTTTTCCCCAACACTGACCAGATGTCCTCCCAAGGGACTTGGAATGGGGAGTTTTTTTTCATCATTTCTGCTCTGGTATCTTCAAGAGGAGAGGAAGTAGTTGGCCTTGTTCCCCTAACTTTTCAAGTCCACTAACTTTTCCTTTAATATTATGGCTAGTGTAACTGAGTACCCCCATTTTTCTAAGAGATTATTTATTTTTTTCTTCTTTTTTCTTTCCTCCTTTCTCCCACTCCCTACTTAGCTCTTTAGAAATGCAATTATAACCTTTTACCTCCTCTTCACCAGACAATCCCTGCAGGGTGAGTTAATCCAACTATGTGCTTACAAGCTCCAGAGCCCAACTCTCTCCCACCAGGAGACTGTTTTGAGAGATGACAGACAGTTAATCTACACCTCAAAGTATGCCTGCTACAAAACTCTTTCCTAACTGGAGAGTTTCAGCTATTTTTACAAGCTAGTTCTGCCCACAGAGACACTAGTGGTCACCAGCTTGACTGCCCAGTAGATAAGGCACCAGAGCAAGTTATGCAGACCCCCACCTGCATTTCCCTCCCCTGCATGCCATTCATGCCAAGACCCCTTTTAAAAGCACCTGCTTTCTGCTTCAAAAGTGAAGCAGCACGCTTAAAGGCAGAAGTCTGCACTTCTTCCCCTAAGCCAGCTTTGGAATAAAAAGTCACCTTCTTTATACCAGACTTCGCTCTTGTTAATTGGACTCTGCAAGCTGTGGGCAACTGAACTTGTATTTCGGTTACACTAGGAGAGGGCATAGGAGAGGAAGAGCATGTAGCTCTTTTCTTAACTGCTTCTTAGTAATCCCTGAGTGAGATGTCTATCCTCAAATACTGGAAATTCCTTAGCATGTACCTAGGCGGCTTCATTTTCTTTCATTTTGAGCCATAGTCACCAATTATTGGCAACAGGAAAAGTCCCACTCAACATCCTATCTCATTTAAAGATCTCATTTAAAGCCATAGGTTGAGATGTGATATCCCTTCAGGTGACAGAATGGCTTGGCCACCTGGAGGTTGTTGATAGACTTAAAAATGGCCCTTTTGGGAGTGAAGGGGAAATAGATCATCTTAGTGGGTTGTGAAGTGAGAGGTAAAAACATAGGGGTGGTGGACAACTCATTTGGGAAGTATTATGATGAAGGCACAGAGAACTAAGTAGCAACCGCAGGGAGCTGTAGGGTAAAAGTATGTTTTGTTTGTTGAAAATTTTCAGGTAGAAGTCCTGTGGCATATTTTTGCACTGATCATTGGAGAAGGGGTGATAATGCAGTGTGTGAGGTGATCATGAAGGAGCAGAGTCCTTGAGAAGGTGAGGGAAGAAGGGATCCAGTACACAAGAGAGATTAGCCTTTGGTAAGAGCAAGAGGACTTCTTGCATTTTAATAGGAGGGAGGGTAGAGAAGATGAGAGTCGGTGTTGGTGGGTTTATAGATTTGATGATGGAAAGATGTGAAACATCTTCCAGATGGCTTATGTTCTTCTTAGTAAGGCAGGAGAGTTGGTTAGCTGCTAATAATAAGGATGGTTGGGAAGGGAGAGTGAGAAACTTTTTTTGTTGTATTAATAGTACATAAGACCTTCAAATCAGGGGCAGATTCATTTAGATTCACCTAAAATACCTGACAAGGTGCCAGAACTATTTATCACATATTTTTGAAAAAAATGATTTTAATTATCACAAACAGGAATTATTCCTAGCTTTAAATCTCATTTTAGAAAGGTGTTATAGCTGTTCAGAAAATTACATATTTTTAAAGCCCCAACCTGAAATTGCCAGTATTTTGAGATACTATGTACAGATGAAATGGACTCATGTTTCATGCAAAAGTGATTTTCATTCTATAAGGGATTTTATTGACAAGAAGAAACTACTCCATTCTGACTAAAGAGCATATTGCACCCTGGAGGACTTATTTTCCAAGAGGGGCTACTGACAGGGATAGAATTATCTTCTTTTTGGAGGCCTCCCTTCTCTCCTGTAATCTTCTAGCTGGCTCCTAACACAGGGCTCTGCATCAAGGGGCTTCTCAGTACATCCAATTGAATGACTTTGTTTGGGGCCAGTCCTGATGCCCAGAACCAAAAAAGTCACTTTTGATTACCTCAGGAGAATTGCTAGTAATGGCCATGATTTATTCTCTCTCTTTTCTCTCTCTCTCTCTCTCTCTTTTTTTTTTCCAGCTCTTCTACCCTCAATGTTTGATTGCTTGCAAGAGACATGTGAGCCAAAATTTTAAAGTTTGCAAAGTATAAAGAAAGGAAACAAGTAAATAGGGAAGGAGAACAAATACTGAACAAGACTGGGCAAGGTGACAAGAAAGAATTACTGTGAAAATCTGGAAGAGGGCCAGGATGCAAAATGCAGGGGCTGTGTAGTTTACAGGAACTATTTAGCCTCCAGCATGCCTCAGCGATCACACAGAGAAAGCCAGATTTCTCTGCTTTTGTCTCCTACCCTATAGTTAGCCATGGAAATTTGACATAGGTGATACGTGTTTTCTGTCAGCAAACAGATAGAAATACAGAGGACCATGGGGCCTGCGATCAACAAATCCAACGTGATTTGAATTGCTAGGAGGGGACCTCTTGTGGCTATAGTGGGAAATACTTCAGCTAAATACTATCTTGGAGGCTGCAGATATTTTTATGAAGGAATTAAAAAACCCACTATAAAAGCTCTTTAAAATTACATTTCAGATATTTATAATATTTAATTGTTTTGACAACACCAAGTTCTGTAAGAAGGTTTTATCTGTATTGCGTCTCTGAAGAGTTTGGTGTAATTTAAAGCTCTTCAGCTTTTATCCATTTAATTCACATATCCTCTGAAAAGCAAATAAAAAGAATAAGAGTTCTCATCTACATTTTGTAGATGGAATGGAGAGGTACAGGGCAGGTGAGTAACTTCTTGTGGTTTCACAGCAGGACAAGCTAGGCTTATGGTAGAATTTGGATATCTCATCTTGGGCTCAATTCAACAGTCCTGGTTTGGAAAACATTCATTATTAAAGCTCTAAAACAAAACCTGCTATTTTGCAAGTGTCAAGTGATTTCTTTATTCAAGAAAAGATGGATTGAGAGACATAAAACTTACTCTTTGTTTCACTGTGAAAAGAGGCTATTCCTAGATTCTCCAGGGGGAAAAAGCTGCTTTAAAAAAATCTGGGGAGGATAGCATGTTAGCAACTAAGAATCTTTAGATAAATGTATTGTCAATTATGCCCATTTTAAAGGTAGCTACATAAAAATACAGTTGTTTTGAAGGCTATCCTGAAAATCATATAAAATGAACTCCTTTCATAGTTGATTCTCTGACAGTTCCCAGACCCTGCCTTTCCTCTGGGCTCCCTGAAATTTGTGCTAAGAGTATCTGGAGAGCTAATAAATAAATGCTTTCTTTTTATTTTGAATTCAGCCTTTTAAGAACAGGACTGCCAAAACTCAAACAAGTAGTTCATATTTTAGTTAGCACCTCTTGTTTTAGAAGCTATTAGAAGAAAGTCAGAAAAATGGTAATGTCCAAGGAAATGCCACAGAAGTTCGAGTGGGATGTCAAGGAATTGATGAAATGATAAAGATTGTTTCGGTGATGTGAAGATATTGAGAGAGAAGATATCAAAAAAAGGGAAAAGGAAATGTGAAAAAGAATAGTCACAGAGAGAAAAAAGAAATTTTGGTGGAGAAGACTGTTTTTTTGGTGGCTTAAATTTAATAATGGGTTTACCTATGGAGTTTTTGGTAAATCTTCAGTTTAGATTCTTTACTGATAATGATGTGGTTCCTCATAAATACTGGAAGGAGAGACTGTGATGCTTGGTACAAGGGATGAGACAGGTAATATTTCAGAAGAAGAAAAATACGATCTCAGATGTGACACATGGCCTTGCTGCCATCATCTCTAGGGTTCTGAAGATATTGAATTTTACATAATTGATCTTTTGATGTGAGGATTTCCTGGACTCCTGTTTTTCCTGCTTTATCATTTTTCACTTTCAATAATTCTAGCCTTTGGCTTTAATTAGATAGAAGAGGTTCTTCTTTTGGAAAGAACTAGGGAAATGCAAATCTAACTTATTCAGAGCTATGTTTGTAGGTCTCTAGGCAAAGTATGTGTCTGGCCTTTTTCAACGAAGTATTTTCAGTAACAAGTTGTCAGTGAGGTCAGTGACTAGCGGTTCAGGATTAGATACCACCCACCCTGGCTTGTAACCTCCCCTTTCTTTCTTATCCTGGGTGAACAACGCTCAGCTAAATTGACTGCCCCACTGTCATCTGCCTCTCAGTTTGGTACTCTGTAACTCTGTGACCACCAAGAAGCCTTTTTCCACCCCCCACAAAGCTCTTTTTGGAAAATTCCCTACGGGAGCTGAATTTTAAGCCCATTTACTTTATAGGAAGAAACAGAAAGGTAAGAGTCAAGTTTGTAAAGAGAAGAGCTGAACTTCAGCGAATTCTCATTTCTGCATTGAATTCCTTTGTCTTAGTTATAATCATAGGTTTAAAATGTGGGTTTTTCTTCTGAATTGAGGAAGATCACATTATTATATGAAATAGGAATGTTTTGACTAGTTATGAGAAACGTAGGCTTTCACGCTAATTTTAAAGTTATAAATAACTTTCGAACTATTGCCGGGGGAAGCTGGTAGCCAAGGTCGTGCTTTGCATTCAGAGAGTTTCTGGCTATAAAAAGCCGATTGGATACTGTGCAGGAAAAGATAAGATATGGCCTGGATGCTTGTGCTTTGGCATGGGAGTGGGGAAAAGGAAGCAAAGATGGAATATGTTTGAAGGGATTTTACTTTCAACCAAAAGCTAATTCATAGTAAATGGAAGATGTTTCAAGTGAGATAATGGCAAAAAGCATTAATTTCTGAATTTAATGTCTATTTGTTTTATAATTGGAAGGAATATTAGGAGGTTGGGGAATGCTGTCAGAACTGTTCGATGACCAGTTATAGTCAAATGAAAATCACTGTATGGAATGATCATGAGATGTAATGATCAATCATGTAAAGAAAAGGTCACTATCTAATGGGATCTGAATGATTGTGAGCAGCTGCTGTCAGTTACACAGAAGACAGAAATAAAAGAAATGAGTTCAAATGGAAATAAGAAGAAATTAGGGTTAGACATCAGAAAGTTCATTTACTGTAGAGGTTTTGAGTCACTGATATGTGCCTGCTAAGATCTCTGGAGATAATGTGAGAATGCAATGATTTGCTTAAAACAAAGTGGGAAAAGCAGGATTTCAAGTCTGCATTGGTTCTGAGTTTGTGGCTAGTGTTTTAGACAGATTGAAAGCTCAACATATTGAGAATAGTTGTGATTTGAAGATTCAGATTATCCATGGTCAGATTTGAATGGCATATTTGAGTGTGCTATTAAAATTTCATTGTCCATTATAAAAAAATTATCTCAGTAGAACCATAGGACAAGTTTGTTAAATGGAGAAACCTAAAATACAGACAGTATAGACAAAGTTATTCCCATTTGTTACCTCCTACACATAGTCTAAATCTTCCTTTTTATTTGAGTAAAGATTGGGATTTTTATGGTAAAACTTTTTTTCGTTATAAAAGCATTAAATGTTCATCGTAGGATTTTGAAAGCACAGAAAAATATTACCTGTAATTTCATTGATGTGTTTCCTTCTAGTCTTTTTTTTTCTAGATGGCTTTAAAAGTAATTGCAATAATACTATAGATAAAATTTGGAACCTTGCTTTTTCGTTTAACCATATACCAAAACATTTTCCACAGAATATTACCTATTCTACAGTGGTGTTATTTTAAATTTGTGTAACATTTTTCAAGTGAATGAATATAATTTTATTAATCATTGCTGAACATTTAGACGCTATGGTAAACATCTTGTGTATTTATTTATTTATGTGTATATGTATGTATATAGATATGTTTAAGACAATTTCCTTAATCTCTGTTTCTAAGTGTGGAAGTGTTGGATTAGAGAACACTATGTTTGAAGGTAAAAGTTGTGATATTTAAGATGTGTTTTTACTGTTATTCTTTTAAAGCATTGTAAAATTCCTAGTCTACAAAATGATACATTTATTGTCTATGATGTGCAAAACATTGTTATCAGGCACATAGATACCAAAATACTTAGTGTTTAGAAGGATGGAATCTCTCCTACCTACAAAATTTCCACTTAATAAACTTTTACAGATATCAACAAAGCTACATGTCACAGTTGAAAATACTTCAGCTCTGCCTGAAACCAATAGATAGTATTGTTGATCACTTATGTTACTTTGGACATGAAAATAACAGAATGTATAATTAACTTTGTTAGAAGACCATGTAGACATAGTGATTTATATGACTTTTATGATACAACTGTGACAAATAAATAGGAATGGGAAGAATAAATTCTTTACTTATTGTGAATCTTTGGAGAAATTAGAAGTATTTGGAGAAAATCTGTAGGCAACAGAATAGAAAGAAAAGGGATAGAGGGCACATGCTAGAGGAGCAATTCAGTATTAGGTTTTTCTATAGGGAAAACATGAGAATTGAATAAGGCGTGGCTGTGGTAGAAGTCAGAGAAGATAAGTTTTAATTCTGTCATTGTTGAGTTTGGGAACCATGGTTGTGTAAATAGAGTAGGAGGAAGAAAGCTAAGGAATTAGTGATAAATACAACTAATTATTGGAAGTGGTGACTGGTCCCAAGTAATCAAAGTGGAGAGATTAGAGATATCAACATTATGTGGTATGAAGTGAGAGGTAGAGTTATGAATTATTAAAGAATATAGTCTTCCTGTATTAAAAAACTTTTTAAATTGTGAAGTTTTATTATTCAGTGATAATATTTAGAGAAAGACCGTAGCTACAGAAGGATGGGAGTTTCATTCTCTATTCCCTATGAACTTCTGTTTGCATGTTTCTATTTTTTTTTTGGAATAGAAGGGATTAAGATTTAAGAAGAGAAGTTGGCAACCCAAACAGGCCTGAAGAGAAATTATGCGCTTTGTAATGAAGACTTGAAAATAGTGTTTATTTATGGATCATTGGCTCATGGGAATGCTAGTCTAGAGATTTAAAAAGTGTGATTTTCTGATTCTTGTTTGGATACTGGATTTTAAGTGACGTGGTACTGCGGGGTGGAACTCTGGAGTTTAGCAAAGTTGCAAATCTAACGGAAAGTGACAGATAATTGAGGCTGCACAATTTTTGAAGGTGAACAGGACTGTTAGCCAATACATCTGATTTTTCACATGCTTAATTACTGTTTTTAACCACATTATTTTTGCCTGGGATTCAGCGAGTAATCTGTAACCAGTTTAATCACTAGCTTCTAGCATATGATAGGTGACTTTGAGTTCCTGTGTGCAAAATGGAAGATTAGGTCAAGTTTATTTGGCACCCTCCCCACCTCTTTTCTTTACCTTTCATTATCCTGACCAGGATGCTTTTCTGCTTCTGATCCCTCCTGGCAATGGGGAAATTGATTTGATGGAGAAGGTGATGTTTAGTGCAAAGAAAGTCTCTCAAATACTGGAACTTGAACAATGGAGGCCCCTACTTTAAATTAGCACTGTTCAAAATGTAATTAGAAGTTCCCAATTTTTAACTGGTCTATGAAACGAGATAAGAGGCTTGTGCCTGCAAGTAAATCAGCTACACCCTAAGCACTTTGTAGTGAGACTTTCTAGATGAAGGAAGCACTCATTAACTTATATTCTGGTACAAGCTCCTTTTCTCATCGCAGACCTGCAGTTTGAGTAGCATTGCTTAAGTTACACTGTATAAACATTTATCTCCTCTTGAGAGGTGAAGCTGGCTGGGCTTCTGGGTCAGGTGGGGACTTGGAGAACTTTTCTGAATAGGTAAAGGATTGTAAATGCACCAGTCAGCACTCTGTGTCTAGCTAAAAGTTTGTAAACACACCAATCAGCACTCTGTACAAATGCACCAATCAGCACTCTGTGTCTAACTAAAGGTTTGCAAACGAACCAATCAGCACTCTGTAAAAATGCACCAATCAGTGCTCTGTGTCTAGCTTAACGTTTGTAAATGCACCAATCAGGACTCTGTAAAAACACACCAATCAGTGCTCTGTATCTAGCTAAAGGTTTGTAAACGCACCAATCAGCACTCCATAAAAACGGAACCAATCACTCTGTAAAATGGACCAATCAGCACTCTGTAAAATGGACCAATCAGCAGGATATGGCGGGGGGCAAATAAGAGAATAAAAGCTGGCCACCTGAGCCAGCAGTGGCAACCTGCTCGGGTCCCCTTCCACGCTGTGGAAGCTTTGTTCTTTCATTCTTCACAATAAATCTTGCTGCTGCTCACTCTTTGGGTCCGCACTACCTTTATGAGCTGTAACATTCACCACGAGGGTCTGTGGCTTCATTCCTGAAGTCAGCCAGATCATGAACCCACTGGGAGGAACAAACAACTCCAGATGCGCTGCCTTTAAGAGCTGTAACACTCACTGTGAAGGTCTGTGGCTTCACTCCTGAAGTCAGCAAGACCACGAACCCACCGGAAGGAAGAAACTCCAGACACATCTGAACATCTGAAGGAACAAACTCCGGACACACCATCTTTAAGAGTAGTAACACTCACCGCGAGGGTCCGCGGCTTCTTTCTTGAAGTCAGCGAGACCAAGTACCCACCAGAAGGAACCAATTCTGGACACATTTTGGCAACCCAGATGGGACTCTCACCTATTGCCAAGTGGTAAGTACCATCAGACCCCTTTTGCTTGCTATTCTGTCCTATTTTTCCTTAGAATTCTGGGGCTAAATACTGGGCACCTGTCGGTCAATTAAAAGCAACTAACGTGGCCACTGGACTAAAGACACTGATGCCAGGCTTTCTGGGAAAGGGCTCTCTGACAACCCCTGACTCTTTGGAGTTGGGAGTGTTGGTTTGCCTGGAACCAGCTTCTGCTTTTCTGGTACTTCCAGGCTGAGCCGAGGGTTGACAGAGAGGAAAGCCATTCAGCTCCGGGGTCCCGACAACAAGTTGGTTGACCCTGCGGCCATGGAACTCTCAAAGTCATGTCACCCAAGCAAGACTTGCCCATCTACCCTGTCTCCTGACCCTTGCCTCCTGGGTCCTAATGCCTGTCAGACAAACTTCCTCTTGCCTCTCTTCTCTGAGGCTAGTCTGCTTCTAAAAACCGCTCCCTGTCTCTGGCGCTTTTCTAGTTTCTCCTATAAGAATGATTTCTAGTATAAACTTCAGGACTCTTTTACCTTCTTTAGGCACCCAGGCTCACCAATCAGAAAGACATAATTTTTGCCCAAAGCCCCATCTGGGTGGGAGGCTATCTGGAATTTTAGGATCCCTCCTCAGACAAGCAGGCCTAACAAAAGCTATTCCTGAAGCTAGGATATGGGGAGCTTCGGAAATGGTATCTTTCCTATTCATATAAGTGAGGACAAAAGGCATCACTCTTCCAACTCTGGAGATCCCTTCCCTCCCTCAGGGTATGGCCATCCACTTCATTTTTGGGGCATAACATCTTTATAGGACAGTGGTAAGGTCCCAATACTAACAAGAGAATGCTTAGGACTCTAACAGGTTTTCGAGAATGCATTGGTAAGGGCCACTAAATCCAATTTTTCTTGGTCCTTTTTGTGGTCTAAGAGGACAGGCAAGAATGCAGGTTTTCGAGAATGCATCAGTAAGGGCCAATAATCCGACCTTCCTTGGTCCTCTTTTTGGTCTAAGAGGAATACTAGTGTTTCTGCTGCTACGTTGGTGAGCGCAACTATTCCGATCAGCAGGGTCCAGGGACTGTTGCGGGTTCTTGGGCAAGAGATGTTTCTGTTGCTGCATCAGTGAGTGCAACTATTCCAATCAGCAGGGTCCAGGGACTGTTGTGGGTTCTTGGGCAGGGGGAGAAACAAACCAAAACCGTGGGCGGTTTTGTCTTTCAGATGGGAAACACTCAGGCATCAACAGGCTCCCCCTTGAAATATATCCTAAGCCACTGGGACCAATTGACCTGCAAACCCTGAAAAAGAGGCAGCTCACTTTTTTCTGCACTATGGCCTGGCCCCAATGTTCTCTCTCTGATGGGGAAAATGGCCACCTGAGGGACGTATGAAGTACAATACTATCCTGCAGCTTGACTTTTTCTGTAAGAGGGAAGGCAAATGGAGTGAAATACCTTATGTCCAAGCTTTCTTTTCATTGAAGGAGAATACACAACTATGCAAAGCTTGCAATTTACATCCCACAGGAGGACCTCTCAGCTTACCCCCATATCCTTGCCTCCCTATAGCTCCCCTTCCTGTTAATGATAAGCCTCCTCTAATCTCCCCCACCCAGAAGGAAACAAACAAAGAAATCTCCAAAGGACCACAAAAACCCCTGAGCTATCATTTATGTCCCCTTTGAGCTGTAGGGGGAAGGGAATTTGGCCCCACCTGGGTACATGTCCCCTTCTCCCTCTCTGATTTAAAGCAGATCAAGGCAGATCTGGAGAAGTTTTCAGATGATCCTGACAGGTATATAGATGTCTTACAGGGTCTAGGGCAAACCTTTGACCTCACTTGCAGAGATGTCATGCTATTAGATCAAACTCTGGCCTTTAATGAAAACAATGTGGCTTTAGTTGCAGCCCAAGAGTTTGGAGATACCTGGTATCTTAGTCAAGTAAATGATAGAATGACAGCTGAAGAAAGGGACAAATTCCCTACTGGTCAGCAAGCCATCCCCAGTATGGATCCCCACTGGGACCTCGACTCAGATCATGGGGAACTGGAGTCAGAAACATCTGTTGACCTGTGTTCTAGAAGGACTAAGGAGAATTAGGAAAAAGCCTGTGAATTATTCAATGATGTCCACCATAACTCAGGGAAAGGAAGAAAATCCTTCTGCCTTCCTCGAGCGGCTATGGGAGGCCTTAAGAAAATATACTTCCCTGTCACCTGACTCACTCGAGGGTCAATTGATTCTAAAAGATAAGTTTATTACCCAATCAGCCACAGATATCAGGATAAAGCTCCCAAAGCGAGCCCTGGGCCCTGAACAAAATCTGGAGGCATTATTAAACCTGGCAA
Source organism: Hylobates moloch (assembly GCF_009828535.3). NCBI lineage: Eukaryota > Metazoa > Chordata > Mammalia > Primates > Hylobatidae > Hylobates > Hylobates moloch. The sequence goes on along the minus strand of NW_026652278.1, from coordinate 62,873,978 downwards.
CCTCGGTGTTCTATAATAGGGACCAAGAGAAACAGGCCCAAAAGGAAAAGCAAGATCAGAGAAAGGCCACAGCCTTAGTCATGGCCCTCAGACAAACCTTGGTGGTTCAGAGAGGACAGAAAATGGAGCAGGTCGATCACCCGGTAGTGCTTGTTATCAGTGTGGTTTGCAAGGACACTTTAAAAAAGATTGTCCACTTTAAAAAAGATTGTCCATTTAATCGGAATAAATAAGCTGCTCCCTCGCGCATGTCCACTATGCTGAGGCAATCACTGGAAGGCTCACTGCCCCAGAGTACAATGGTTCTCTGGGCCAGAAGCCCCCAACCAGATGATCCAACAACAGGACTGAGGGTGCCCGGGGCAAGTGCCAGCTCATGTCATCACCCTCACTGAGCCCCGGGTACGTTTAACCATTGAGAGCCAGGAAGTTGACTTCCTCCTGGACACTGGCACGCCCTTCTCAGTGTTAATCTCCTGTCCTGGACAGCTGTCCTCAAGGTCCATTACCATCTGAGGAATCCTGGGATGGCCTGTAACCAGGTATTTCTCCCACCTCCTCAGTTGTAATTGGGAGACTTTGCTCTTTTCACATGCCTTTCTTGTTGTGTCTGAAAGTCCCACATCATTATTACGGAGGGGCATATTAGCCAAAGCTGGAGCTATTATCTATGAATATGGGGAACAAGTTACCCATTTGTTGTCCCCTGCTTGAGGAGGGAATCAACCCTGAAGTCTGGGCATTGGAAGGAACAAACTCAAACTGCAGCCTTAAGCCTTCCCACAGGACAAAACTTTTCTTTGTACATCACAAAGAGAGTAGGAATAGCTCTTGGGGTCCTTACTCAGACTCATGGGACAACCCCACAACCAGTGACATACCTAAGTAAGGAAATTGATATAGTAGCAAAAGGCTAGCCTCACTGTTTACAGGTAGTTGTGGCGGTGGCTGTCTTAGTGTCAGAGCCTATCAAAATAATACAAGGAAGGGATCTCACTGTCTGGACTATTCATGATGTAAATGGCATACTAGGTGCCAAAGGAAGTTTATGGCTATCAGACAACCGCCTGCTTAGATTCCAGGTGCTACTCCTTGAGGGACCAGTGCTTCAAGTGTGTATGTGTGTGGCCCTCAGCCCTGCCACTTTTCTACCAGAGGATGAGGAGCCGGTCAAGCATGGGTGCCAACAGGTTATAGTCCAGACTTATGCCACCCGAGATGATCTCTTAGAAGTCCCCTTAGCTAATCCTGACCTTAACCTATATACCGATGAAAGTTCATTTGTGGTGAATGGGATATGAAAGGCAGGTTATGCCATAGTAACAGTACTTGAAAGTAAGCCTCTTCCCCCAAGGACCAGCGCCCAGTTAGCAGAACTAGTGGCACTTACCCAAGCCTTAGAACTGCGAAAGGGAAGAAGAATAAATGTGTATACAGATAGCAAGTATGCTTATCTAATCCTACATGCCCATGCTGCAATATGGAAAGAAAGGGAGTTCCTAACCTTTGGGGGAACCCCCATTAAATATCACAAGGAAACCATGGAGTTATTGCACACAATGCAAAAACCCAAGGAGGTGGCAGTCTTATACTGCCAAAACCAGCAGAGAGGAAATATGGAGAGAAAGAAAGAGAAAGAGAGAGACAAAGTCAAAGACAGAAGGAAAGAGAGAGAGGAAGAAACAGAGAGACAAAGAGAAGGAGATAGAGAGAGGGAGAGACAGAGACAAAGAAGGAGTCAAAGAGAGAGACAGAGAGAGGAAGAGACAGACAGAAAGTCAAAGAAGGAAAGAGGAAGAGACAAAGAGGGAGTCAGAGAGAAAGAGACAGAAAAAGAAGAAATCAAAGAGGGAGAAAGAGAGAGAAGTAGTAAAGAAAAAACAGTGTACCCTATTCCTTTAAAAGCCAGGGTAAATTAAAAACCTATAATTGATAATTGAAGGTCTTCTCTGTAATCCGGGTGTAGCCCGAAAGCACTAAGACCACTGACAACCCACAGCCTTCCTATCAAAAATTCTTAACCCAGTAGGTTTCCTAACAGGGGATCTAAATCATAATTAATTACCATACAAAGGTCCAACCAGACCTGGGAGGAACTCCCTTCAGGACAAGACATAGATGGTTCCTCCTGGGCGATTAAGAGAAAAAGACACAATGGATGTTCACTAAGTGATAAGGAAACTCTTGTAGAAGCAGAGTTAGGAAAATTGCCTAATAATTGGTCTGCTTAAATGTGCAAGCTGTTTGCACTCAGCTAAACCTTAAAGTACTTACAGAATCAGGAAGGAGCCATCTATACCAATTCTAAGTTAATATGGACTGAATGAGGGTTTATTAATAGCAAAGAATAATTAAAATCCCAAACTTACAAGGTTTTCAACAAAAGTAAAATTTGCTAAAAGTTAACAGTGTAACATGTATTATCCTACTACCACACACTCTCAAAGGATTTCTCAGACAGTTTGCAAGAAATAACAAAATCTATCCTTACTCTACAATCCCAAATAGACTCTTTGGCAGCAATGACTCTCCAAAACTGCCGAGGCCTAGACCTCCTCACTGCTGAGAAAGGAGGACTTTGCACCTTCTTAGGGGAAGAGTGTTGCTTTTACACTAACCAGTCAGGGATAGTACAAGATGCCACCCAGCATTTACAGGAAAAGGCTTCTGAAATCAGACAACGCCTTTCAAACTCTTATACCAACCTCTGGAGTTGGGCAACATGGCTTCTCCCTTTTCTAGGTCCCGTGACAGCCATCTTGCTATTACTCACCTTCGGGCCCTGTATTTTTAACCTCCTTGTCAAATTTGTTTCCTCTAGAATCGAGGCCATCAAGCTACAGATGGTCTTACAAATGGAACCCCAAATGAGCTCAACTAACAACTTCTACTGAGGACCCCTGGAGTGACCCACAGGCCCTTTCACTGGCCTAAAGAGTTCCCCTCTGGAGGAAACTACAACTGCAGGACAGGCCTCTTCTTTGTCCCTATCCAGCAGGAAGTAGCTAGAGTAGTCATTGCCCAATTCCCAGCAGCAGTTGGGGTGTCCTTTTTAGAGGGGGGATTGAGAGGTGAAGCCGGCTGGCCTTCTGGGTTGGGTGGGGACTTGGAGAATTTTCTGTCTAACTAAAGGTTGTAAACGCACCAATCAGCACTCTGTGTCTAGCTAAAGGTTTGTAAATGCACCAATCAGCACTCTGTAAAAACGCACCAATCAGTGCTCTGTGGCTAGCTAAAGGTGTGTAAATGCACCAATCAGCACTCTGCAAAAACACACCAATCAGCGCTCTGTGTTTAGCTAAAGGTTTGTAAATGCACCAGTCAGCACTCTGTAAAAATGCACCAATCAGTGCTCTGTGTCTAGCTAAAGGTTTGTAAATGTGCCTGTCAGCACTCTGTAAAAACGGACCAGTCAGCACTCTGTAAAACGGACCAATCAGCGTTCTGTAAAATGGACCAATCAGCAGGACATGGGTGGGGCCAAATAAGGGAATAAAAGCTGGCCACCTGAGCCAGCAGCGGCAACCCGCTCGGGTCCCCTTTCACACTGTAAAAGCTTTGTTCTTTTGCTCTTCACAATAAATCTTGCTGCTGCTCACTCTTTGGGTTCGCATTACCTTTATGAGCTGTAGTACTCACCACGAGGGTCTGCGGCTTCATTCCTGAAGTCAGTGAGACCATGAACCCATTGGGAGGAACAAACAACTCCAGATGTGCCGCCTTTAAGAGCTGTAACACTCACTGTGAAGGTCTGTGGCTTCACTCCTGAAGTCAGCAAGACCACGAACCCACTGGAAGGAAGAAACTCTGGACACATCTGACCATCTGAAGGAACAAACTCTGGACACACCATCTTTAAGAGTGGTAACACTCACCATGAGTGTCTGCGGCTTCATTCTTGAAGTCAGTGAGATCAAGAACCCACCAGAAGGAACCAATTCTGGACACACTCTTACCTATATGCATGAAGGCAGAGAATTGGGATAAAGGTATACAGTTAACTGGGTAATAAATGAATTACCAATTCTCAGTTGATGAGGCCTCTAGAGGTGGCATCAGTTCAAAGAGGCCCAGAGTTAGCTCATTGAGGAGCCCACAGAATAACTGAGAGGCAGGATTGCCGAAGGGCTGCATTGGGTCTACTCTAATGTTGGTTTGGAATTCATTCATTCATTCTATATGACTTGTGTGCCAGACATAGTTCTTAGTCTGGGGATAAATACCAGTGAACCAAAAATAGACCCTGTCCTCATGATGTTTCCTTTCTATTGTGTGTGTTTTTGTGGATGGGGGTGAAGAGAGAGTAATACATAAACCAACTTCTCTGAGATTCACCGGAAGAGATCCTGGGTTCTTAGTACAGGGCTGAAGCTCATGGGTCATGTTTTCATGGCAATTTGCAGGATTAACTTGCTTTTCTGTTAGACTCTGCAGTTTCTATTTTCCCAATGTGGGATTACAAAGGAATCTTACTTTTAAGAATCAAATAGTCTGTGATAGACACTGTTGGTTGCCTATGCAATATCCATGCATTCTCCTCTGCTTGCTAATTGACAGAACCCTAATTTGGGTCAAGAAAAAAAAAGCATAATGTTATGCAGATTGATCTTGTATCTTCTTCCTGCTTAAGACAGTTATATTTGGTTAAGACAGATGCATAGCAGTTCTGATAGACCTGCCTCATTCTTTCCAGCAGCTTTGTTGTGTTTTACTCTATGTATGTAGCAGAATTTATTTAGCCTATTCTGAATTGATGGACATGTTTGTAGTTTTCAGGATTTTTTGTTTGTTTGTCATGTTGCTGTGTGCAATGAATATTCCTGTTCATATATCCTGGTGTACTTTTTGAGTCTATCTTTAGAATACATTCATGGAAGTGGAACTGCTGTATCAATGGGAATGTTTATTTTAAAATTTCGTAAGTATTACATTTAATTGGAAATATTCAAGTCATTAAAGAGTATGCATAATTTATAATTTGAGAGATATTGTCATATTTCTCTTCAAGAAGTTCATATCAGTTTATACCCCTTCAACAGTGTATACTAAGAGCTTATGTTCCCAACACTTAATCAGCACTGATGTTTCCATATCAGAAATTTTCAATTTTGGCTGTTTGGTGAAAATAATATCTTGTTTTATTTGGTTTGTATTTAATTAATTATAAGTACAGTTGAACAATTTCTAAGTACTTATTAACCCATTTCCCTTCTTTTTACATAAATTGCCTTTACAAATACTTTCCAAATTTTTTCTATTGAGCTTTTTTTTTTTTTTTTTGAGATGGAGTCTCGCTCTGTCACCCAGGCTAGAGTGCAGTGGTGCCATCTCAGCTCACTGCAAGCGCTGCCTCCTGGGTTCACACCATTCTGCTGCCTCAGCCTCCCAAGTAGCTGGGACTACAGGCGCCCACCACCACGCCGGGCTAAATTTTTTTTTTTTTTTTTGAGACGGAGTTTTGCTCTTGTCACTCAGGCTAGAGTGCAATGGTGCAATCTTGGCTCACTGCAACCTCTGTCTCCCGGGTTCAAGCAATTCTCCTGCTTCAGCCTCCCGAGTAGCTGGGATTACGGGTGCCCACCACCACGCCTGGCTAATTTTTTTGTGTTTTTAGTAGAGACGGGGTTTTACTGTGTTAGCCAGCATGGTCTTGACCTTGTGACCTCGTAATCCACCTGCCTCAGTCTCCCAAAGTGCTGGGATTACAGGCATGAGCCACCGCTCCCCTCTGAGTTCTTCTTTTTATCCCACCATAGTAAATTAAGCAAATTAGCTTTTTGCCTGTTTAATATGTTCCAGGCATTTCCCTATAATTTGTTGTTTATTTTTTGACTTTTATTTTTGAATTATATAGAAAACAAAATATTTTTGTAGTCAAAATTTTAAACCTCTTCCTTTATAGCTTCTGGGTTTTGAGTTTTGCTTAGAAAGGGCTTTCTGCTTATTATAAATTTATTATACATACTTTAAAAATGTATTATACATAAAAATTTCCACTTAGTTATTATAAGTTTATTATACATAAACATATATTCATACTTTCAGAACTTTAAAATTCTTGCTACATCTGGAATTGAATTTGGGCAAAAGAGTGAGCAGGGAGTAAGCTTTATTTTTAATTTTTCTCCTAAATGTTTATTCAGTTGATCATTATAATTTATTTAAGAATCATCTTTTTTCCTGATAATTTGAAAAGCCGTACTTATCATAAGCTAAGTTTATACTGGAGTCCATTTCTCAGCTGTCTTTCCTGTTCTATTAATATTTGTTCCTATTTTTTCCAATCCCTACTTTTTAAATAACTTCATTTCATAATATGTTTTAATAACTGGAAGAAATAATCCTTCTCCATATTCTTTTCTGTCCTTTCAGAATTTTCCTAGATGTAATCACATAATATTTATTTCTGGATGAATTTTAACATTTTATCAAGTTCTCATGTGGTCTGTGGACATTTAACAGGGAGAATTGACACTTTTGTAATGTTAAATTTGCCTATACATCACTTTTTAGTTTACGTAATTCTTCTTTTACGACCCTCAGTAGAGTTTTAAAGTTGTTTTCATATCAGTATTTAAAAAATTTTGATTGGTATCATAAACGGTCTCTTTCCTTCCATCATATTTTAAAATTAGTTATTACGTGTAAGAAAGTGAGCCATTGATTTGGGTCCACATTTGTATTTTTAAGAAGTGCCTCCGGTGGTTGATACACAGCTAATATTCACATGGGCTTTCGGGATCTAGATCTCTATACTGCTCTTTTGGATTTATTTCTTCAACCAGGTGTTTCCTCAGATCTGTAACGAATCAGTCCACATATCTTTTTAAAAAAGTCATTTATAAAAATTAACTTTTTTAAAGTAAAAAAGTTATATATGCACATTTATTTTAGTAAAGGGTACCTTAGCCAGGGTTTTTGATTATAACTAAAGTCTACTTTAGCTGGTTTAAGCAACAAGAGTTTCATAAATGACATTAGGTAGTTCATAGATTCTCCAGGAGAGCCAGAGAAACAAAGACAATGCAGCTGGGAAGATTGGACAGTGATACAGAAGTACTGGTTTCTACCATTTGGTGCTTTTGGGCTGGACACTGGAAGCCCCATCACAACTTTCCTAGAAGGATCTGATTCCTGAGACCTTCTAAAATCTCACCCAAGCCATGTTTGATTGGTGAAATCTGGGTTCTATTTCAATCAATCAATTTATTGCTCCATGTTATTCTGAATTATTTTAATGTTGTTTTATCTGTTAGTGAGGACTGATATTCCCCAGTAAGGCACAAAAATTGTTAAAATATGAAATGCTTTTGTACTTCTCCCTTACCCTTACCAGTGATTTTCCTTCACTTGGCCTCTGCTTGAGACTCCCTGGACCTTTTCTAGACCCAGCAACTGAAAGGTAAACACTTGGCACAGGATGAAGCTTCCAAGACAGCTCCAGGCTAAGCTCTGATTGCTTGGGGCCTGAGCCATGCTGGTTGTTAAATATTGTTAATATCTCTCCTACTGTTACTCAGTTGACATCCAATTAGATTCTATATATTTTTTAAGGCTTTTCTGACCCACTAATAATAATTAAAAGTCACATCAATGAAAGAATATATGACAATTTATTTAACCAGTCCCTTATTGATGCACATTTAGGTTTTTTCCACCTTTCGTTGCTACAAACAATTCTGCAGTTCGTGATATACATCTTTGTTCGTATGTTCAGATCCCTAGAAGTGGCATTACTTTGTTTAATAATTTGTGCTTATAAAATTTTGTGGATACTGCCAGCATGCTTTTCAAAGAGATTTTACCAATATTCACTTTGACCAACAGTGTATGAGATAGCTCACATTTCTATATCTTGGCAAAGAAAATTTCACAAAAGATTTAAAAAATGTTTGAGTGAAACCAATTTTATCTTTTAGCAATGATTTTTTTAAAAAAAGGAAGAGAAGAAAATTAAGTTAGTTTAGTATGAGTGCCTCCTAATGAACCTATAACAATGTAGCAAAAAATCATTGTTCTCTTTTCTAATTAATAATATTTTGATACTTTTCTAGAGACCAAGATATAATTTGGTTTTACTTTTAAAATTCTACCTTTCTGATATATGGGAGAACGTTTGTCAATTCCCAACATTCTGTTACCACTCTCATTTTCCATTATTATGCCAAATGCCAGCAAGAATTCTGTGATAATATGTACATGTTTTTCCGTGCTCTGTAAAATAGTGGTTCTCAACTCAGGGTCCTTTTGCTTCTCAGAGGACATTTGGCAATGTCTGGAGACATTTTTGGCTGTCATAACTAGGGGGCAGGTTCTTTTGGCATCTAGTGGGTAGAAGCCAGGGATGCTGCTAAACATTTTACAACACACAGGAAAGCCCCCAGCCATAAAGAGTTATCCAGCCTGAAATGTCAATAGTACATCTCATTGAAGATGAGAAACCCTGCTTTAATAGAATATACCCAGAAATGGTCACTTATCTAAATTGTTAAGCATTCTCTTGCTATCTTTTCTCCTTTCTTGTTTATCAATTTCCTCTCAAGATTGTTGGTACCGGCTGGGCGCGGTGGCTCACGCTTGTAATCCCAGCACTTTGGGAGGCCGAGGCGGGTGGATCACGAGGTCAGGAGATCGAGACCATGGTGAAACCCCGTCTCTACTAAAAATACAAAAAATTAGCCGGGCGTGGTGGCGGGCGCCTGTAGTCCCAGCTACTCGGAGAGGCTGAGGCAGGAGAATGGCGTGAACCCGGGAGGCGGAGCTTGCAGTGAGCCGAGATTGCGCCACTGCACTCCAGCCTGGGCGACAGAGCGAGACTCCGTCTCAAAAAAAAAAAAAAAAAGATTGTTGGTACTATCTTTTCATTTTAAAGACCATTCTCCTTGGGAGACAAGATGAAAGCAAAGTAAAAATATTGTCATTTTGCCTTCTCTTTATTACTTGTTAATATGAAATCTGTCTGGGGGAGGAGGAGACTTGCACCTTTTTTATCCTTCCATCATCAAACACAACCTTAAAAGTTTTTGTGTTGTTTAAGTCTTCGCTCATCCTAGGTTTACACCACTTTTCTAATAGACTGATAGTACAGTGATGTGTTCATCCTAACTTTACCTTCTTCCTTCTTCTTTTGTGTGTTCTTTAAACATCTCAGCTCTTTAGAAAGCTCCTTGTATACCATCTGTGTGATGTAGTAATGGCTTAAGTTTTTTAACCTATTTTTCATTTAAAGTCTGTGGCTCTGGGACATTCTTCTATTTTCTCTCAACTGCTAAGCAATCTAAGATACTTGTCTTACTTTGCTTTGTGTTTTCTTTCTTCGCTGTAATGAACTCTAAGGTGATATGTTCAATTTTCCCCAAGGTTCCTGTCACTTTCACTTCCCTAACGTATCATTCTTTGTTGGTAATAATTAAATCCAGGGTAGCAGTTCCATTCTTTGCTTCTTTTGCCCTCTGAATGATGAAGCTGCTGGTAGAGAGGCAGGAGATAAAGGAGAGGAATGATTCAGATTTTAATTACTTTATTGTCTTTTGCTTTTGCCAAATTCTTGGATGTTTACATCTTTGCCAGGTCTCTTTTCATCTTGACCTGTCACTTCAGTCAACTTTCTTTTCTTTTTAGCCTTTCCATCACTTCTTTCCTAGAATTTACATTTTTGGGTATTTCACTGAGAACACAGAAGAGATGTATTCTAAATTTTCTTTTGTCTTGGAGATAATTTTCCCTTACATCTTTAAGAAAGTGTCTTCCTCTTTTATGTTACACGATTTTTAAATTTTTTTCTATTATTTTTGAAATACATAAGATTTATATTTTGTCCTGGTGTTTGTCATAAATGAGGTGTGTGTAGCCTTTGAGCTCCATCACTATTAGTTTTGATTCTACAGAATTATTCTCTCAAATCTTAAAGTGAAGGGCAGGTATCTTGTTAAGTTTCTGGGCTACATGAGGTACATTTGCATTGGGGCAACTCTTCTCCTATTCCTATTATTTGTTCCTCTACTTGGAGGTGAATTTAACCCTAGATAATTTGAAGCAATTCGATTCACCTTTCTAAAAGAGACACATAAAACCTAATCTCCAGAGCACCCTTCTGTCTGTGTTTTTCTTATGTCTGCCTTCTCTGTTGGGGCTTTCTCATACCAGAGTACAATATGTCATTCTTTCCTTGTCCCCTCTCATCCTGTGCTGCATTTCTGCGACTCAAAATCTTCTGGCTGAGTGTAGTTAGAAATGTATTGCTAGGAGGTGGCTAGGAAACACCCCTGGCTACCTGAAAAGCAGCTTCTTTGAAGTAAGGGGGTGCAAGCTGACTTTTTGATTGGTTGTGCCAGCCCCAAGTCTTTGATAGGATGTGAGGATACATGGGTGGGATGTGAGGGTGTTGCAAATTTAGACACAAGTGAGTTTCAGTTCCCTTTTTCCTTGTTTATAATTCATGAAGTAGATAAGGTAAAGTGAGGACTGATTTAGTAAATAAAAATACAGGACACACTCTTGATTTAAATTCCAAGGAAGATAAGGTAAAGTGAGGCCAGATTTAGTAAATAAAAATACAGGACACACTCTTGATTTAAATTCCAAGGAAAGAACACATATGTGTGTGTGTGCATGTGTGCGTGTGTAAGTATGCCCCAAATATTGCATAGGACATACTTATGCCAAAAAATTATTCTTTCTTTATCTGAAATTCAAAGTGGGCATTTCGTATTTTATCTGTGAACCTTAAGGTAAGGGAAAATTTCCTCCAGTATTTGGAAAACATTAATGAGATCCTTATCCTTTTGTGTCTCAGATACTAGCGTAAAAGGGTCTTTTTCTAACTTGACAAAGCTTGCCCTTTCTAGTCTTGTTTCAGCTGCAGGGCTGGTGAACACTGGGGAGCCTGGAGGAAATTTGTAGAATCTGGGAGCCTTCAAACAGGAGAAGACTGGAGACCTGGACTCTTTCCTTTTACAACGTATCTGTTGTTAGGAAGAGTTCTTCTGGCCCCTGCATCAAATTAGTACTGATTAAAATTTGCTAGTGAGAAAGAACACCAAAGACCCTTAAACTAGAACCCCCCCTTGTGGCCTATGTTACCCTAGAAGGGTTTGTTTCTGGCAAATGTGTAACTGACTGGAAGGCCCTCCTGACTCAGCCACTAGGCTTGGTAAATTAAAACGTCGAAGGCATGGGTTCTGTGCCATACATATGCAGGAATGGTATGCTTGTCTTAAGTCATTGTGGCCTCTCACTGGATCCACAGCAGCAACAGCAAGAGTGCAGCAGGAGAAAGGGTCTCACTGGACTATGAGGAGTCAGCTTCCATCAGTAAACTGTGTGCCAGGAACAGAACACCAGCATCCTTCAACAGAGCCCACTTGTATTCTAATCCACTTCTCTGCTTTTCTTTCTCTGTGGCATGTGAATGAAGACGCCCCCAGAGTTTTTGAACAATTTGAGAGACAAGAGAGATACTGGATTCCCTGCCAGTCTGGCAATTGGGAAGTGGTTTTAGCTTGAAAAATTAATAGGAATGACCTCATTTTTACCCAAAACTATTGAAGTGGACTTACCACATATACACATATATTTTACAAATATGACATCAGAACATATATCATTTTATAATTGTTCAGTTCTGTGAAAGTTTCTTTTTTCCTTCTCCAATGGCATGACCTCAGAAGATTGTGTATATTTTTCTGTGTTCTTGTGCTTTGCATTTTTGAATATACCTGTACTGCTTAGATTAATAAAGATCTGTTTATAAAAGACAATCAAGGTTTGTGATTTCTTATAATTCCTGGGTCTTTCTCTTCTTTGCCAGCCTGTATCATTAATATATTTTAAAGACCAAGCTCAAAAATTCACCTGAAATAAGTAGTCATCCTTGGGTAAATATTTTTAATTTTGATTACATAACTTGGGTGCTTTGGCCTTTAGTTTATAAGATATAATCTTACATTTAGGCATATACTAATTTAAAATATATTGGTTATTGATCCCTATGATTGCATTCTAGAGGAAAATATAGAATATATTTATGATCTTAGGATAGGACATAATTTCTTAAATAAGACCCCCAAAACATAGCCATAAAGTAAAAAACCGAAATTATTACATTAACGCAAAAATTAATTAATTAAAAGACTGAAAAAACAATAAAAAGAAACAAAAACTACGAGTTGACAGGGTATGTTTACATTCATCCGTACAAAGTGGATTGCATTGTTGTTTCCCAATCCTCTTGCTCCCTATATCCAGCCCCTTTGCCATGTGACTTTGCAATTCCTCCTGCTAGAGGCAGAGTGTATTTCCCTGCTCCATTAATGTTAGACTTGGCCATATGACTTGCTTTGCCTATTGGAATGTGGGCAGAAAAGTTAGACTTGGCCATATAACTTGCTTTGCCCATTAGAATGTGGGCAGAAAAGGCAGAGTGCCAACTTTGAGCCTTCACCTTAAGAGGTACTCAGTGTTTCCATTTGCCCGTCTTGTGTTTCTGTTCATGAGAAGAATATGCTCCAAGTGGCCTACTTGTCCAAGGAGGATGAGAAAAATGTGGAGCAGATCTGGATCCCAAAACTATAGCTTGGGGAAAGCTAAGCCAGGTCCATTGTGAATTAGCCAATCTTTAGCCAACCTGAAAATCCACAAGAAATAATAAATGTTTTCTTAGGCCACTGAGTGCTAAACCTCAGTGATGGTTTTTTTTATATGGTGTTATTGTCAAAATAGTTGACTCATACATCATTTAACAAAAGTCATTTATCATACGATTTTATTAAAAACTCCAAAAAATTAATAAGGAAAAGATAAAGAATCAAAAAACGAACAATCCAATAGGGTCAATGATATGTGAAAAGGTAATTCACAGAAAAGAAAACTAGAATGACTCATAAATAAGTCAAAAGAAACTTAGTTTCCTTCACTAGTTACTGGGTAAAGACACATTAAAACAACAAGGGATACTTTATCATACTCATTAAATTGGTAAATATTAATGTATGGCAATAACCTAGAATGTGTAAGGATACAAAGAAAATGGAACTTTCATATACAGATGGTAGAATGTTCAGGGAAGGTATCCTAGACAAAGAGGGACATATGAATCAGGGAGAGGATATTTTCAAGGAATATTACTGACAAAAGATTATATTTACAATATATAGGGAATTCTTGAAATCAGTAAGGAAATGAACAGGCAACCTAGGAGAAAAACAGGTGAAGAATACAAGTAAGCAATTTATAGAAAGGATATTTGAATGGCTGACTAATCAACTAAAAAGAGATTAGCATTTACACTGGTAATCAGAAGTGCAAATCAAAACAATAGTGATGTGATATCTCCTTTGCATGTCCCATGTTGATGGGAGTTAAAATGTCATGTAATATCTTGTGTTGGTGAGGAGGTGGGGACATGTGAACCTACATTCTCTGCTGGTAGTGTTTTTTGGAGACCAATTTGACAATATTTATTGAAATTGAACACTCACATTCTGACCCAGAAATTCTACTTCTGAATTGTATTAGTTTGCTAGGACTGCCAGAGTAAAATACCACAGACTGGGATCTTTAAGCAAGAGAAATTTATTTTTTCACAATTCTGGAGGCTATAAGTCCAAGATCAAGGTGTTGGCAGGTTCGGTTTCTTCTGAGGCCTCTTTCCTTGGCTTGCAGATGACCACCTTTCTCACATGATCGCCCCTCTATGTGCACATTCCTGATGTCTTTTCTTCTCTATGTCCTAATTTCCTCTTCTTAGAAGGACACCAGTATGATCGAATTAGGGCCCATCTTAACAGCCTCATTTTAACCTAATCACCTCTTTAACGGACCTATCTCCAAATACAGTCATGTTGTGAGTGAGGTACTAGGGGTTAGGACTTCAACACAGGAATTTTGAGGAGATACAATTTAGCCCATAACAGAATGTATACACCAGAAGGACTCTTTGCATAGGCACACAAAGAAACATGTATGAGAATGTTTATTACAGCATTGTCTCCTATAGCAGAGAGTTGGCTATTACCGAAATGTACTTGATTAGTGATATGGACACAAAATTTATTTATAAATGCATGTGATAGAATGCTACACAATGGAAAACAAAGGAACAAACTAAATCTATTATATTAGTTAGGAACTCATTTTTATCGCATAACAAGAAGTCTAGAGGTAAGAAGTTAATAACGGATGTCATCAAGGGCCCAAGCTCTTTCTATAGTTCTGCTCTGTCATCCTTCCTCTTCAGCTTTGCAGTAAGATTGTTTTATTTCCAGGCACCTTACCACAGTCAGGTTAAGGAAGGCGTGGCAAGGATGCTGATGTCCTTTTGATAGGGAAAGCAAAAGCTTTACCGTCTCATTGGCCAGAATTCTTTCACATGCCATTCTGAGTTGCAAAGAAGGCTGGGAAATCAAATGTCCTGCTTCCATAGCAGAGAAAGATAAGGGAGAACAAGGTTGGGACTATGTGCTGAGTGAGCAAACATGCAGTGTTTACCACATCTTTATAGTCCAACATAGATAGACCAAAACAAAACAAAACAAAACAAAACAAACAAAACACCAGAAACAACCACACAACGAAGCAGAAAGAGAGAGAAGTAGAAACAGATGGGAAATACAATATTATTTGTGTAAATTTAAACATCCATACACATAAAGTTATATATTCTTATAGACATATATAGCATATGTAAAAAAAGTTATGGAAGTTTAATTGGAAATGTACCCATTAACTACCATAAGAAGCAGAGAGGGGAAGGGAACTGAGGACAGGGAATACAGACTATGAAAACAAAAAATAAAACAGGCTTTTCATAGACTAGTCCACCAGTGAGGACCATGATTGATTGTGTCAGTCTAATTCTGTGCACCCAAGACCCAGGGGGAAAAAAGTGGATTGGCTTGGGATGTGTGTGTGTGGGTTACTCAGACTGTTTGATTTGGCAGGGTTATCATTTGAAGTAAAAGAAGTGTGATTCGGCCGGGCGCGGTGGCTCACGCTTGTAATCCCAGCACTTTGGGAGGCTGAGGCGGGCGGATCACGAGGTCAGGAGATCGAGACCAGGGTGAAACCCCGTCTCTACTAAAAATACAAAAAATTAGCCGGGCGTGGTGGCGGGCGCCTGTAGTCCCAGCTACTCGGAGAGGCTGAGGCAGGAGAATGGCGTGAACCCGGGAGGCGGAGCTTGCAGTGAGCCGAGATTGCGCCACTGCACTCAAGCCGGGCGAACGGGGGAGCTCTCCTCTAAAAAAAAAAAAAAAAAAAGAAGTGTGATTCATTGGCTCTATGACTGAATTTAATTATTTTAGCTTTCTCTGTGATAAGCTTCATTCTTTTGAATACAATTGATGACCTAATAGGAATGATGTTATAGTTTTAATTTAGTGACTACAGCAGTTATATTTTGGAAAATGTAGGGATATTACAAGTTTTGCAAAATTGATTTTATCTATTTTTGTACCTGTATTTCTTTTGTTCTATTATGCAAAATCAGTAGACTAGACTTAGAGAGTCAATGAAAGACATGAGTAAAATAGACATGGTTGCTTAGTAGTGAAATCCATCACTCTCTAGTTTTCTGTTATTATCTTTGGAAACAGAGTGTGGGAGAAAAGGATTTCCTTCCTCTCTTTCTAATACAGCCTCAGTGACTGAGTGGCTCTCTGGTCTGGAATGAAGCAGGTTGGCACAACTCCATAAGTCTTATGTGGGAACAAGACACAGAGGTTTCTATTTTTTCTTATTGTCATTTGTTTGTGTTTAGTTAGGTATTCTGTCTTTAACCATTCTATACCCACTGTTCCAAAAAATACTCAGTTTATTAATATGTGTTAGTGTCCCTTTAGTTTTCTCTATTAAGCATGTTGCAACTTTGGAAGAAGCTCTAAAGGTATTTCCATTTTAGTACCATGTTTTCTTGCTATCCAATTATAAATTATTATCATGGATGGAGTAGAAGACTTCCATTGGTGACATGGATTCCATTTGCTAAATAAAGCTGTGTGGACATAATCATCCTTTATCCATTTAAAAATCAGAGGGGCAATCTATTTGATGTGTTTCACAGCAGCCCTCTAAAATTCAATGGCATTTTGGTTTTGAAAAGCAGAATTTCACAAAGAGAAAAGTATCTTTCCACAAAATAACAATAATTGATAAATGAATTATTTGGCATGGTAATTAGCATTCCATTATATTCTATATGTAATTTTATAAGTAATTACTCTTCATAGAAGTTTTATTGGTCTCATTTCACATCAGGAAAACAGGGTAAATTGGGGTCATTGTGGATGAGGCCAAAGAGGGTAAAGTGAGTTTGAATTTGAACCCAGTTTGTTTTGCATTTCTTACTATTCTTATTATGACATTTCTTCTCATCATATTCTTCACTGTACTTGTTTTGTAATGTGGCTGCCTTATTCCTTCTATAATTAATCTTGGGAGAGCTCATCTACTCTTATGGATTAGAGTGTAACATGGATGGACAGGTTACTATATCTGTATCTCTAGGCATAATTTTTCTCCAAAGTTCATGGATTCTGCATTTCCAGTTGCTCATGGGACATAACTATTTGCATATGCCACTGCACCTCAAACTTAGCATACCTAACCTACGTCAGAGTCCAAGCTTGCACTATACCTGTCAATTGGTGGGAATATTACCTGCTAAGAGCCCACTGCAGTAATTTAGGGGAGTAACAAGTTATTTTGAAGATAAATGAAATACAGTAGGCACTTTGGGAGGCTGAGGCGGGCAGATCACAAGGTCAGGAGTTCGAGACTAGCCTGGCCAACATAGTGAAACCCCGTCTCTACTAAAAATACAAAAAATTAGCTGGGCGTGGTGGTGAGTGCCTGTAATCCCAGCTACTCGGGAGGCTGAGGTAGGAGAATCACTTGAACCCGGGAGGCAGAGGTTGCAGTAAGCCGAGATCACGCCATTGCACTCCAGCCCGGGCGACAGTGTGAGACACCGTCTCAAAAAAAAAAAAGAAACACAGTAGGCCCCTTATCTGTGGTTGCATTTTCTGTGGTTTTAGATACTCAAGGTCAACCCTTGTCTGAAAATATGAAATGGAAATTCCAGAAATAACCAATCCACAAGTTTTAAATGTGTGCCATTCTGAGTAGCACAATGAGATCTTGTGCTATCCTGTTATGTCTCAATCAGGACACGAATCATCTTTTTGTCCAGCATATCCTGCTGTATATGCTGCCTGCCCATTAGTCACTCCTAGAGGCCACCTAGATTTTCAAATGGACTGTCATAGTCTAGCCCCAAAGCGCAAGAGTTCTGATGCAAGCAAATTGTTATAATTGCTCTATTTTATAATTATTATTGTTAATTTCTTGCCTAATTTATAAATTAAACTTTATCATAGTTTGCAGGTATAGGAAAAACATATATAGGGTTCAGAACTATCTGTGGTTTCAGGAATTCACTATGGGTCTTGGAACACATACCTTGTCTGTAAGGGGGACTACTGCCTATATAAAATATATTGAAAATTCAGATACAGCATATAGTGTATGGAGGCATTTTTGCTAAAAGTAAAAACGAGTATTTTAAGTAAGTAGTATCTATTCACTGCTTATTCAATCTCTCCCTCCCCCTAAGCATTATCCTTATTTTTTTTTAAATCTACAAATAGAATTGAGGCTAATAAGGCCTTTAGATGTAGGTTCTTAAGGCACCTGGGAAAACCAAAAATCATCGAGTGAGACATAGTTCAGGAGAGCCTGTGTCAGGTACTAAACTCAGAGCTGAAAAGTAAAGTAGAATTAAGTGGGTAACTAGAAACAACAACAACAACAAACTTATTTATATACATATTCCAAAATGTGTGGATGATTGGCAAAAAGGATAAGCAAATTACTGACAAAACTGACTTTTCAGTTTTCTTCTGAATAGCGGCTTATCCTATAATTTGAGAAAAAAGCCCAGGTATCTATTTTATATATAGCGAATGTATCTGTTTAGAAAATTGAAGATATAAAATTTCATAAAAGACTATAATTAAGAGGTATCCTATTTTATTTCCAAATGTAAAATATGGTATTTACCTGGCTATTGTTAGTTATTACATGAGGAAAGAAACTGCCACATTTGAGTATGAGAGATGATCTTACAGAGCAGTTTCTTTCAATGAAGAACCCAATGCTTGTTTTTATTATTAGAAATAGAATTCCTCTTTAAAGGAAAATAACCTATAATTTTTTATTCTGAATGACAATTGAGGAAGAGAATTAACATTTATTTTTTCTTTGGAAAATTTAGTACTTTAGCATAGAGGATGTGCCATTAGTGGCAAATCTGAGAGCATGGAAAAAAAGATTGCTCTGTGAATTTGCCTTTTCACTTTTGCCATAGTTAACTTAGTTAACTTGATGTTTGTGATATAATCGTGTCAAAGAAACAGAAAATTTTTTATCTTCAGCCAAGAAAAATTTGTGGAAGTTAATAATTTTAGCTAATTAGATAGTAAAATTTTTATTTTTAGAATAAATCAGGCAAATTGCTGTCCATGTCTTTCCACACTAAGTGAGTGTTAAATTGTGAAATAAAGAACCTATAAATTGTAAGGGAACTTTGTTAGTCATAATACTGCATGTTTATGAGAAATATAATAATGCTGTAATAACAGGAAATATATCTTTAAAAATTAGCCTGTGGCTTCTAATATATAATGAAAATTTAGCAAATATTAAACAGAGAGTTAAAGAGGTTACAAATGTCATATAATTTTGACGAGAGATTTTATCCTATAGTTTAGTTCTGTTTTCTTCAGGATTTGTTTTGGATTTTCTAATGGAGCTTAGAATCTTTATGTAAGATTGTTGTTTGTTTGTTTGTCCCAGAAAAATTTAGGATTGTGGGAAGTCTTTCTGATGGTTGAACCCAATTCTGCTACTTCTTGGTAATTCTGCCACTTCTTAGTCTTCTAGTGCTTTTTTTCAGAGGGTACAGCTGTTGGAGCAGATAGAGGAGGAAATAATGGTAGTGTGATACAGATGAGAAGCATTAATCTGGGCTCTAAAAGTCAAATTTATATGGGCAAAATAAAATGGGATATTTCTAAGCACATTTACTAAGGAAAGTCGAGATGATGTGTCCCGGTTCCTAGCTGAAGTATAAAAATACATGTCATTGGGTGCAATATGTGGGCTTTCAGAATCTAATAATACCCTCTGCTGGCTAAATAAGGAATTGTGTTTAAAAATGAGTGACTTGGCTTTTTTGTTTGTTTGTTTTTAAAATATGGATGATTGCTCTATTATAAAAGGATTGAGCAGTGCAGAGTATTGTGAAATAATATAGGAAAAATTGTAAATGCGAAGAATGAAGCCAATATCTTACTTAAATGTTTTCTAAAGTGAAATTAATGTAGAAATATCTATAACTGGAATTTCTTAATCTTTTGGTCTATATTTTAATCATGAAGTAGGTCATAGGGAAGGAATGCAGTAGGGGGAAAAATACATGAATCTCTGGCCCCTATCCTCAATAACAATTCAGATTAATTCAAGATATTTAAATTACATTAATCAGTTATTCCTAAATAACTGTTGTTAAGAGCTATTGACAAATATCTGAAGGTGAGATAAGAACTGCTTTTCTCACCTCACCATTGGCCACTACCTGGGTGATGGGATCAATTATACCCTAAACATCAGCATCATGTAGTATACCCATATAACAAACCTGTACAAGTACTCCCTGAATCTAAAATAAAAGTTGATATTATAAGGAAAAGAAAGAATGGCTTTTCTGTGGATAGCCTGATTTAATTTCTGTTAAAAATAACAGGCATATTCTTAAGTAACCTGAAAGCTTGATCGCTTCAGGGAAGTATATAACATGCCTGTTTTACATTTTTTCTTTCTACTTTTACAAATTCTCAAAAATTCTACTTTGGGATTTACAGTGTTTTGGGTACATAATGACCATGCAAGTTGTATTTAGAAGTTGATAGTGGATAATGTATTATTATTTCATTGTAAATCTGAAAAATAGAATTTCAGGTCCGATTCTGCTGTTTGATGTTACCCTTCACTGGCATGTTGCTTTAAGAGCACCCATCCCCCCTTATTACTTGGGCCACTGTGTCCTGTCAGTCATCCTGAAATACACTAGGGTGCTTGTCAGGCTGTTTGCTTACAGATGCATCATAAGCCAAATTGTGAGCCATGATAGTGGCACTGAATTTCTAAATACAAGAAATTGCTTAGACAGTTGGTTTAGTATCTGTATATGGGCAATACTCTGTCCTGCAGTAGGTGAGTGGAGTGTCAAACTTTTAAAAATCAAACTTTGCTATAAGGCAAATCCTAGTAATTATAGATTATCTGTTGCTCGGTTAGATAACTTTGGGGGAAGTGAAAGGACATTATTTCTATAAAATGGGATGAATAGAAACTATTATGTTGTGCAATTTTTACTTTTATAACTAATTTTCGTTTTAGTAACACTAAACTCTAGACTATTTTATGAAAGCTCCAATTTTAAATGTCTACTTTTCTGAGTATATTAGCAGGCATTTCAGATTTAGATAAAAATGTGGTTCTCTTACACATTTTTTTCTTTCACAACTCAGGCATATTCAACTGAGCAGAGGCTCGAGTCTGCTGTTTATTAGTGGTTTTAAAAATAGCACTAAAACAAATTATCATGTGCCAATGCCCAAGCTATAGTAGTCTTACATCAGCTCATTTAAAA
Organism: Hylobates moloch; assembly: GCF_009828535.3. Lineage (NCBI taxonomy): Eukaryota > Metazoa > Chordata > Mammalia > Primates > Hylobatidae > Hylobates > Hylobates moloch. The sequence continues at coordinate 62,853,268 of NW_026652278.1, read as the reverse complement.
ACTCCTACTCTGTAACTATTACTATAATGATTGAGTAACTGTATGCAAGGCACTAGAAACTTTACATACTTTAGACACAAAAATTGTACAGTGAGTAGGTTATTTGTGCAAACAATTTAATTGCTGTTATGGGCTTTTAAACTTAAATTGTGCATGGATGTTTTCCCTGTAGTTTTTGTGTGCAGACTTAAATATTTTTAAACAGAGAATTGATAAAGCAAAAAAGGAGAAACTCATGATTTTTGATACTTGTGTATTCAATACGGTAGAGCATAGCTAAGAAGCAGCAAGAAGTTAAAGTTGTAAGGGTTTATCTAAGGTAAATGAGAAAAGATTGCTTTTTCAGATACCTAGAATGACTCTTTATTTATTCTTTGCCTTGTTCTAGAAAGGATTTAGGGTGACTTATAAGGCTACATGAAATTCAATATAGGATAAATTAAATGTGGAGTGAAAGAAGAAAGAAAACAAGTGTGGGATATAAAACAGAGCCAGGAGTAAGAAAAAAAAACAATAAAGTAAATGCAGCAATTCTCAACGATAACTCCGGTGTATTATGGATAGATGAGAGAGAAAATATAGGGTTTCAGAAATCTTATGGTGGAGTTTCATGCAAACCAGTTGCCTCCTCTTACCTTGGTGGCAGTCTGGAATGAGGAGAGTATATTAGATTGTGAATATTAAATACGCTTTAAATGTCACTTGTGTTTTGGTGAAAAATAGTGAAGAACTGCTGCCCTTTTAACCCACACACTAACTTATGTGAAAGTAAATGTGGCCCCAAGTGTTCAGAAAAAAATTTGATTAGTTCAGAAGAGAGATTAAAGAAGCTTAGTTTTTTGGAAACACCGCAATGATCTAAATAAGATAAAATATCTACATATTAGAACAGACATGATCAAGACAATGTTTAAAATAAAATATATTTAGCAATTTTGTATAAATGTATGAATACTAGTCCTAGTATTTTAAAAAATAAATTGTTGTAGATGGGATTAGCTACTTTCCTTCTTTTCACACTTTTAATCCAGCAGTAAATTTAACTTGAATTTCAACTTCAGTAAGGTCAAAATTAACTGGATTGATCTAACTGGTAAAAACAGTTGTCGGGTAGAAGGAAGGAAACCAGAGACAGGACTTTATAATGTATTTTCATCTTCAAATATTCGCAAGACACCTACTATGTTGAAGACTCTGGACTCTGGGGCTTGTACTCACTAAACTGGGCTTGTCTACGTGAACTAGCTTAGAAACTCGCTGCTGTCACACAGCAGAATTGAAAAAAGACAAGAGGGTAGTAGTTAAAATTTGCTAAGGATTTTCAGTGTTGTCTTCTGATATTAACATGATGAGCCAGGGACAGTCATTTGGCTCTTTTTTATTCATTGTTAAAAGTAAGGTCAATAAGAAATGATTCACCAGGGCTGTGGTTGTGAAGAAGACCGAGACCCGCGATGGGAAGCTGGTGTCCGAGTCCTCTGACGTCCTGCCCAAGTCAACAGCTGCGGCAGCCCCTCCCAGCCTGCCCCTCCTGCGGCTGCCCCAGATCCTAGGAGGGAGGCCGTTGTGCAGAGGAGCACAGGGAACAGGAGACCCACCTGAGGCTCAGCCCTAGCCCCTCAGCCTACCCGCGGGAGAGTTTACTGCCTGGGGACCGCCCTTGCCCATGCCTCCAGCTACAAAACAATTCAACTGCTTTTTTTTTTTTTTGGTCCAAAATAAAACCTCAGCTAGCTTTAACACACACACACACACAAAAGAAAAATAAAAAGAAATGTTTTTTTTTAAAGCAGTACAAAAACAAATACTGACAGCTCTTGTTTTTGTAGTTTTGTATCGTAAACACATAGATAGGTTGACTTAGAATTCTTGCCAGAAAAATTATAAATCAAATATATAACACATAACTGATCAGATGCACAGGATGACATTGAGAATAACCTGAACACACAGGTGTGAAGCCTGGGAATGAATACTATTAAGAAGTTAGGTAGGTTTTAGGCACCAAATACTGTAAATTGACAGATGTACAAGAAGGGCCAAGACACTTAGAAAAAGTGAATCAACTTTTGAAAGTATTAGTTCAGAGAACTTAACAAAGAGCTCATGGAGCCAAAGGATATCAGTGGAAACTTGTAATTATATAGTGGATGAAATAATGTAGAAATATTTCTGTGCCACTGGGATAAGAGATAAACACAAAAGATATTTTTAAAAGTCAAATTTATCGAGAAATAATTTATATATACCATATTAAATTTACTCCTTTAAAGTTTACAGTTTGATGAGTTCTGACAATCATACACAGTTATAGAACCATTACCGCCACAATCAAATAGAATATCCCCAACATGCTAAAAAGTTTCTTTGTGCCCTTCTGCAGTCAATTGGTTACATCAACTGTTGGCATCTGGCAACTACCAATCTGTTTTCTGTCCCTATATTTTTGTCCTTTCAAAAATGTTATATAAATGGAATCATATAGTGTGTACTTATTTATGTCTGATTGTCACTCAACAAAATGCTTTTGATATCCGTTCATGTCATTACCTGTATACCTGTTTCATTCTTTCTTCTTGCATAACATGTGATGGTATGCTTGTGCCACAGATTGTTTATCCATTCACTTGTAGATGAAAATTTGAGTTGTTTCTAGTTTCTGACTACAGTAGCCCCCTCTTATCCATGGTTTCACTTTTAGCAGTTTCAGTTACTCATGGTTCAAAAATATTACACAAAATAAGATATTTTTCGAGAGAGAATGAGTGAGCACATTCACATAACTTTTATTGCAATATATTGCTAAAATGGTTCTATTTTATTATGTTATTGTTGTTAATCGCTTACTGTGCCTAATTTATAAACTTTATTATATGTATGTTGAATAGGAAAAAGCATAGTATATACAGGGTTTGGTACTATCCCAGGTTTAAAGCATCCACTGGGGGTCTTGCAACATATCCCCCAAGGATTAGGGGGGATGACTGTCTTATGAATAAGGCCACCATGAATGTTTACATACAGGTATCTATGTGGACATAAGTGTTTATTTCTCTTGGCTAAATACCTAAGGAGTGGAATTGCTGAGTTATAGAGTGGGTATATGTTTAACTTTATAAGAAACTTCCAAGCTTTTTTCTAAAGTTGCTGTACCAGTTTACGTTTTCACTAGCAATGTGTGAGATTTCCAGTTGTTTCTCATCTTTGCTAGCTCCAGTATTTATAATCTTTCAAATTTTAGCCATTCTAGCATGTGTGGAGGAGTACATATTTTGGCTTTAGTTTGCATTTCTCTAGTGACTAATGATGTTGAACATTTTTCTTTTTTGTAGTTGTTGTTTTTTTTTGTTTTGTTTTTTTTGTTTTTTTTTTGAGACGGAGTCTCTCTCTGTCGCCCAGGCTGGAGTGCAGTGGCGCAATCTCGGCTCACTGCAAGCTCTGCCTCCCGGGTTCACGCCATTCTCCTGCCTCAGCCTCTCCGAGTAGCTGGGACTACAGGCGCCCGCCACCACGCCCGGCTAATTTTTTTGTATTTTTAGTAGAGACGGGGTTTCACCGTGGTCTCGATCTCCTGACCTCGTGATCCGCCCGCCTCGGCCTCCCAAAGTGCTGGGATTACAAGCGTGAGCCACCGTGCCCGGCCGATGTTGAACATTTTTCATGTGCTTATTTGCCATCTATATATTTTCTTTGGTAAGATGTATTTTCAATTTTTTTTTTGCCCATTTAAAGATTTGAGTTGTTTTTCATTTAATTATTGAGTTCTAAGGGTTCTTTTTATTTCCTGGATACAAGACCTTTGTAATATGTAGATTTTCAAAATACTTTGTCCCCATCTGTGGTTTGTGTTTTCATGAAGTTTGAATTTTCATGAAGTCCAGTTTATTAACTTTCTCCTTTATGGATCATGCTTTTGGTGTTGCATCTAAGAAAACTTTGCCAGGCCGGGCACGGTGGCTCACACTTGTAATCCCAGCACTTTGAGAGGCCGAGGCGGGTGGATCACGAGGTCAGGAGATCGAGACCACGGTGAAACCCCGTCTCTACTAAAAATACAAAAAACGGAGAGGCTGAGGCAGGAGAATGGCGTGAACCCGGGAGGCGGAGCTTGCAGTGAGCCGAGATTGCGCCACTGCACTCCAGCCTGGGGGACAGAGCGAGACCACGTCTCAAAAAAAAAAAAAAAAAAAAAAGAAAACTTTGCCAAGGTTACAATGATTTTTTTCCTATGTTTTCTTCTAGAAGTTTAATAGCTTTAGTTCTTACCTTTAGCTCTATGAACCATTTCAAGTAAGTGTTTGTATGTGATGTGAAGAAAGGACCAACATTCTCTCCCTCTCTCCCTCCCTTCCTCCCTGCCTGACTCTCTTCCTTCCCTCCCTCCCTCCCTCCTTCCTTCCTTCCTTCCTTCCTTCCTTCCTTCCCTCCCTCCCTCCTTTTTCTCTTTTTTCCTTCCTTTTCTCTCTCTCTTTTTCTTTTGTTTTAGCAAAATTGCTGCAATTAATTGCCTTGGGCATACATCACTTTTTATTTTTATATTTGAGGTAGATTCCTAAAAACTGAATTGCTGGGTCAAAGTTTAAATATATACATATACATATACATATACATATACATATACATATACATATATTGCATATTTGCCCTCCATAGGGATAACGTTTTAAATATCCACAAGCAAGGTATAAGAGTATTTGTTTCTCTGCAGCCTAACAGAGTTTGTTATAAAAATTTTGGTATTTGCCAGTGAAAGGTGAGAAAGAATATCTCAATGTATTTTAATTTGCATTTCTCTTTTTTTTTTTTTTTTTTTGAGACAGAGTCTTGCTCTGTCACCCAGGCTGGAGTGCAGTGGCGCGTTCTCGGCTCACTGCAAGCTCCGCCTCCCGGGTTCAAGCCATTCTCCTGCCTCAGCCTCCCAAATAGCTGGGACTACAGGCACCCGCCACCATGCCCGGCTAATTTTTTGTATTTTTAGTAGAGATGGGGTTTCACTGTGTTAGCCAGGATGGTCTCAATCTTCTGACCTCATGATCCACCCGCCTCTGCCTCCCAAAGTGCTGGGATTACAGGCGTGAGCCACCGCGCCCTCCCTTAATTTGCATTTCTCTTATTATGAATGAGGTTGGGAGGCTTTTTACATGGTTAAATTTACATATTTTTCCATGAATGAGAAATTGCATTCAACCTCAAATAGTATCTATTGATCTCTTGCTATGAAAGATGAGTGAAGATGAGTGCTTGTGGCTTTTCCATCTTTTTTTTTTTGCTGTGTAATTCCACAGGAAATTGCTAGTCTGCCCACCAAGTCCCCAAATGTGTTCTCAGTCCATGTGTATGGGATACTTCTAATGTTACTAATGTTTTATTGCTTGCTTCCATTTGTTTCTTGAATTCTAAATTGTTGGGGAGAAGCAGGAGGGTGGTGTTTTGAAGCCAGGGGAGAAAAGTCATCTATTTCCTATAGAGAGGATATTTAACTTGTGTGATAAGAAACAGTTAAGTAGGGTTAATAGGTATTTAGCCAGTGTTCCTAGAGAGACTTTAAGAAAATATTGATAAATAATGATCGTGGATGGTTAGATTTAAGATTCTGGCAGAGACTTTTTAAAATTCTCTTCAAGGAGTATGACAGAATGGAAAACTAGGAGATACAGAAGAAGTGAAATTCCCCAGTTACATACTATTTGTTTTCCCAAGTGTATTTATTGAGTTATAGAAAAATGAATATAGTGTTTTTTCAAGGACTTTGGTTTCATTTTCTTTATTCTGATAAGCAGGCTTTTATTTATTTCTAGCTAAACAGAGAACAAAGAAGAAATGGGAATTTTTTGGCTTCACATTGAGGTTGATGAGAATTCTACTACCTATGCCATTCTCTTTTTGTTCTCTGCTTTTTAAAAATATCAGACCTTACGAGAATTCATATACAGTTGAGCTGTTTTACAATATTATGGAATGGGATGGACCCATAGGCTCACTGGACTTGCAGCAACAGAAGCCTCTGTCACTTTCAATGTGTATATGAAGGGCACGTTACTTCTGCCCTGGTTGCTTAAACTTGATGCCTTGTAGCTGAAGGTTATTCTTGTTCTGGTGATTCAGTGAAACCTTCTCTGTTGTCTCATATATTAGATTAGCTTCTTCTTTGATTTCAATTTGACTAATTTAGTTCTATGGCTTTTAAAAAATATGTAGGTAACCTTCATGCTGGGCTTATATAAGATGGGTCTCCATTATGGCATAATTTTTATATGGTACAAAATGTCCTTAAGTAGAAGGCATTGCTACATAGAGTAACTAACCATGAGGCATTTCTGTCCTTTCTCTGTAGCTGCAATTTTGAAAATGTGTGCCATTGTGGTGAGCTTTTAGTGTGAACTGACATGTTATAAAATAACTAAATGGTATGTTATCAGGGTCATAAAGTCATCTTGTGAAATTCTCATGTACAATGTTACTTTTCAGGTAAATCAGAAATTGAATTATGACTTTTTGCTTTTTTTTAAGAGGGAGATTAGATTTGGCCAGCTATTCATGATCAGAAGGACATTATAAGACCTAAATATAAGTAGAATCTGTTGTTTTCCTTTGTTTTCATATTGGTTAAGGTAATTTTTTTTTTTTTTTTACCATTTTTGCTGCTTTCATTTTGGTTGTATTTGTGAGGAAACGTTTAATTTTGCTTGCTCTGGCTAGAGTAAACAAATTTTTAAATTTAATTAATTTTGTTTGAATCTTTTCATAAAGAATTCATAAAACTCATCATTTTTGGGGGAGGCTCAATTTGATCATTTTTCAAAAAACATCAATAAGATGGCTATCTAAAGGTTTAATAAAGAGAACTTCAAATACTCAAGTGAGCTTTATAAAGTTTGAATTACAACATGCTAATGATATTTACGTTTTGTTCTAAAATGTAGCATTGTTTTGTTCTATTGAAATTCAGAGATTTTGGATGCTAAGGAAATAAAAAGTACAGACTCTTGGAGTTCCCCACACTTAGTGCATCTAGCAATTGTATCCCTAACCCTGGGGCATACCTTTTATGCAGCACTCTGGAATTGATTTCAAAGGGCTCAAGATCCTTTAGGAGGCTGTTGTGCATTAGGAATGTGTTTGTTTGTTTTTTTAAGACAGTACTTTAGGCATGTTGCATTTCTAATTAGTGCACATGTAGGAAATATGCCTTATTGATTTTGAAGTCAAGAAATCCAATAAAATGAGGCACCAGAGGGAAGCTTTGTTTTAAAGTCTTTTGTTATGAAAACAATGAGTGAAAGCACTCTTGAATAATAATTATGAGCTCTATAGATGAGGGAGAGGTTTAATCTGAATGTAGACAAGTAGATTCTGTTCTTTCACTTAAAAGGGGATAATGATATCAACTAACGTTTGTTGACCCCCTGCCAGGTGTCAGAGATATTGGCTAAGTTAATGGATTTTATATAGATTTTCTTAGGTAATTTTAAGATCCCTTTGAGGTAGGTACTCTTATTATTCTCATTTTATGGATTAGGAAACTGATGTTCAGGAAAGATCAGTAATTTATCTAAAGTCACCAGTGAGCAGGGAACAGAGCCTGGATTCTCACCCAGGCAGTCCAACTTTAAAGCTGACGCTGATAATCACTGAGGCCCAATAGTGGTGAGAGGTAAGAGAATTTAAGAACTCTTTAGCAGACAGTGGGGGTTGCGGGGTGAAGCGACAGGATGTCTCACATGGGCTGCTGCATATTACCCTGCTGAGGGTCTGAGTGGAGATGAAATCTAGCCCTCCCTCTGCTGGGCAAACTGTGGGCCTTTCTGCTAACACTTGCAGGGCTGTGTCTACTCAGAGAGTGGCACAGTTTTCTTTTATTTTCTTGTCTTGTCTTTTTTTTTTTTTTTTTTTTTTTTGAGACGGAATTTCACTGTTGTTACCCAGGCTGGAGTGCAATGGCGTGATCTCAGCTCACTGCAACCTCCGCCTCCCGGGTTCAAGCGATTCTCCTGCCTCAGTCTCCCAAGTAGCTGGGATTACAGGCGCCCACCGCAATTCCCGGCTAATTTTTTAAATTTTTAGTAGAGATGGGATTTCACCATGTTGGCCAGGCTGGTCTCGAACTCCTGACCTCAGGTGATCCACTTGCCTTGGCCTCCCAAAGTGCTGGAATTACAGGTGTGAGCCACCGTGCCTGGTCAGTTTTCTAATCCATCTCTCCGGAAGGGGCATATTTTTAAAATTCAGCTGAAGGCAAATCTCAATTCTACAATCATACTCTGAATATTACTGCCTGTATTTCCATTCACTTGCAATAGTGGACTTCAACCTACCTCTTTCTAGTCAATATGCTTCCTTGGTAGTCTCATTGTATCTACCTTTATGCTGACAACTCCAAAAGTTATATTTTCATTTCAGATTTCTCTTTCAAACCCTGCTCTTGTGTATCCAACAGCCTACTTTACATCTTCACTTTGATGTTAATATGCACCTCAAATTTATCATGTCCCAAGCTGGACTCTTCTTCTTCCTGCTCCTCTTGCAGCCATTCCCACCTCAGTTAATGGCAACTCCATCCTTCCAGTTGCTCCAGACCGAAAAACTTAAAGATATCTGGAGTTCTGTCTATCCTGTGTTTAGTCTTTCATGAATTCCTGTTGGCTCAATTGTTGAACTATATCTATAATCTGAACCCTGTGTCCACTTCTGCTACCACCAACCAGTTCTAAGCCATTATTTTATCTCATCTAGGTTACTATGGGAACTCCCAATGGCTGTCCCTACTTTTTCTTTTGCCCTTCATACTTCGTTCTATTCACCAGAGTGATTCCTCTAAAGAATAAAACAGTTGATATTTTAGTGCTCAGACATCTGCAATAGTTCTTATGATCTGCAGCCCCCATTACCTTTCTGACTTTCTCTCTTACTATGCTCTTTGTAGCTCACTCTGCCCTACTTACACTGGCCTCCTTCCTGTTCTGCCACTGCTTTCCTGCCTTAGGCTTCTGTTGTGATGTTACATCTACTCTTCCCCTGGCTGTCTGCTTGGCTAATTTTCTTGCCTCTTCAAGTCTTGCTCAAATGTCCCCTTCTCAATGAGGCTAATCTTGACCTTATTTAATACTGAAATTTGCTCTGAGCTTCTCTATCACCCAGCCCTGCCTACTCTATTCTGCTTTTTCTTTTTTAAAATAGCATGTGTTGTTTTCTAATATACGAAATCATTTACTATTTATTATCTTTATTGTTTATGGTCACACTCTCTTCATGATTGGCACAGAGTAGACAGTCAGTAAATACAAGTTGAAAGAATGAATAAATGAATGGTGCCCTATAGTCTAGGGATACCTCTGATCTCACATCATTTTGCTCTTATAGCCTACCAAAAAGCTAGGTGGAAGAGTTCATATACATTATTGCCCTCTATGTAAACACATCAAAAATATTTGTAAAGTCTAGGAAGAGCATTTGAAAAAATGAGACCCAACTATTCCTTCATCACGTATGATATCAGGCAGTTTCTTGATTTTATTGATTCTGTGACAAACCTCAGATCCTTTTGTTTACCAAGTGAGTAGAAGGTATATGTATTTCTTTCTTGGTAGGCCAAACATACCAGCAAATTATCAAATTATTGCACTGGCAACATGGAGGTGGGGCTTGGAAAACCAGTGTGTATAGAAATTGTAGTGGAAGTTTTATATTACAGTTGTCTTCTTTCCATTTTATTTCACTCTAGCCAAGACTGAATTGTATAAAATCAGCTATGATAATATTGTACAGCAAACTTCCCTTGCCTCCTTTTCCTTTACTTAAATCTTGTGATGATTTAGTTTTTTTTTTTTCAGTTAACATTTGGTTTCAGTCCTTCACATTATTCCTGACTATATTATACTAATTTTTCTGAGGCATGGTGATGGGGGACAGCGAAGCTTATAAAGTTCAGTTATGCATTTAAGATAAATTCTTTTTTTTTTTTTTTTTGAGATGGAGTCTCGCTCTGTTTCATGATCTTCTAATCTCAGCTCACTGTAGCCTCTGCCTCCTAGGTTGCAGCAATTCTCCTGTCTCAGCCTCCTGAGTAGCTGGGATTACAGGCACGTGCCACCATGCCTGGCTAATTTTTGTATTTTTAGTAGTGATGGGGTTTCACCATATTGGCCAGGCTGGTCTTGAACTCCTGACCTCAGGAGATTGTAGTGGAAGGCTGGCCTCTGCCTCCCAAAGTGCTGAGATTACAGGCATGAGCCACCGCACCCGGCCTCAAGATAAATTCTTAATGAAAATTTTAAAAATACTCTTATAACATTATTTCAGTACTTGACAGTCTTTCACTAGTTGCTGATCCTTTCTTCTGATATTTTGGGAGATAGGTATTAGGCAAAGGTTAACATTCGTGATGATGGTGGGGATTGGCGCCTACTATTAATACAAATATTTCTCTTTTATATTTAACTAAATAGAATTTCACTAAATGAGATCCACAGTGAATCCATGAAGCCCAAAGATACTTTTGGTGGAAGACTTGTTGACATGATCAGAATAGTTTAAACTTGAGGAAGAGACACTTATTTCCAGATAAAACCATCAAATGTATATGAATGTGCACACCTGTGTGTATGTGTTAGTGTTATGACAATAATCAGGGCATAGAAAGAACCATGTTAATAGAGATGATGTTTAGTACTTATCAGGAGAAAACATGGGAGAGGGTCGATAATAAATAAGGATAGTTACCTGGGAGAACACAAATTAAATACAATCACAGATGTACTAATAAATCATGAATGTTTTTTATTTCTGTGTTTTTGACTATTTAACCTTTAATTATTTACTCATGAATGGAATTTTGAATGTTCACAAAATAATTTTAATAAAAGAGGTAGATAAATACACATATAGTGAATGCACACTCTTGCATGGAAATCAGAAGCTTAAGGAAAGAATAATAACAGAGAGCATTTGGATGGAGGAAAGAGAAGTAAGAGAAGAGATATTGTCATACAGCTTATTACTTCAATAACTTTACTGGTCCAGATTTAAAAAACTGTTACAGTAACAGATGACACATTCTAAAAATTTTAAGAAACCTTCTCTTAGAAGTGGAGTAACTTAGCCGGGTGTGGTGGTGCATGCCTGTGGTCCCAGCTACTTGAGAGGCTGAGTGGGAGGATTGCTTGGGCCTGGGAGGTGGAGATTGCAGTGGTGAGCTGTGATCACGCCACTGGCATTCCAGCTTGGGCAACAGAGTGACCCTGTCTCCAACAACAACAAAAAAAAGTGGAATAACATGACTTTTCACCTTAACTCTTTGGCAATTATATATCTTGGCATATTGAGGAAACAATGAAAGAAGCAAATCTGACCACTTGGTGATATGGAGTGCTAGAAAGCCTGGGCAGGCCTATCTTTAACGTTTGTACTGGGAAGTGTGAGGGTACAGATGGAGGCCTGCACACCATATGCCTATGTGTATAAGTTACAATTCTATGTAATAGGCTTGTAAAGTAGGCTCTACCTGCCAATCTTTCTACTTTGAGAAATATACCTTCAAAATGACCCAGAAGGCAAGATTGGTTTTAGAATTCTTGGGTTCCTTTTAGAAGGAGGTGGTGGAGGTGGAACTCACCTCTGTGTCCCTGACACATGACCTGTTCTCTTCTCTTCCCACTTCTGGCTGTCTTGCACTTGAGGGTCCTTGAGTGCCTGCAAGTTGACAGCCCAGCCTGTACATCCAAATTCGATCTGCACTCATTGGCAAACAGCTGCCTTTTGGCTACCTCTCAGGTATTGGGTTGGGCACATTGAATGGTTCAGTCTTGGAAGGATGGATTCCACGAAGTGGCCAACATAGGCACTGGAAGTGGGTTTGCACTCGTTGAGCAGGGAGTTGAGACACTGGCTACCCTGGGTAGGATAGGATAGAATAGATGTGGGCTCTGGGTGGGTACATCATCTTGGCCCCATGGACACTTCCAAAGCATGAGGATAGGGGGTGGGGCAGCTTTTGCCCAGGGTTATAGAGAAAGTGGCCATTTATTTGGGTGATAATCCCAAATAAGATAATGTTAGATATGCTTCCTAGACTTTAAGAGAAGTAAATTTCGACAATTTCAGATTAACATGAAATATGATTCCAAGGGACTATATATGACATAAAAGGAATGTGATAAATTAAACGTGAAGAAAGAAGATGCATAGTTGGTAGGGCCTGGGCTTTACTACTTTTTCTTTCACTGGAACCTAAGATTGTGGCTGATGTGTTTAAGTGCTCCATAAATAGTTGTTGAACAACAACATAAACAACCCCAAACTCCAATGTATCTGTGTAGGGGTACAAATTTGAAAGAATATGAATTAAAGATAAGAAGAGGGACATACGTAGTTTGGATATTTGTCCCCACCCAAGTTTCATGTTGAATTGTGATTCCCAGTGTTGGAGGTGGGGTCTGGTGTGGAGTGATTGGACTTTGGGGGGCGGATTTCTCATGATGGCTTAGCACCAGCCTCTTGATGTTGTCCTAATGATAGTGAGTGAGTTCTTGAGAGATCTGGCTGTTTAAAAGTGCGTGGCACCTCCCTCTCTTTCTCTCTTCCTCTTGTTCTCACCATGTGAGATGCTTGCTCCCCACTTTGCCTTCTGCCATGAGTAAAAGCTCCCTGAGGCCTCCCTAGAAGCTGAGCAGATGCCAGCACCATGCTTTCTGTATAGCCTGCAGAACCACGAGCCAATTAAATATCTTTTCTTTATAAATTACCCAATCTCAGGTATTTCTTATAGCAATGCAAGAATAGCTTAATACAGGGACACCTGATGAAGGCAAATAAAAGAGAATGGCAGAAACTAGGAAAAGTAAATTTAGGAAGGCTAAAGCACTTCTCATTTGCTAGGTCTGGCAGGACATGCTGAAGGTAAGGAAGAAAAACAAAAACAGGAAGGAATAGATCCTCTACATGAGTCACATGATAAGAGATTAATAGATGACATATGATACATCTAAACTATGATGTCATATTGGCAAGGGTGGAACAAAGATTAATATAAGGGAATTGAATTGAGTAGAAAAACAAAGATGTTATAATTCATATTAAATATATAAATCCATATGTTCTGGTATTATCTATGATATCTCTGGAACTGTAAGAGTAAGTGCCCAAAGTAGTTGCCTCTGGGAGGGAAATTAGGTGGTAGGAAGACAGGGACGAGAGAGAGAGAGATTTGGTTTCACTATATACATTATTAAACCTTGTATTACCTAATAAAATGTTTAATTAATTAAACAATAATTGAAACTCTACATGATGAAAGTAAAGAAGATAGCCTAGTCTCTTTAAATTAGTTGAAGTACATACATCCAAAAGAAGTATATCCCTGAATCCTAAAATGATCTTTAGATGTGATAACAGAAACTTTCCTGGGAGTCCCTGAGAAATGGCAGACCTGCCAGAAAGCAGAGTGCTCTGGACTGAATGTTTGTATCTTCCCCACCTGCCACTGCAAATCCATGTGTTGAAATCCTAACCCCCAGGGTGATGATATTAGAATGGTGGAGTCTTTGGGAGCTAATTAGGCCATGAGTGTATAGTCCTCATCAATAGGATTAGTGTTCTTATAAGAAGAGACATGATGTGTTCTGCTGTCTGCCATGTGAAGATACAGAGAGAAGGCAGCCATCTGCAGACCAGAAAGCTGGTCCTCACCAGACACCAGATGGGCCAGTACCTTGAACTAGGAATTCCCAGCCTCCAGAACTGTGAGAAGTGAATGTTTGTCATTTAAGCCACCCAGTCTATGATATATTTGTTATAGCACCATGAACTAATACATGGAGAAGTGCAAATATTCTTATTTTCAACATAGGTAACAAGGTGATCTCTTTAATTAGACTGGACATCTAGGTGCCAATCTGTAGGAAAACTAAAAACCTAATTTGTAAATAAAGGGCAGTAATTACTAGCAGTCAGCATGAATTCTTCACGAACAAGTCATGCCAAACTATAAATATATATATTTTTTGAGCTCTTAAACAGGAAGGTGTAGAAAGGGTGTTTCTATTTCATTAAAACATTGGGAAAAGCCTCTTCATGATATATCTATATTTTTGATGAAATGAAAAAGGTAGATTATTTCACACAACAGTGTTTAATAATATTGAAAATCGTGTCTAAAGTGTTTATTAATTGATCATTACATATCTGGAAAGAGATTTGTAACAGTATCAAAATTAGGTTTTATGTCTGGCCTTCACCTGTTTAATGACTTAATAGGGATTTCTAGAATTCATACTGGACAAATTAATGGATAAACAGGGAAATGGGAGGGGGTGTTAATGTGTTGGGTTCTCCCAAACCAATTTTTGACTAGCAGGAATAAAAGTCCATATTCTAAAGGATAAGGTGTTAGGAGGACAAAATAAAATTCTGCATTTAGGAGTAAATAAAAATCATTTGTTCAAAGATGTGATGAGAGACTTGAGTTTGCAGTAATCTTTGAAATAAAAAAGACTTAAACAGTTTAGTTGAAAAGTGAGTATAAAATTAGACTAATTAGGTAAGTATGATGACTGTGTCATGGAATTTAATAAGCTTAAAGGAGAATCAGCCATCACCTTACTAATTGTGTTACAGAAGTTAATCTTTTTTTTTTTAAATTAAATATTTGGTATTAGGGAATTTTCTGTAGGAACCACATTATAGATGGTTAGGTTTCCAAGCCATCCCACAAGAACATGTCAACTTATGTAAAAGAATTGTAGTTTTACTAAGAGGAGCCTGAGCTCTAGAGTGGGTGGTGAAGAGTCGGGGGGCGGTGTGGTAGGGGGTGGTGCTTATGTGTTACTGTAGGGAGGAGAATATTTAATATTTGTGAGGGAATGGCCACCCTTAGGCAAATTTTGGAAATGAGTAAAGTTTTCCACTGGCCTCTCTGTGCATCTCTCTGATCTTTCATCATCCCTCTCCTTTGCTGCCGGGGCACGATGAAAACACAACGTGGTTCGTGCTGTAATAGAGATGTGCACAGGGTGTCAAATGGCGAGCAATGAGCTAGTTCATACTAATGCGTGACTGAATGTGTGCACCCCATGACCTCTCAGAGTTAGCTGCGTTTAGAAATGAAATGTGTGGTAAACCAAATGAACTTAAAATTGATATAAAATGATAAAAGTTCAGTTTCAAGCAGGGAATAAAGTGGAATGAAGAAAATTGAGGCATTGCAGACAAAGATAGTTTGGGGAGAAGGGAAGGATCCATATGGTTGGGTTTGCCCTGCCTTGGTGTCTTTCTCTGGAGACATCTATCACCACTGTCAAGAGATTTGTTTTCCTTCCTTTGATTCCGAAAACTGGGATTTTGTTATAGTCTCTCTCCAAACCTGTATTTTTCTTACTTTATTTATAAAGCGTACTTTTTCCCCTTTATTAAGCCATCTCTTTTGGATAAAAGTTTAAAAGTGGCAGGTTTCAACTCAACTAGCATCTAATGGTATAGTAAGCTTCTCATCCATTCTATTCATCCAAGCCCAGTGTGTTGGTGAAATGAAGGTTGTGTAGAAGGTATTCTTGAATCGTTTGGGAGGTACTGCCTAACTCCTAAGATTTTATAGATTACAAAATGCAAATGCCAGCCAGGCGTGGTGGCTCATGCCTGTAATCCCAGCACTTTGGGAGGCTGAGGCAGGCAGATCACCTGAGGTCGGGAGTTTGAGACCAGCGTGACCAAAATGGAGAAACCCTGTCTCTACTAAACATACAAAATCAGCCGGGCGTGGAGGTGCATGCCTGTAATGCCAGCTACTCGGGAGGCTGAGGCAGGAGAATCACTTGAACTCAGGAGGCGGAGGTTGGGGTGAGCCGAGATTGGGCCATTGTACTCCAGCCTGGGCAACAAGAGCAAAACTCAGTTTCAAAAATAAAACAAAATAAAATGCAAATGCCTCAGAATGTAACACTTACAACCTAGTAGGATTTTTGTTTTGGATTTGCGTTGTGGTATTGCTATACCTACAATTTGTCAGATTTTGACTTTGCTTCAATTTCATTTGCAAAATTATGCAGTTTTCTGCCTATGATAGCCCTAATTTCCAATCAGTCAGGAATACTGACCAGGACATACAAAAGAGCAGGAAGATTTTTTAAAAATAAGAAATAGCATTTATTTAAAGATGAATAATTATATGAAGCCAAGTTCTTTAAGGACTTTTTTTTAAAGTAATTTTTACCATGGAAAAATGGACTTTTGAAAACTTTTACTTAATTTGTGTTAAAGACGTGAACACAGACTTAAAAGATACTTTGGCTAAATTAGGTTGTCTTTTATCTCTTGGCTAAAAAGCACTCCTTTTAGAAAGCTTCTTCTAGGTTGAAAAATTCTTCTAGAAGGATTTACATATGATATGGATAATTTTTGCTCTCCTTAATTTTTTATCTTCCTTACTTTCAATTTCTGGTGGCCATGTAGCTTTGGAAACCAGTCGTGAATTTCACGGTGAAAACGACATGTTTTTAAAGGCTGCGAAGGTTCACCAAATTTTATTTTAGTTCATAACAGTCTCCTCTACTTTTGTCCTTCAGATGAAAGAACAAAGCAATGGCAGCAATCTTGACTTGATTTTTATGTAGGATAGTACCTGTCGTAGAGGGGTAACGAGTAAATCCTTCTGTGAGCACTTATTTGATAGAACCCTAAGGCTATACACTGAAGGACATATCCTATTGCACAGATTGGCTCTGGGCTATGCAGAAAGGTCACCACAGGTATAGGCTGTCAATTTAGATTTCCCTGTGTTAGAAGGAATCAAAGTGGTAGGTGAAATGATTGAAAAACCAAAATCAAAACCAAACCAAACTAAAACATTTCAGTTCTAGAAATGCATTTGAGAGAAACCATTTGGCAATAGTGTTTGGAGACTTTCTTGAAGCGTGTCTCTTACATTGCAGCTGAATCGCTGAGAAAAGAGACCATGTTTCTACTTTTAGAAGGAAAATAAAATCAATGCAAAGGAGAGAAAAACAAGGTAAAAAAGGGCTAAACTGTAGGGCTTTGACTTTATATGTTGATGTATCATATGCCAATAACAGTAATTTGAAACTTTGATTTGAGAAGAAACTCAAGTAATATCTTTTCACTTAATAGAATTTGAATAATTGTTTTTTCAAGGAAAAATCTTTCAAAAAGTAAAGGAATTGTAGCCACCCTGTAAGTGGCTTGTGATAGAGTTAAGCACAGACTAGGAACAAGGACACACTTGGCAGGTTTGAAGGGGCAAATGGGGCCCTGGGCAGGCCATTTGGGTTATTTTCAATAGGAGAAAGAGAACTATCTAGAAATGTGCTACATTTCAGGAAGTGTGCTCTCTCTTTGCAATCAACGATGCAAAGTGGGTTTCATCTAAAATTCTTAACACTTACTGTAGTTTTTAGTAGATGAATAAATAATATATTATAGCTATTTGAAAACATGGCTAGAATTTTTGAATGTTAATCCGACTATGACATGCCACATATGGTCATTTGGTATAAATGTATATTGTTAGGCAAAAATCTCACTGAATTGATTTTTAAGGATAATGTTAATGCCTTAGAGAATGGCTTGCAATTCTTTTTTTTTCTTCTTATTTTGTCTTGACCAAATATCAATGCCTTTTCAGGGGCTTCTGTCTTTTTACAACAACTGTGCAATTTATATTAGTTTCTTTTCCTGTTCAAGAAGGTAAATTGCCTTTAACCTTCTCCAATCAAAACCCTCAAATAAACAATCTCTAAATCAAGTAAAGACATATCTTTACTTGTTTCCATGTCTTTCAAAGGTTTACTTGTTCCTTGTCTAAGTCATCATTAACAAGAAGAAGCAAAATATGGGCGTAGGCTGCCTCAGTGCTGTGATTTCACAGAAGCCAAAGGACTTGAATGCTGTAAGATGTGTCTTACCTTTCTGATCACTTAAGACTACTGATCAAATACAAACCCAGCCCGGATGAGTTGTTAATTTAATAATGAACATACTTGTGTAGATTAATTTGTTATAGGACCTAAGCCCAGACAGCATGACCTCAGGGAACAGTTGAGGAATATCTTCTTTCTCTGAAGGTAGATTTTGTAGCCTGGTCCTCTGAGGGCTATGGTTGATGTCAGGAAGAGGTGCTGAATATAAGTTTTACCTATTCCATGATTTGCATGAGTATTCTTCTTTAGAAAACAGTTTTCTTTATTAATAAGCATCTTTTTGTGTTTGTGCACAGGCAGCATGTCAGCTGATACCCCAATCACATTGAATATTGATCCTCAGGATCTGCAGGTCCAAACATTCACCGTAGAGAAGCTACTGGAGCCTCTCATAATCCAGGTATTAATACCATGGAAATTATGATATATATTGTAACTGCAGAATAATGAAAAATATGTGGGAAAAATGAATAATGAAGAAATAAAAGTTTTGATTTTTATATATGAATATGTCATCTAAAATTGTCCTTTAAAGAGTGTTAAGATGTGAAAAGTAGGTATGTATGCTGTTAAGATGTGAAAAAGTATGTATTCTGAAAGTTTCCCCCACATTCTCTTTTAGCAAGAATAGCAGTAATAATATATATATATATATAATTTTCAGAGTACCTTTATATAAATTATCTTCTTTGATAATCATGAAAACTGAATGAGGTAGGTAACATGGTTAAAACCATCTTTATTATATAGATGAGGAAACTGAGGCCTAGAGAATTTCACCAACTTGCCTCAGGCACATGGCATCTCATTTGCCAAATGGGAAATTACCTTTAAAATACTAAAATGTATGAGAAAAGCAGCTATTTAAAGGAATTCTGTGATGAAGTCCTTCATAAGGTGAATAATCCTTTGATGATATGCATAATGATTCTCTGACTTTTCTTATTATGTCAGTTGAGATTTTATGTATTGGATTTTCTTAGAGCAGGGCTTGAAGAAACTTACACAGTGGTATAGATTTAAATTTTTGTCCTTAACCCACAATTTGTGAGGGAACTCCCCTTTAGGCCTACCTTACATTTTGCCTCCTAATATGAGATTCAAGTCCCTTTTCCCAGGGACTCAAAGAACCCAAGGATTACTTGGGTGAAAAACTATGCCGATCTTTCCTCAGATAATTTAAATATGTTTTGCTTATCTTTTTTGTGACATGGATATGGGGAGAGGAGTAGCTCTGAGAATAGATTTTGTATATATTTTTACAAGTTTACATATTTTTATTGATTTGTACATATTGTACAAGTTGATATCTGCTACTCGAAAGACAATTCAAAACATGTGCGTGTCTGATGATACCTTAATAGTTAACTTTGGCAGTCTCAACGGCACTAATATCTGGTGTGAAATTTATACTAGATGACTGTGGAGACTTCATTAAAGTCCATCTTCGCCACTCACTAAACAGTTTCGTGTTAAAAGGAAAAAAGGCTGGGCACAGTGGCTCATGCCTATAATCCCAGCACTTTGGGAGGCCAAGGTAGGAGGATCGCTTGAGTCCAGGAGTTAAAGACCAGCCTGGGCAACATAGTGAGACCCTGTTTAAAAAAAAAAAAGAAGGAAAAACCCTGATTTGTTTTTCTAATTAAGTTCACAAAAAAATTGGAATGTCAAAAAAAGTTAAAAAAAGGAATAAAAACATTCATAATTTTACCAAGAGATAAAGGTTAATGTTTTGGTGCATTTACTTCCAGTACAATAAAGTTATGGGAGATTTTTATCATCTTTGTACTTTGTAATATTAAAGAATATATCTTCTTTATATATATCCTTACATGTATATATATTATATATATATGAAGAATATATATATATTAACAAGTGGAGCTAGTACTATATATGCAGGATTTAATCCCACTTTTGCATTTTAAATGATATTTAATAATTTCCCTATTTATTTGTAAGCATGATTTAATAAAACTGCTATTTAGTTATATATGATATGGCTGCACTACAGTTTTTTTTAAAGTAGCCTCACGTTTTTGGACATTTAGGGTGTTTCTATTTTTTTCCTATTATAAATATTGCTGTGCTGAACATCTTTGTATATATATTTTTGTCACCAATTTGTATTATTTCACTAGAATTAGTTACAAATGTAAAAGTTAATGGCCAAGATATGAGTATTTTTATACTTTTTCGTACATATCACCAAGTTTTTTGGGGACAGTTTTAAATGAGTTCTCACAAGTCATTTAAGGTTTTGTTCCTATCCAATTATAAGGAGTAGGAATAGGGAAATGACCTTCATTTTAGAGATGGCTGGTGAAAACAAATACATTAATGCTAGTTTATAACCCTTATTTGCTCTATAACAATGGAACATTACAGTTGGTCACTTAAAACTTGCTAATCACAAAGGTTACTGATATATTGCTTATAAACAGAGAGAGTATCATGGGGAAACTACTTTTTATATTCTAACTGAAACAAATAGATATTTTGCTTTAGTCAAGTACATTGCTAAAGAAGTTAATAGAAAGTATTCTAAGTAAATTCACATTAAAGTGTAATGCTAGTCACAGTGTGTGTGTGTGTGTGCGCGTGCGCATTTTATGCATGTTCTAAATAGATTATAACCATCTATAAGCATTTATTGAGTTCACCTATAAAATTAGAAAGATGAAAATGACCTGAGTAATCTTGTTTGATTGGAAAGAAATGTATCTCTTTTAAAAAGTGTGATTTTACTAGTTTTAGAGGGCTTTTGATGTTTTTGGATTCAAACTTTTCATGATTCACAAGTAGATGAGTCACAGAAATGAACTCATTACCTTTTACATACCAGACAGTTCTGTTACATGTAAATATAATTGCTAATTTTGTCTTCCTTAAGATTGATGTCAATGTTTTCAAAATATTCACTGATTTCTTAAAAGTACTTTGGTATACAACATCAGTGTCTCAGGTACAAAAATGATTTTGTGGTCTTAGCAATACTCAAGTGATATTAAATTAAAATATTAGTAATTTATATAATATCAACTTATGCAATAACTATCTTATAAAGCAGAATTCTATTTAACAAAATTATTTATATACACTCTTGTTTTTTTTTTATAACGGGATTCTCCTTACCAAAAACCAGTACATTTCAAAGTCAAAGAGTTATATTTTAAAATAACTGATCTTTTTGGATTTGATGTTCAGCCTTCTTATATCTGTCACTTTGATCATGTATTACCCACCAACACAAATAAAATATCTCATTAAATTATATTAAAGGTTTTTTTTTTCTAGGATAACATCACGTTAAGTTCTCATTACATTCTTTTTTGTTTTTCAAAAAGTGTTTATTTTTATTTTTTTAGATAAGAATAGCTGTTTAAAATTTACAAGAAAAAACAAACAACTCCATCAAAAGGTGGATGAAGGATAGGAACAGACACTTCTCAAAAGAAGACATTTATGTGGCCAACAAACATATGAAAAAAAGCTCATCATCACTAGTCATTAGAAAAATGCAAATCAAAACCACAATGAGATACCATCTCACGCCAGTTAGAATGGTGATCATTAAAAAGTCAGGAAACAACAGATGCTGGAGAGGACATGGAGAAATAGGAATGCTTTTACACTGTTGGTGGGAGTGTAAAGTAGTTCAACCGTTGTGGAAGACAATGTGGCAATTCCTCAAGGATCTAGAACCAGAAATACCATTTGATCTAGCCATCTCGTTACTGGGTATATACCCAAAGGATTATAAATCATTCTACTATAAAGACACATGCACATGTATGTTTATTGGAGCACTGTTCACAATAGCAAAGACTTGGAACCAACCCAGATGCCCATCAATGATAGACTGGATAAAGAAAATGTGGCACATATACACCATTGAATACTATGCAGCCATAAAAAAGGATGAGTTCATGTCCTTTGCAGGGATGTGGATGAAGCTGGAAACCATCATTTTCAGCAAACTAACACAAGAAGAGAAAACCAAACGCCACTATTCTCACTCATAAGTGGAAGTTGAACAATGAGAACACATGGACACAGGGAGGGGAACATCACATACTGGGGCCTGTTGGGAGGTGGGGGCTAGGGGAGGGATAGCATTAGGAGAAATACCTGATGTAGCTGATGGGTTGATGGGTGCAGCAAACCACCATGGCATGTGTATACCTATGTAACAAACCTGCATGTTCTGCACATGTATTCCAGAACTTAAGGTATAATAAAAGAAAAAAAAAAAGAATAACCTGTTTATTTGAAAAGACTAAGTAGACCTCAATATTTATTTTTCATCAACTTTTAAGTTCAGGAGTACATGTGCAGGATGTGCAGATTTGTTACATAGGTAAACATGTGCCATGGTGGTTGGCTGCACAGATCATCCCATCACCTAGGTATTAAGCCCAGCATCCATTAGCTATTCTTCTTGATGCTGTCCCTCCTCCCACCCCTGCTGACAGACCCCAGTGTGTTCCCCCCATGAATCCACGTGTTCTCATCCTTCAGCTCCCACTTATAAGTGAGAACATGTGGCATTTGGTTTTCTGTTCCTGCATTAGTTTGCTGAGGATAATGACTTCCAACTCCATCCATGTCCCTGCAAAGGACGTGAACTTGTTCCTTTTTATGACTGCTTAGTATTCCATGGTGTGTATGTACCGCATTTTCTTTATCCAGTCTATCACTGATGGGCATTTATGTTGATTCCATGTCTTTGCTATTGTGAATAGTGTTGCAATGAACACGCACGTGCATGTATCTTTATAATGGAATGATACATATTCCTTTGGGTATATGCCCAGTAATGGGATTGCTGAGTCAAATGGTATTTCTGCATCTAGGTCTTTGAGAAATCGCCATGCTGTCTTCCATAATGTTTTAACTAATTTACATACCCACCAACAATGTAAAAGCATTCCATTTTCTCTGCAACCTTGTCAGCATCTGTTGTTTTTTGACTTTTTAATAAGCATTCTGACAATGAGATGGTATCTCATTGTCATTTTGATTTGCATTTCTCCAATGATCAGTGATGTTGAACCTTTTTTTTTTTGAGACAGAGTCTTGCTCTGTCACCCAGGCTGGAGTGCAGTGGCATGATCTCAGCTCACTGCAACCTCCATCTGCTAGGTTTCAGTGATTCTCCTGCATCAGCTTCCTGGTAGCTGGATTTACAGGCAGATGCCACCATACCCGGTTAATTTTTGTATTCTTAGTAGACACGGGGTTTCACCATGTTGGCCAGGCTGGTCTCGAACTCCTGACCTCAGGTGATCCGCCCGCCTCAGCCTCCCAAAGTGCTAGAATTGCAGGCACGAGCCACTGCACCCAGCTGATGTTGAAATTTTTTTCATGTTTATTGGCCGCATGTATGTCTTTTTTTGAGAGTGTCTGTTCATGTCTTTTGCCCACTTTTTAATGTTTTTTTTTTTCTTGTAAATTTGTTTAAGTTCCTTGTAGACTCTGGATATTAGACCTTTGCCAGATGAACAGATTGCAAAAATTTTCTCCCATTCTGTAGGTTGCCTGTTCACTCTGATGATAGTTTCTTTTGCTGTGAGGAAACTCTTTAGTTTAATTAGATCCCATTTATCTATTCTTGCTTTTGTTGCAATTGCTTTTGGCATTTTCATCATGAAATCTTTGCCTGTGCCTATGCCCTGAATGATATTGCCTCAATTTTCTTCTAGGGTTTTTATAGTTTTGGGTTTTACATTTAAATATTTAATCCATCTTAGGTTACTTTTTATTTTTCTTATTTTTTTTATTTACTTTAAGTTTTAGGGTACATGTGCACAATGTGCAGGT
Organism: Hylobates moloch; assembly: GCF_009828535.3. Lineage (NCBI taxonomy): Eukaryota > Metazoa > Chordata > Mammalia > Primates > Hylobatidae > Hylobates > Hylobates moloch. Next base: position 62,829,521 of record NW_026652278.1, on the reverse strand, counting down.
TTGTTACATATGTATACATGTGCCATGTTGGTGTGCTGCACCCATTAACTCGTCATTTACATTAGGTATACCTACTAATGCTATCCCTCCCCAATCCCTGCTACCCCACAACAGGCCTGGGTGTGTGATGTTCCCATTCCTGTGTCCAAGTGTTCTCATTGTTCAATTCCCACCTATGAGTGAGAACATGCAGTGTTTGGTTTTTTGTCCTTGGGACAGTCTGCTGAGAATAATGGTTTCCAGCTTCATCCATGTCCCTACAAAGGACGTGAACTCATCATTTTTTATGGCTGCATAGTATTCCATGGTGTACATGTGCCACATTTTCTTAATCCAGTCTGTCATTGTTGGACATTTGGCTTGGTTCCAGGTCTTTGCTATTGTGAATAGTGCTGCAATAAACATACGTGTGCATGTGTCTTTATAGCAGCATGATTTATAATCCTTTGGGTATATACCCAGTAATGGGATGGCTGGGTCAAATGGTATTTCTAGTTCTAGATCCCTGAGGAATCGCCACACTGACGTCCACAATGGTTGAACTAGTTTACAGTCCCATCAACAGTGTAAAATTGTTCCTTTTTCTCCACATCCTCTCCAGCACCTGTTGTTTCCTAACTTTTTAATGATGGCCATTCAAACTGGTGTGAGATGGTATCTCATTGTGGTTTTGATTTGCATTTCTCTGATGGCCAGTGATGATGAGCATTTTTTCATGTGTCTTTTGGCTGCATAAATGTCTTCTTTTGAGAAGTGTCTGTTCATATCCTTCGCCCACTTGTTGATGGGGTTGTTTGTTTTTTTCTTGTAAATTTGTTGGAGTTCTTTATAGATTCTGGATATTAGCCCTTTGTCAGATGAGTAGATTGCAAAAATTTTCTCCCATTCTGTAGGTTGCCTGTTCACTCTGATGGTAGTTTCTTTTGCTGTGCAGAAGCTCTTTAGTTTAATGAGATCCCATTTGTCAATTTTGGCTTTTGTTGCCATTGCTTTTGGTGTTTTAGACATGAAGTCCTTGCCCATACCTATGTCCTGAATGGTATTGCCTAGGTTTTCTTCTAGGGTTTTTATGGTTTTAGGTCTAACATTTAAGTCTTTAATCCATCTTGAATTAATTTTTGTATAAGGTGTAAGGAAGGGATCCAGTTTCAGCTTTCTACATATGGCTAGCCAGTTTTCCCAGCACCATTTATTAAATAGGGAATCCTTTCCCCATTGCTTGTTTTTGTCAGGTTTGTCAAAGATCAGATAGTTGTAGATATGTGGCATTATTTCTGAGGGCTCTATTCTGTTCCATTGGTCTATATCTCTGTTTTGGTACAAGTACCTTACTGTTTTGGTTACTGTAGCCTTGTAGTATAGTTTGAAGTCAGGTAGTGTGATGCCTCCAGCTTTGTTCTTTTGGCTTAGGATTGACTTGGCAATGCAGGCTGTTTTTTGGTTGTATATGAACTTTAGTTTTTTCCAATTCTGTGAAGAAAGTCATTGGTAGCTTGATGGGGATGGCATTGAATTTATAAATTACCTTGGGCAGTATGGCCATTTTCATGATATTGATTCTTCCTATCCATGAGCATGGAATGTTCTTCCATTTGTTTGGGTCCTCTTTTATTTCGTTGAGTAGTGGTTTATAGTTCTCCTTGAAGAGGTCCTTCACATCCCTTGTAAGTTGGATTCCTAGGTATTTTATTTTCTTTGAAGCAATTGTGAATGGGAGTTCACTCATGATTTGGCTCTCTGTCTGTTATTGGTATATAAGAATGCTTGTGATTTTTGCACATTGATTTTGTATCCTGAGACTTTGCTGAAGTTGCCTATCAGCTTAAGGAGATTTTGGGCTGAGATGATGGGGTTTTCTAGATATACAATGATGTCATCTGCAAACAGGGACAATTTGACTTCCTCTTTTCCTAATTGAATACCCTTTATTTCCTTCTCCTGCCTGATTGCCCTGGCCAGAACTTCCAGCACTATGTTGAATAGGAGTGGTGAGAGAGGGCATCCCTGTCTTGTGCCAGTTTTCAAAGGGAATGCTTCCAGCTTTTGCCCATTCAGTATGATATTGGCTGTGGGTTTGTCATAAATAGCTCTTATTATTTTGAGATACATCCCATCAATACTTAATTTATTGAGAGTTTTTAGCATGAAGGGCTGTAGAATTTTGTCAAAGGCCTTTTCTGCATCTATTGAGATAATCATGTGGTTTGCGTCGTTGGTTCTGTTTATATGCTGAATTACGTTTATTGATTTGCATATGTTGAACCAGCCTTGCATCCCAGGGATGAAGCCCACTTGATCATGGTGGATAAGCTTTTTGATGTGCTGCTGGAGTCGGTTCGCCAGTATTTTATTGAGGATTTTCACATCGATGTTCATCAGGGTTATTGGTCTAAAATTCTCTTTTTTTGTTGTGTCTCTGCCAGGCTTTGGTATCAGGATGATGCTGGCCTCATAAAATGAGTTAGGGAGGATTCCCTCTTTTTCTATTGATTGGAATAGTTTCAGAAGGAATAGTACCAGCTCCTCTTTGTACCTCTGGTAGAATTCAGGTGTGAGTCCATCTGGTCCTGGACTTTTTTTGTTTGGTAGGCTCTTAATTATTGCCTCAATTTCAGAGCCTGTTATTGGTCTATTCAGGGATTCAACTTCTTCCTGGTTTACTCTTGGGAGGGTGTATGTGTCCAGGAATTTATCCATTTCTTCCAGATTTTCTAGTTTATTTGCATAGAGGTGTTTATAGTATTCTCTGATGGTAGTTTGTATCTCTGTGGGATCAGTGTTGATATCCCCTTTATCATTTTTTATTGCATCTATTTGATTCTTCTCTCTTTTCTTCTTTATTAGTCTTCATAGCAGTCTATCAATTTTGTTGATCTTTTCAAAAAACCAGCCCCTGGATTCATTGATTTTTTGCAGGGTTTTTTGTGTCTCTATTTCCTTCAGTTCTGCTCTGATCTTAGTTATTTCTAGCCTTCTGCTAGCTTTTGAATGTGTTTGCTCTTGCTTCTCTAGTTCTTTTAATTGTGATGTTAAGGTGTCAATTTTAGATCTTTCCTGCTTTCTCTTGTGGGCATTTAGTGCTATAAATTTCCCTCTACACACTGCTTTAAATGTGTCCCAGAGATTCTGGTATTTTGTGTCTTTGTTCTTATTGGTTTCAAAGATCATCTTTATTTCTGCCTTCATTTTGTTACGTACCCAGTAGTCATTCAGGAGCAGGTTGTTCATTTTCCATGTAGTTGAGCAGTTTTGAATGAGTTTCTTAATCCTGAGTTCTAGTTTGATTGCACTGTGGTCTGAGAGACAGTTTGTTATAATTTCTGTTCTTTTACATTTGCTGAGTAGTGCTTTACTTCCAACTATGTGGTCAATGTTGGAATAAGTGTAGTTTGGTGCTGAGAAGAATGTATATTCTGTTGATTTGGGGTGGAGAGTTCTGTAGATGTCTATTAGGTCCACTTTGTGCAGAGCTGAGTTCAATTCCTGGATATCCTTGTTAACTTTCTGTCTCCCTGATCTGTCTAATGTGGACAGTGGGGTGTTAAAGTCTCCCATTATTACTGTGTGGGATTCTAAGTATCTTTGTAGGTCTCCAAGGACTTGCTTTATGAATCTGGGTGCTCCTGCATTGGGTGCATATATATTTAGAAAGCTCTTCTTGTTGAATTGATCCCTTTACCATTATGTAATGGCCTTCTTTGTCTCTTTTGATCTTTGTTGGTTTAAAGTCTGTTTTATCAGAGACTGGGATTGCAACCCCTGCCTTTTTTTGTTTTCCATTTGCTTGGTAGATCTTCCTCCATCCCTTTATTTTGAGCCTATGTGTGTCTCTGCACATGAGATAGGTTTCCTGAATACAGCACACTGATGTGTCTTGACTCTGTCCAATTTTCCAGGCTGTGTCTTTTAATTGGGGCATTTAGCCCATTTACATTTAAGGTTAATATTGTTATGTGTGAATTTGATCCTGTCATTATGATGTTAGTTGGTTATTTTGCTCATTAGTTGATGCAGTTTCTTCCTAGCCTCGATGGTCTTTACAATTTGGCATGTTTTTGCAGTGGCTGGTACCGGTTGTTCCTTTCCATGTTTAGTGCTTCCTTCAGGAGCTCTTTTAGGGCAGGCCTGGTGGTCACAGAATCTCTCAGCATTTGCTTGTCTGTAAAGTATTTTATTTCTCCTTCACTTATGAAGCTTAGTTTGGCTGGATATGAGATTCTGGGTTAAAAATTCTATTCTTTAAGAATGTTGAATATTGGCCCCCACTCTCTTCTGGCTTGTAGAGTTTCTGCCGAGAGATCAGCTGTTAGTCTGATGGGCTTCCCTTTGTGGGTAACCCGACCTTTCTCTCTGGCTGCCCTTAACATTTTTTCCTTCATTTCAACTTTGGTGAATCTGACAATTATGTATCTTGGAGTTGCTCTTCTCGAGGAGTATCTTTGTGGCGTTCTCTGTATTTCCTGAATTTGAATGTTGGCCTGCCTGGCTAGATTGGGGATGTTCTCCTGTATAATATCCTGAAGAGTGTTTTCCAACTTGGTCCCATTCTCCCTGTCACTTTCAGGTACACCAATGAGACATAGATGTGGTCTTTTCACATAGTCCCATATTTCTTGGAGGCTTTGTTCATTTCTTTTTATTTTTTTTCTCTAAACTTCTCTTCTCGCTTCATTTCATTCATTTGATCCTCCATCACTGATACCCTTTCTTCCAGTTGATCGAATTGGCTACTGAAGCTTGTGCATTCGTCACGTTGTTCTTGTGCCATGGTTTTCAGCTCTATCAGGTCCTTTAAGGACTTCTCTGCATTAGGTATTCTAGTTAGCCCTTTGTTTAATATTTTTTCAAGGTTTTTAACTTCTTTCCCATGGGTTCGAACTTCTTCCTTTAGCTCGGAGAAGTTTGATCATCTGAAGTCTTCTTGTCTCAACTTGTCAAAGTCATTCTCCGTCCAACTTTGTTCCATTGCTGATGAGGAGCTGCATTCCTTTGGAGGAGAGGGGCTCTGATTTTTAGAATTTTCAGTTTTTCTGCTCTGTTTTTTCCCCATCTTTGTGGTTTTATCTACCTTCGATCTTTGATGATGGCGATGTACAGATGGGGTTTTGGTGTGGATGTCCTTTCTGTTTGTTAGTTTTCCTTCTAACATTCAGGACCCTCAGCTGCAGGCCTGTTGGAGTTTGCTGGAGGTCCACTCCAGACCTTGTTTGCCTGGGTATCAGCAGTGGAGTCTGCAGAACAGCGAATATTGGTGAACAGCAAATGTTGCTGCCTGATCATTCCTCTGGGTTACTTTTTGTATATGGTGTAAGGTAGGGGTCCAGTTTCAATTTTTTGCATGTGGCTAGCAGTTCTCCCAGCACTATTTATTAAATAGGAAATCTTTTCCCCATTGCTTGTTTTTGTCAGGTTTGTCGAAGATCAGATGGTTGTAGGTTTGTGGTCTTATTTCTGAGTTCCCTATTCTGTTCCATTGGTCTACGTGTCTGTTTTTATACCAGTACCGTGCTGTTTTGGTTACTGTAGCCCTGTAGTATAGTTTGAAGTTGGGTAATGTGAAGCCTCCAGCTTTGTTCTTTTTGCTTAGGATTGTCTTGGCTATTTGGGCTGTTTTTTGGTTCCAAATACATTTTAAAATAGTTTTTTTCTAATTCTATGAAGAGTGTCAGTGGTAGTTTAATAGGAATAGCATTGAATCTGTAAATTCCTTTGGGCAGTATGGCCATTCTAACAACATTGATTCTTCCTATCCATGAGGATGGAATGTTTTTCCATTTGTTTGTGTCCTCTCTGATTTCTTTGAGCAGTGGTTTGTAGTTCTCCTTGAAGAAGGCTTTTACTTCCCTTGTTAGCTGTGTTCTTAGATCTTTTATTATTTTTGTAGCAATAATCATTGGGAGTTCATTCATGATTTGGCTCTCTGATTGCCTGTTGTTCGTGTATAGGAATGCTAGCAATTTTTGCACAGTGGTTTTATATCCTGAGGCTTTGCTGAAGTTGCTTATCAGCTTAAGGAGCTTTTGGGCTGACACAATGGGCTTTTTCTAGATATAGGATCATGTCACCTGCAAACAAAGATAATTTGACTTCCTCTTTTCCTGCTTGAATACTCTTTATTTCTTTCTATAGGCCTTATTGTCCTGGCCAGAACTTTTGATACTATGTTGAATAGGAGTGGTGAGAGAAGGCATCCTTGTCTTGTGTGTTTTCAAGGGGAATGCTTCCAGCTTTTGTGCATTTAGTATGATATTGGCTGTTGGTTTGTCGTAGATGGTTTTTATTTTTTTGAGGTATATTCCTTCAATACCTAGTTTATTGAGAGTTTTTAACATGAAGGGATGTTGAATTTTATCAAAGGCCTTTTCTACGTCTGTTGAGATAATCATGTGGTTTTTGTCTTTAGTTCTGTTTATGTGATGAATCACATTTGTTGATTTGCATATGTTGAACCAACATTTGCATCCCAGGGATGAAGACAACTTGATCATGGTGGATAATTTTTTTGATGTGCTTTTCGATTCAGTTTGCCAGTATACTATTGAAGATTTTTGTATTGATGTTCATCAAGGATTTTGGCTGGAAGTTTTATTTTTTTGGTTTATCTCTGCCAGATTTTATCAGGATGATGCTGGTCTCATAGAATGAGTTAGAGAGGAGTCCCTTCTTTTCAATTTTTTGAATAGTTTTAGTAGAAATGATACCAGTCCTTTTTTGTACCTCTGGTAGAATTCAGCTATAAATCCTTCTGGTCGTGGGCCTTTTTTTGGTTGGTAGGCTATTTATTGCTGCCTCAATTTCAGAACTCATTATTGGTCTATTCAGGCATTCAGTTTTTTCCTGGTTCAGTCTTGGGAGGGTGTATGTATCCAGGAGTTTATCCATTTCTTCTAGATTTTCTAGTTTATGTGCATAGAGGTGTTTATAGTATTCTCTGATGGTTGTTTGTATTTCTGTGGGGTCAGTGGTGATATCCCCCTTATCATTTCTGATTGTGTTTATTTGATTCTTCTCTCTTTTCTTCTTTATTAGTCTAGCTAGTAGTCTGTCTATTTAATTACCTTTTTCAAAAAACAGCTCCTGGATTCATTGATTTTTTTGAAGTTTTTTTTTGTTTATCTCCTTCAGTTAACATCTGATTTTGCTTTTTTCTTGCCTTGTGCTAGCTTTGGGGTTTTCTCTTGGTTCTCTAGTTCTTTTAGTTGAGATATTAGGTTGTTAACTTGAGATCTTTCAAGCTTTTTGATGTGGACATTTAGTGCTATAAATTTACCTCCTAATGCTGCTTTAGCTGTGTCCCAGAGATTCTGGTAAGTGGTCTCTTTGTTCTCATTAGTTTCAAAGAACTTCTTGGTTTCTGCCTTAATTTCATTATTTACCCAAGAGTCATTCAGGAGCAGGTTGCCTAATTTCCATGTAGTTGTGTGGTTTTGAGTGAATTTCTTAATCTTGAGTTCTAATTTGATTGTGCTGTGGTCTGAGAGACTGTTTGTATTATTTCAGTTCCTTTGCATTTGCAGAGGAGTGTTTTACTTCTGATTATGTGATCAATTTTACAGTATGTACCATGTGGTGAATGAGAAGAATATATATTCTGTTGTTTTTGGGTGGAGAGTTCCATAGATATCTATTAGGTCTACTTAATCCAGAGCTGAGTTCAGGTCCTGAATATCTTTGTTAATTTTCTGTCTTGATGATCTGTCTGATATTGTCAGTGGGGTATTTAAATTTCCCAATCTAAGTCTCTTTGTAGGTTTCTAAGAACTTGCTTTGTGCATCTGGGTGCTCCTGTATTGTGTGTATATATATAGGATAGTTAGCTTTTCTTGTCAATTTGAACCCTTTATCATTATGTAATGCCCTTCTTTGTCTTTTTTGATCTTTGTTGTTTTAAAGTCTATTTTGTCAGAAACTAGGATTGCAACCTCTGCTTTTTTTCTGTTTTCCATTTGCTTGGTAAATTTTCCTCCATCCCTTTATTTTGAGCCAATGTGTGTCTTTGCATATGAGATGGGTCACTTGAAGACAGCACTCTGATGGGTCTTGGCTCTTTATCCAACTTGTCATTCTGTGTCTTTTAGTTGGAACATTTAGCCCATTTACATTTAAGGTTAATATTGTTGTGTGAATTTGATCCTATCATCATGATGCTGGCTGGTTATTTTGCAGACTTGTTTATGTAGTTGCTTCATAGTGTCACTGGTCTGTGTACTTCAGTGTGTTTTTTTAGTGGCTGATAATGATTTTTCTTTTCCATATTTAGTGCTTCCTTTAGGAGCTCTTGCAAGGCAGACTGGATGGTGACAAATTCCCTCAGCATTTGCCTGTCTGAAAAGGCATTTCTTCTTCATTTATGAAGCTTAGTTTGGCCAGATATGAAATTCTGGGTTGGAATTTTTTTTCTTTAAGAATGTTAAATATTGGCCCCCAATCTCTTCTGCCTTATAGGGTTTCCACTGAGTGGTCTGCTGTTAGTCTGATGGGCTTCCCTTTGTAGGTGACCTGGTCTTTCTTTCTGGCTACACTTAACATTTTTTCTTTCATTTTAACCTTGAAGAATCTGATGATTATTTGTCTTGGGGTTGATCTTCTCATGGAGTATCTTACTGGGGTTCTCTGCATTCCCTGAATTTATATGTTGGCCTGTTTTGCTAGGTTGGGGAAGTTCTCCTGGATGATATCCTGAAGTGTGTTTTCCAACTTGGTTCCATCCTCCCTGTCTCTTTCAGGTACTCCAATCAGTCATAGATTTGGTCTTTTTATGTATTCCTGTAGTTCTCAGAGGTTTTTTTTTTTCCTTTTCATTCTTTTTTCTCTAATCTTGTCTTCCTGCCCTATTTCAGCAAGATAGTCTTCAAGCTCACTTTTAATGGGGTTTTTATGGGGTCTTTTTTGTTGGTGTTGTGTTGTTTTCTGTTTGTTTTTCTTTTAACAGCCAGGTCACTCTTCTGTTGGGCTGCTGTGGTTTGCTGGGGGTCCACTCCAGACCCTAGTTGCCTCGGTTTTCCTCATACCTGGAAGTATCACCAGTGAAGGCTGTGAAACAACAAAGATAGCAGCCTGCTCCTTCTTCTGGAAGCTCTGTCCCAGTGGGGGTACTGACATGTTGCTGTTCCTAATATGCCTGTAGAAGGTGTCTGGAGACTCCTGTTGGGAGGTCTCACTTGGTCAGGAGGAATGGGATCAGAAACAGTCTGGATGCTTTCTGGTGGAGCAGATATGCTGTGTTGGGGTGGGGGTGGGGGACCCTTCTTCATCTGGACCGTTTGTATTCTCCAAAGCTGGCAGGCTGGAATGGCTGAGTCCACTGAACCACAGAGATGGTGGCTACCCCTCCTCCTGAGAGCTCCATCCCAGAGAGAGATCAGGGCTTTGTCTGTAGAGCCCTTGCTGGGGTGGCTGAAACCCCCACAGGGAGGTCCCACCTTGTGAGGAGGAATGGATTGGGGTCCTACTTAAAGAATCAGTCTGGCTATAATCTGGCAAGGCAGCTGTGCCATTGTCGGGGACCCTTCTTTGTCTGGACCATTTGTATTCTCCAAAGCCATCAGGCTGGAATGGCTGAGTCCACTGAACCATGGAGATGGTGGCCGCCCCTCCCCCATGGAACTTGGTCTCATCTCAGGTCTCATCTCAGCCTGTTGCCATTGGCTGGTTGGAATTCCAATCAGTGGGTCTTAACTTGTGGGGTGCTGTGGGAGCGGGCCTGCAGAATGACGCTGTTTGGCTCCCTGGTTTTAGCCCCCTTCCTAGGGATATATACGGACAGATCTCCCGGCTTGCCAGGGATCCTGGGGCTGGAGTATGGAAAACTCCTGGGTCTCTGTGTGTGCCTGAATGGCTGCTCTGCCAACATTCTACACAGTTCTGTGTATCAGACCCAACGCCCTGGTGGTGTGGGCTCACGAGAGGATCTGCTGATCCACGGATTACAAAGATCCGTAGGAAAAGCGTGGTTTTCCAGGTGGGGTCTCACAATCACTTACTGCTTTACTTGGCTGAGGGTGGGGGTTCATTTGGCTCTGTGCTGCTCCCAGGTGGACCATCGCCCCACCATGCTTTTCTTTGTTCTTCGTGGGTCAAATTGTTTGCCTAGTCAGCCCCAATGCAAGAATCTGGATACTTCAGTTGAAGGTGCTGAATTCACTTGCTCCTTTCCTTCCTCTCTGAGTGCGCAGACTGCAGCTGCTTCTAATTGTCCATCTTGGTCCCGGCAGCGAGATTGGGGCTCCGAATCTAGCCGCCGCCATCTACCCCAGGGGAGGAGGAGAAGGAGTGGTTTTTTTTTAATTTTAATATATTTAATGGACAAGTAATGAGACAAATAAAAATTCTGTACATTCAAGGTGTATGATGTGATGATTTGATGTATGTATACAATGTGTAATGATTACCACAGTCAAATGAATTAACACATCCATCTCTACCCATAGTTACCACTGTGTGTGTGTGTGTGTGTGTGTGTGTGTGTGTGTGTGTGTGGCTGAGACACTTAAAATCTACTTTCTTATCAAATTTCAAGTAAATAATACAATATGTTAACTATAGTCACCATGCTACACAGTAGAGTCCCAAAACTTATTCATCTTAAAACTGAAATTTTGTATCCTTTGATCAACAATCTTCTCCATTTCCTCAATTCGCTAGCCCCTGGGAACCACCCTTTTACCCTCTGCTTCTTTGAATTTAACTTTTTTAGATTTCACATAAAAGTGAGATCATACAGTATTTGCCTTTCGGTGTCTGGCTTATTCCATTTAGCATAATGTCCTCCAGGTTCATCCATGTTAGAAAATGGCAGGATTTACTTTTTTTTATGACTGAATAGTATTCCATTGCATAAACACCACATTTTCTTTATTCATTCATCTGTAGATGGTTGTTTCCATATTTTGGCTACTGTTACAAAGAGTGTTTAATTTGAAATAGTTACATGGTTTAAGTACATGATATAGTCTCTGATTACACTGGAAAACATTCCAAAAGAAGTTCATGTCTTTAAGTTCACATTGCCACCAGCTAAAGTTATTAATTCAGTAGTCTCATTAAAAATTTCTTCACTTTCCTCATGATTTATCTTCATGTTATATTCCTTTGCTTCCAGGGTTCCACAGAAATTACTTACCACCTCTGTATATAACTCAAAGTCAAAATTACATTTTAATTTTTGGAGTAATTGGTCATAGATACTATTATGTCACTCTAACTTCTGAATTCATTTCTTCATAAATCTTTATTCTGCTCCTTTATGGTTACCAAAGTCTTCCCTACCAAACCTGATTTATCTTTAATGTATTTTTTTTTCTCTTGGGCACAGGCAAATTACTAGGTCATTTTGCAGGCATATTCAGCCTGGGATATATTTCAGTCATTCACTTTCAGTTTCTTGTGTGATAACTTACACAGTTGCATCCCTCTGTAATAAATTCGTCCAATGGATCAGAAATAATTTCTCAGCAATTACATTTTTATGATTGCAACTGTAGGCATCTGCACTTTACCACTTTCAAGATCCAAGTTTGGCAATGCAATGCAGAAAGTCTATTTATGCAGAATTGTGCTTCAAATAATTTACATCTGTATGTTGTATACTCTCTGAAGGGGATATAAACTGTTAGATCATGCTACAGTCATTATATAATGAAACTGTCTATAATCTTATTTGCTGCAAAATACAGTTTGGTAGGTGTCAGATTTACGTTGAATGTGAGTTAAAAGAATCAACTTACTCAAAATCCCTTAAAATAATAGTAATAACAAACTCTTTATAGTGTGTTATCTTCTGTAAAGTTTTTTTTTGAAGGGCAAAGGTCAAATGTATTTTCTGACTGTAAATATATCCCATGTTTTCAAGAAGTAAATCTAGAGTTAGATGAACAGTAATAAACATTATTTCTTTGTCATTCACCTCCAAGTATTGTAGGACCTCTTGGCCTTTTTTTTCATTTCTACCTCCATGGTGTCTCCCACCTGTCCCCTTGGGGATAGCTTTTAATACTCACTGGGGCAAGTTTACCTACCAGCCCCTGTATTAGTCATCATAAGCAAGATTATGCTGTGATAAGAAGACAACCCCTAAATCTCAGAGGCTTAATAAAATTTATTTCCTGCTCAAGCTACAGGTCCAATGTGAGCTGGGGTTTCTGCTCGGGACAGGCACTCAGAGACCCAGGCTAATATAGACTTATCTCAACATGTGCTTCCACTGTCATTGCAACTGGGGAAATGGAACACGATAAATCATGCAAGAACTCCTAAACTGTTCACTTGGACATGACATATGTCAATTCTACTCACAATGGCTTTTGTCAAAGCAAGTTATGTGGTCAAAGTGGATGTTGGGTATGTGATCCTGCCCTGTGCCCAGAGGACAATGGGAATATTTGTGAACAGCCTTAATAACTATTACATTCCCTTTGCCTTCTTTTTAGGGGTTCCTTTTGTTAAGTCTCTGTAATGCTCTCAAGACACTTTGGCACCCTTGTTACAGCTAACTTTATCAGGGTGGGCAACTGACTTAGTGACACTCAGTTATAGGTTGGGAAGAACCCTGTGAGGTGCTCTGCCATGAGAGCTCTGCCTCTGGGGGATGATCATGAAGTGGTCCTCTTTGAGGAGTTGACTATAATCTGAGATTTAAGCAGTTAGTACCTAGGGTTAAACAGTTCTATTAGGTGCAAAGCTGAAAGATACACAGAAAGTAGAAACGGGGGAAGAAAATGAGTCATAGTGAATGTGGCATTTTCAGGTTTGGATTCACAAACTCCTGCTGTTCAGGAACAATAAGATTACCTAGTTGCCAGGGTTTTAACAGATTTTTTTCAGTTTCCAAACCACATTCTATTCTCAGAATTATACTTCAGCCTCTGTGGGACTCATTGTTTTCAGTTCCCAGAGCACTGGGCCATGTAGGCCAGATGCTTATCCTTATATAATCTGATTCCCTGGCCTCCTACTCCTCTTGCAAGTTCAAAGGAAGTCCCATTAGCAGAAGCAATCCAGAGTTACTGTAATTGACCTCACTTGCTTGTGCTAGAGTGGGGATTTTCCTATAAAACCTCTTTTCTCTTCTGCTCATTCTCACATTTCCAAATTTTGAAGTCTCTGAATTATGACTCACTTGTGCTCCCAAATCAGCGTATCTGCCATGTATTCCAGTTTTGTCTGGCTTCAGCTTGTTGCTGGTGGATGGTGACTGCTGCCAGTGGTACTCACTGGGAAACTGAAAATGAACATGCCAAGGTAGCCATGTCCTAGTGGCTTCAAAGCGGTGTAGCGGTGAAGGCCAAATTTCTCCTTTGCCCTCTGGAAGTTCAGGTGAAAAATCAATTGAGAAAAGGCAGATTAATAGGAGAAAGGACATATAAAATTTATTTCAGGGTGCATAACACAGGGGAATTGTAGCCTTTAAAAAGTTGTTTTTTTTTTTAACTCTGGAGAACAAAACATAAAAAGAATTAGCCTAAACAAAAAATCATAAATAATCATTTCAGTCTTTTATCAGTTCAGTCCCATGTAATTAATTATTGTTCTGCTTGATGGTAGTTTAGCAATTTTATGAGTCCAGTTTTTTTTTTTTTATTAGAGTTCTGGAATTTTTACACAGTTCATTGATTCACTTATACAGTTTCAGAGTTGTCAGAAACCTTTATTTGTCAGTGTTATTTCCGTGAACTTCTTTGAAGACCCACGCTTCAGGATTTGCGAAGAGCTTTCAAGAAAAAAAAAGCATCCGAATAAAACAATTAACTGTGGACAATGGGACTTAAAATGGCCATGGTTAAATAAACAATTGACAAAGATATTTGGTCTTTTTTTTGTGGCCTACAACAATTCAACATAGCAGTGATAATTATGACTGACAACATATACCAAGATATATCATATTTTAAGAAATCTCATACAGTTTTGGAACACATACTAGTAAGATAGCCATATAAATATAACTCAGAAAAAAGGTTAAACATTATTTCTTATTTGACAGTGCTTCCCATATAATTTAATATATCAACTAAACCTGTTTATTATTTCTCTTTTGGATACTTCAGGGGTCTTTGGGAAAATCCCAAAGTTAGTTTGAAGTCAAAAAGACTTACTTTAGAATTTGAAGGTTGATTTTGGGAAGCTTGTCAAGTATGTCAAACATTTAAAATATTTGATCAAAAATTACTGTGAAATAAAGTCATTCATTTAGCCGGTGTAATAAAGGATTTCCAAAAGCCAAAACCTTTATTTACTCTTTGACAGTTTGACAGAGATGAGACTTAGTTTTTCAAATACTCAGAAGACCTATTAAGATAGCATGAGGCATACAAAAGCTGTTTCTCCCCTTTTCTTTTTTTTTTGCAGTTTACTCAAAATGTGAACCAAAGTCGTTTACTATTTCTTATTGATACCATATGAAAATCTTGTTCAAAGGAGAAAATAAAATTCTAGTTTTGTAGACTATTTTTGATTTTAAGGCTTAGTTTAAAAACAAATAGTAAATTTATTTAATTTCATTCACTTTAATTATTTTGAAATTCTCTTTTTTCCTCAACTTTCTATACCCATTTAGTTCTATTTATATTATTTTTCTCATTTTGAAACAACCTTTACATAATCTCTGAACTATATAAAATTGCTTTTTCTCAACAGAAGCACATCCTTGTACCTTATAACATTTTATTTCCCTTACATACTCCATACATAGTTGTTTATCATATATAGTAGTTTTAATTATATACTAATTATAATAGTAACTCTTAGTAACCCTAATTTCTACTGAAAACCTAGGAAGTAAGTAATTTTGAACTGTTTTATATCAGTGTTTGTAAATGAAAACCATTTTATAATTTTTAGAAAGATGTTTCATCAGTTTTTTGCTCATTAACAGATACAGATATATTTAGCTTTTCTATGCCATATAAGAACAAGATGTCAAAGTTATCTAAACTTTATGCTTAATAATTAATGTTTTAGTATTTTAACTTACTTAGAAATGACTCAAACATTTCATGATTCTCTACTACTTAACATAACATGTCCTTAAGATTTTAAATTATTGAAAAATATTTTTTAACAGTTATATTTGAATTATTCATGGAAAATAAAGCTATTTATTTAGATTATTATGTATTTTTTTTTGAAAAAGCAAAACCAGCATCAGCTAGTTTTATCTTAACTAAGGCCTTTGAGATACTGGACACAGGTCCCTCCCCATTGTCCCCGCTCTAGTTGTCCTGGGTTCTGAGTACCCTTGTGGCACCCAGGATGACTATGAAGGGTAGGGCCTGTCTGAATCCTGGATTTGCACACCCAATATAGGGCCCAGGGCAGAGGCTGGACTTGTGAAGACAGTGTTGGGAGGATCTGACCCCTCTCAGCATGACCAAGAGGCAGAGCTGGACCAGGGAGGATGGGGCCATATGGGACTTGGCTCAACAAGCCACAGTAGGATGTGTGTAAGGCTTTTGGGAGCCCAGCAGCCAGCACTTACAGTTTTAGTTTATATATAATCAAGAAAATATCAAGAATATCATAGAAACAACAGTTTTATGACCTTAAAACATCTAACAGAGATAGCATAAACCTGTGTGACCAGTAGACCTAGGCAAAAATGTCTAAATTAAATTTTGAAGACATTTTTATTTTACTAGCAATTTTAAAACTAGCTTTATTTACCAAAGATTTATTAAAGTCAAGGGAACTTGAAAAGTTTTGGGCTAGTTATATAATTTATGAGTACTCATTTATTTTTAAGTCAATTTGGTATCATGTAGATAATATGGAAACACATGTATAGACAAATACATACATGTAGACACAACATACAACACATGCGTATACATGTATATATACAAAAGTCAAATAGATGAGGGAGTTTAATGCAAAAAAGAGTAGAGATTTTAGACCTGAGACGAACCCATTCACGACTTTTGAGGCTCCATGAGGAAAACAGAGAACCCCAAAACAGGGAGTCAGTGGTACCTTTTTGTTGTGGTTCTTAAGAGGCTTCAGGGTCACTCGAAGTCCCATCTAGATCCCTTCATTTGTATCAGAGGTAGAGAAAGGAAGGAGAAGTAAACTTTATTTTTTTAAAACTTTATTTATCTGAACTTCAGTTTTTTTTTCTTTTAAACCAAAGGTAACTACCAAGTGATTCAGAACCAAAAAAGCCTTTTATGATTTAACCAAGGGAGCACAAGGCATCTCCAAAGAGGTACAAAGAAGCAGTCTTCACAAAATCCAGAGCCACCCCACAAAGACATCTGGAAGAAAATAGAGACTTAGTGATGAACAGGAACATAACTGTCCATGGAAGGGAAAAAGATCAATGACAAATGGGTACCCCAAAAAGTCAAGGGTCACACAAATATAAATTCAAAACAAGTAATTCAAACTTCTTCTTTTTTTTTTTTTTTTTGAGACAGGGTTTTGCTCTGTTACCCAGGCTGAAGTGAAGTGATGTAATCATGGCTCATAGCAGCCTTGATTTCTGGGCTCAAGTCATCCTCCTATCTCAGTCTCCTGAGTATTTGAGACTACAGATGCTTGCCACCACACCTGGTTAATTTTGTAAATTAAATTTTTGTAGAGAAGGGATCTGTCTCAGGCTAGTCTCAAACTCCTGGGCTCAAGTGATCCTCCTGCCTCAGCCTCTCAAAGTGCTGGGATTACAGGCATAAGCCACCGTGCCTGACCCTCAAACTAATTTTTATAAATGTTTCCTTTATCCCCTGAGTTAAAGGATTTACATCTCCAAGGGGCTGGTTCCCTGACTAGAAATCAAACCTGAGCTGAGGCAATGAAGCAGTGGAATCCTAGCCATTAGACCACAGGCCAGAGTGCCTTTTTGCAGATCCTAGATGGATCCAAAGCAGGCAATTTAAGTGTACAAGATTTTAAGTTTCCTTGGAATATTATTTCTGCTTTAAAAATCTTACTAAGAGAATTTCTAAGCTATATTCCTTTAATATTCTTAAAAATAGGTATGAATAAGATAGCTGTTTAAGACAAGCACTCTCTAAAAAGTTTTCTTTTAAGTATAGCCAATTTATTTATTCCGTAAGTGACTTAAGTTAATGAGCCGTTTTCATGGAGTCTCAGAGGTAGCTTTCCAGGTTTAGACTATCATGGACAGTATAAGTGGCAGTATAAAAATGGGAAGATGATGTAGTTCTCATGATCCCCTCAAAATTCGCTTTCAGAAATAGTCTAATATAGCAAAGGACACTTGTGATAGATGGTTGAGGACATGTTTGTTCATATGGTGCCTCCAGTATTGAGGAGGGAGGGGCGCCAGTCATAGATCTGTTAATCTGTGACACTGAGTAGCTCCTCCTGGCATTGGACTTTCCAGGACTATCCAGGCAACAAGAGTTAGGACAACAAAAGCCCCTTATGGATGGGATTTCTTATTTAAGAAAAACTTTACTGAGAGCTTGGCACATTTGGAACAGAGTGTGCTGCTTAATATCTTAGGTACCTCAGGGTTCCTAGTCCTTTTAGGCTGGCCACTGGATGTGGCCCAAAAATCATGCCCACTGGATGGCAGAGACCAAGAGATAGGGCTCCTACTTGGTCAAAAGTCAAGCTCTCAAGGACATAAAACAAGAGGGACTCTTCACAGAAAGACAGAGACAAAGGAAAAAATAAAGACTACTTCTGTGAGGAAAAGGGTTGGACAATATGAATTTTCATAGCAAAAATATACCAGAGTCATTACATCTTAAGACTAGTCATACAAATGCTTTTCTCCCATTAATCTTAAATTTGGAAAGGAAAAAGAGACAAACTGATTTTTCTTGTCTGCTTGACCAGATTCTGCAGAGAGAGAGACTGGGAGTCTGACTGGTAAGAATTTCTTATCATTCTGTTCGCCTATCAGGTCCTGTGTTCCTTTGACTGCAGCTTCCAGAGGTGCAGAGCAGTTTTGGTTATCCCACCAACAATGCCAAACAGGTCAAAGGGATTGCTTCCTCTTTGCCCTCTGAAGTTTTGCTGAAAAATCAACTGACAAGAGGCAGATTAACAGGAGAAAAGACATACAAAATTTATTTCAATGTGCATAACACAAGGGAATAGTAGGAGAATGATTACCTCATAACCCAACGGGTACAGATGCTTATATACCCTTTTTCGTAGAGGAGGGGAGATGGGGGAAATGTGTCAACTTGGGGTGTAGTAAATGATTTTTAGGGGAATTCAATGGGCTTGGAGAACATACAGTGGCCTGGGACAAAGTTTGTTGGGCCCGCAGAGCGTGGTTTTTGACAAACGTCTGTCCAGGTGTGTTGACAGACTTCAGTCTACCTGCCTGTGATTAGAGTTATTAATAAATTGATGAAAACTCAGGGAAGGGACCAGAAGTAATTGTTTTTTTCTTTGGCGAGTCTGGACATTAGGCAGATAAGAGAGTATCAGAGTAAAGCTTCTTCCAGTGTCTGCTGGTCCCCAAGGGTGTTTAATTTAAAATAATTGGCCAGGCGCAGTGGCTCATGCCTGTAATCCCAGCACTTTGGGAGGCTGAGGCAGGCAGATCACCTGAGGTCAAGAGTTCGAGACCAGCCTGACCAACATGGAGAAACCTGTCTCTACTAAAAATACAAAAAATTAGCCAGCTGTGGTGGTGCATGCCTGTAATCTAATCCCAGCTACTCAGGAGGCTAATGTAGGAGAATCGCTTGAACCTGGGAGACAGAGGTTGCAGTGAGCCGAGATCGCACCATTGCACTCCAGCCTGGGCAACAAGAGTGAAACTCCGTCTCAAAATAATAACAATAATAAACATACCAGGGTACCATATTTTGGGGTGAAATTCCCTGGTCTCCTTCAGCTGCCAATCCTCAAGGTGGTAGAATGGTGCTAGGCTCCTACAAAAGAGGGGAGAATGCCTCTCTTCCCAATTCTGTGCTGCACTCTCTCATATGGGCCCCAGTGAAGTAATGATTGCACCTAGAGTCACACACGATTCCTATGAAAATGATCCCTTTCAGCTTCTTCTCTACTCTCTCCCCGCTCCTTATTAGAGTCAAGGCTAGTCCTAGTGACTGCATGGGGAGTAGTTAGTCCTAGGTTTTCCAAGCACCATGTTTTTCTTTCCTGCCTGGCTCCTACGGAGAACCTCTCTGCTACACCCCGCTCTCATCAAAATTCCTTTCTACTCTCCTTGACCACAACCCCCTCTAAAGGCAGCAAGCAATCATATATATCAGTTTATGCAAAGAGATGCCTAGATGCCCAAAGAGTTAATTTTCCACTGCTCTACAGACAGATTTGATTGGCTTTCAGGTAGCAGGGAGAGAACATGTCTGCCCCCTTTGGCTTCTTATCCTCCTAGAATATAATTTCCTTTGTTTCTTTCAGAAAAGAATTTAAATTCTGTTTGTGGTTGCTTTCTGTCATTTCTATAGGTCATTTTGAATAAGCATGATGCCATTTACTTATGCTTTCTTGGTTGTACCTCCAAGCTTCTTTTTTGTACTCTTGCTGATTATTCTATCAATAGAATTTGTATCAGAATTAATCTTGAAGCTTCCAAGGAAATCTCAAAAGGATGTCTGCACACATAGAGTGTTCTTGTAGGGTACGTTGTAAGTAAATATTGGAGTTTTGACTATAACCTCAACGAGTAACCTTAAAAGTTAGTAAATTGAGTGTCTTTTAAATACTAATAGGTTTAAGGCTTAATAAGTATAAAGATGTTATTTTTATGGTAGGATGAAGAAATAAACTTAATTCTGCCTCAGTAATGTTTTAAAGTTTAAGGTGATTCAGTATAGCTGAGTTGATTCTAATAAAATTCTTCAATTTCTGCATTATTTTACTGCCAGAAAACTGCTCCCATGGGAAAATGGCTAGGCTACAGTATTTCTGAAGACACAAATAGTGGAGAAAAAGGAAGTCACTCATTAAATTAAAATAAGGATAAGAAAAGCCATAGCTAATTGATTAAAATAGTGCAAGTCCAGTGGGAGCGTGCATGGCAAGGATACAAGGAGGCCCCCACCAGCAGAAACTGATAGCTTTGAGATGATCTGTGGGTAGGTGCCATTTGCTGTATGTGCTTCACCTCTTCTCAGCTTGCTTCCTAGACCTTTTGTCCTATTAGACTGTGATTTTCTTCACTTTAACGTTGCTCCCCTCTTTTTCAGGGTTCTCCAATCAACCCCAATTCACTCTGTTTCTGTTAATACTTTGTCTTCAATCACAGCTCATCTTTTCCTCCATGAATTCAGACTGATTCCATAGATACCCACTTCTAACTTAGCTTTAGGATATAATTCTTCTCTTATAAACTGATTTCATGGGCAGCCAGGTGATATAGACTGATAAGCCCAGATACACCTGCCCTTCTAGTGGAAAATGCTATTAATGGATTGATAGGAGCAATTGTGCTTCAGCTGGCTGAAAGGGTAGAAGAGTCCATATATCCCCAGATGTGGCCATTTTCACTGCTCAAGGTCTGACTCTACCCTTCTTAGACTCCCCCAGGCTATTTCAGGACATCTAACTTGTCTTAGGAGATACTGTTGCAGCTTGAAAACTCTGTGACTCTAGACCAGTGGTTGGCAAAGTTTTACTGTATGGGTCCAGATAGTGAATAGTTTCAGTTTTGGGGACCATAGGGTCTCTACTGCAACTACTCTGCTGTTGCTGTAATGTGAAAGCAAACTTAGATAATATGTAAACACATGAATATGGCTGTGTTCCCATAAAATTGTGTTATTTACCAAAATAGACAAGAGGCCAGATTTAACCCCTGAGATATAAAATGGTGCCCCTTCTATATCTTGAAAGGCCATGGTTCTAGACTGACCATTTTCTTTCTTTCTTTCTTTTTTTTTTTGAGATGAAGTCTAGCTGTGTCACCCAGGCTGGAGTGCAGTAGCTCCATTTTGGCTCACTGCAACCTCTGCCTCCCAGGTTCAAGCGATTCTTCTGCCTCAGCCTCCTGAGTACCTGGGACTACAGGTGTGCACCACCACGCCCAGCTAATTTTTTGTATTTTCAGTAGAGATGGGGTTTCACCATGTTGACCAGGCTGGTCTCGGACTCCTGACCTCGTGATCCGCCTGCCTCAGCCTTCCAAAGTGCTGGGATTACAGGCGTGAGCCACCGTGCCTGGCATAGACTGAGCATTTTCTCATGGAGCTACTCTGCACTCACTGGTTAAGGAAGGGTAAGAAATGGGCAATATCTCACACACAATTGAGAGCCCCTGGTGAGATAAAGTATGATGGAGCGCTTTGTGGCCAAGCCCTATGGGAGATACAGAAGGCTTACTTGGAGGAAGAGTACTTAATAGGCAATTCAGAAAATCCCTGTTATTGTTGAGATTCTGTTAGCCCAGTGGTTTTCAACCCTGACTGCACAATAAAATTACCTGGGGAGCTCTTAAAAGTTCTGATGCCTAGGCCTTACACAAAACCAGTTAAATCAGAATCTCTGGAAGTAGGACTAGACAATAATTTTTAAAGCTCCCAGGTGATTACAATGTCAGAACTGTTATGCTGGCCATGATATCAGCCAGTAGTGAGCATGGTTCTGCCTCTTGGCCCAAAGCTTGCCCTAAAGTGGTGCCCCTTCTATGCCTTTTTAACCTCATTATAGCTGAATTTGAATACATCCACATTTCTGTACATATATATATATGTACAGTAGTGAAAGCTCTACAAATTAAATAAATTAAGGCCTAATAAATGTGGTTTTTCAGATGAGTTTTTTCTTTTAGGAAACAGTTTGCATTCTCAATCTTGATTTGCAAGATACCATATTTCTTTAATTTAAACACATTTTCCCACATTGTCCACCTCACATTTTTTACCATTTCTGAAATTAGGGTGCATTGTATAATGGAAATAAACATTTAATGTAGCTTTCCTTTTTGTACTTGTAGGGTATTACAAGTTTTCCCACAGCACACTTTATCTTTCATAAGTGATCTGACCTTCCTCATAAACTCCTACCTACTGGGAATTGGAATAAATGCCTTCTATTTAAGCCAATAAGATGGTAAACTGATGTGATTCAACAATGTAAACAGTCCCTTTTGGTAAATGCCCAGTCTTTTTAGATAAAATGCTCTAAAACAGGAGATTGGGTTGAGAGTGTTGCTTATATGATTTCATGGTGGGAGATGCGGGCTTTGGACCCATGTGGTGACTTTTGGACACTTAGTGCCTGCAGAGTGGCTGGTCTGGAATGCTCTCTGGATTGTGACCTTTGAGGGAGTGATGAGTGCCATGCATGGTCATCTTGTGGGCACCTCTGTGCATTTCTTGATGTCCTTATATAATTTGTGGGGTGTTCTTTTGTAGCTTGGCTAGGGTCTGTGGTTTCCCCAGGATGCTTTAACCTCACTTTGGCCCTTGGTGGTGCTTCAGATTCGAACTCCCAGCTACATCCTCCATCCAGTATCTGGCATTATCTATTTACCCTCAGAGTCTGCTAGATCACTTGGCTCTTCACTATGGTGAACTCAGGGCAGGCCCACTGCTTTTCAACATAGCCTCATTTTGATTGTTCTTCATGGTATCTAGGAGGTTCTGGGTTTCATCTAAGCCTCATGGGAATCAAGATTGATTTAAGAAAGCTAAGCTGACCTTCTCTCTACCCATTTACATTGTTATGTATTATTAAGCTTCAAGATTGTGATGGCAAGATTACACTGTAGCTACCCCTGAAGTTTTGTGCAGGGGAGCTCATAAAACAATTTTCTTTCGAAGTCTTGAAGATAAATGGAATAAAAATTCCTCTGCTTTCTGTGTTTCCCAAATAACTGTGTTAGTTGAGAGCCAATACAGCTTTTAATCTGGGTGAAGCCCAGAGAAGGGAAATAAAATGTGTCTAACCTGTTTCTGAGACCTTTCTTCCAATACTCCACACTTCTTTTTCCTGTCTGACCAGATCTTCTTTATTGTAAAACTATGATCTAGTCTATCAGATCTAGCTTTTGCTAAATGAGAGCCAAAAGGATTTAGAAAATGATTTTCTCTTTCTGTGTTTTCTTCTACTAGTTTCATAATTTTTGGTCTTACGTTTAAATCTTTAGTCCATTTGAGTTGATTTTTGAATATGGTGAGAGATAGGGGTCTCATTTCGCTCTTCTGTATACAGATATCTAGTTTTCCTAGCACCATTTATTGAAGAAACTGTCCTTTCTCCAATGAGTGTTCTTGGTGCCTTTGTCAAAAATTAGCTGGCTGTAAAGGTATGGATTTGGTATTGGGTTCTCTATTCTATTCCATTGCTTTACATGTCTGTTTTTATGCCAGTACCATGCTGTTTTGGTTAATATAGCTTTATAGTAAATTTTGAAGTCATGTAGTATGATGCCTCCAACTTCACAATTATTTTCTTGCTTGAGAGCTTAAGAAAGTCAGCTTTGAAACTCAAAGATGATCAATGGTATCTTTGTTCTGTCTGCTGTCTTTATTCCTAGACAATAAGTCTCTTGGCTCCACCTTGGTTATGGAAGGTTCAGTATTGACAAAATATCCATATTTACACTTTAAAGAGAAGTGATTAAATTGGTGGTTTCTGTTGTAGTTGATAGTATTTTAGAATTGAGAGACTATGGTACTATCAAAGAAGGGACTTTGGGACATTAAAGATAAAGTGCTGGCCAATGAGATTCAAGATGGGTGACTGGTATTTAATTTTTACCCCAAACGATGAGACAAAATGACTTTATTGACTTAGAGACAGTTCTGACAAATGAGGTGGATACAGCCTAATCAATCTTAAACTGAATGTAAGTATTTAATTTGCTGATGAGCTATGTTTAAATCATATTTTGGTTGCTGTAAAATCTTCAGCCCTGCAAATCTAATCACTGTCTTTGATGATCTTTTTTGCTTAATGTTTATTATCTCTCATATTCACCATGATAAGCAAGTAGCTATGTATATTTTCTCCTGGATGTCGTCAATAAAATGGAGTTTTGTGTTAGAAGAGAACAAGAAAAAGTAACTCTGACGGTCTAAGGTAGATGTGAAAAGGGAATCTGGCAGCAGAAAGTGGGAGGGAAATGCAGATAAAACTTTCTAAGTTTGTGTTGGCAAAGCAAACACAAATGACAGAATATTGGCATAGTTTATTCATTTTATGGTTGATAGGGTTGTAAATGATTATCAAACAAGTAGGAGTCATAACCATAGTCTACCATCAGTCACTGCTGGAAGTGGAATGCGGGGCTGGACAGACCAAGGGATTATGTGAACATGTCTAAGCTATTACATGTGCAGTCAACTTATTTATTTTAGAGTCTTCTTTGGTATGATTGGATTTTTTACTTTTTGTTTTGTAATATAAATCATTCTACCATAAAGACATATGCACATGCATGTTCATTGCAGCACAATTCACAATAGCAAAGTCATGGAATCCACCTAAATATACATCAGTGGTAGACAGCATAAAGAAAATGTGGCATATATACACCATGGAAAACTATGCTGTCATTAAAAAAAAAGAATGAGATCTTGTCCTTTGCAGGAACATGGAAGGAGCTGGAGGCCATTATCTTTAACAAACTAATGCAGGAACAGAAAACCAAATACCACTTGTGTGCTCATTTATAAGTAGAAGCTAAATGATGAGAACACATGGACACATAGAGGGGAACAACAGACACTGAGGCCTATAAGAGAGTGGAGGGAGAGAATCATGAAAAATAACTGTTGAGTGCTAGGCTTCATATCTGGGTGATGAAATAATCTGTACAACAACTTTTCATGACATGAGTTTACCTATTTAACAAACCTGCACATGTACCCTTGAACTTAAAATAAAAGTTAAAAAACAACTATTAAATTTAGTTTCAAAAAACAGGCATTTCCTCTAAATAATAGAAATGTTTGAAATGACAAAATCTACATATCCTAGAATTAATATGTTAACGGTTGGGTTTCCTGAGAAATACTACACCTAATTGTTGGGGTTTCTCAAAGCTCAGTTCTGTGACTTCTTCTCCAGTTATACATTGTTTTTAAGAGATCTTATTCAATCTCTGATTAAAAAAAATTTTTGCCCCAAACATCTTTGCAATTTTGGTAAGATCAGCAAAACTACTGATAAGTGAACAATTAAATTGAAAAAGTAACCTATACGAAACATATCTCCAACTTTTACCTCTTTCAATTCCAGAATTGTATACTAGTCTCCATTTTAACAACTCTAAAAGGCAAATTTAACATGGCTAATGCCATGGTAATCCATCAACTCTTGATTTCCCTTCCTACTCACGTCTCTTTACTTTCCGCAACTAGTAAATACTACCTCCATTTACTCAGCCGTTCAGGCCATATGCCAGAGTCATCCTTGATGCCATGTTGCTTTCATAACCCATATCCAATCTGTCAGCAAACCTTGTTGACACTTTAGAATATATCAAAATTGTGTCATTTCTTAACTCCGCCACTGCTTCCTCAAAGAAGCCAGTGTGGTCTTCACTTGGGCTACAGCAACGGACTCCTAACTGCTTTCCCTTCTTCTATTCCTCATCCCATCCTTGCCTAGTCTGTTTTGCATAGAGCATTTAGAATGATGCTTTAAAATTTGGGGTCAGATCATGTTACTTTCCTGTTTCAAGCACTTCAGTAACTTCCAGTCATAAGAGTAGAATTGAGAGCATTAGTGGTGATCTACAAGGCCTGCACAATTTGGTGCCTCCATACCAGCCTTCCTACTGCTCCTGGAACACAATGGTCAAGCTCTTGTTTTGGAACTTTTGCACATGTTTCTTCTGTTTGGGATGTTTTCCTCCAGATATTTAAATGTCTTATTCTTTTATTTCCTTGGGTCCTTCTTACTTAATCAGAGATGCTTTCCCTAATATGCAGTCTAAACTAGCCCTTCTCTTTTACTCTTTATTTTCTTACCCTTCTTCACTTTCCTCATAGCATCTGTCAATACCCACTATTGGCCAGGTGCAGTGGCTCACGCCTGTAATCTGAGCATTTTGAGAGGCCGAGGCAGGTGGATCACTTGAGGTCAGGAGTTTGAGACCAGCCTGGCCAACATGAGTAAAACCCCATCTCTACTAAAAACACAAAAATTAGCCGGGTGTGGTGACAGGCACTTGTAATGCCAGCTACTTAGGAGGCTGAGGCATGAGAATCACTTGAATCCAGGAGGCAGAGGTTGCGATGAGCCAAGATAGCACCACTGCACTCTAGCCTGGGTGATGGAGTGAGGCTCTGTCTCAAAAAAAAAAAAAAAAAAAAAAAAGAATACCTGCTGTTGCGTTACACAATTACTTATGTATTTGTTTATTCTCTGTCCCCTCCTCCTTAGAATGAGGCTCATTGCCATGTTCTCCTGGCACAGTGTAGGTGCACCATCAATATTTGTTGAATAAATGAATGGTAAAGTCCAAACTTGTTTGTTTTTGGATGGTAAGTGGTTAAGTGAAAACTAGAAGAAACTAATTTGGTATTATTCTCAGCGTGTGGTCTTTTCCTAGTTGTGTTTAGCTTCATATTTATCCAGGATTAAGTGTACTTCTTGGATTAGGATATTTAGCTACAGCTGCTTATGTGTTTGACATGTAAATCTCTTTGCTTTGTTATGCCATCTGCGTGGCACAGAGGGCTGGTGGAATTGGAGAGGGATCTACATGTGCTTTGTTACTGTCCCTCAATAGCTCGGAGTAATGGCTTATGTTAGCAGTGGTTGTTTATCTAACAAACAAACAAATAAAACCCTAAATTATATTTTTAAAAAGGTTATGGTTGTTTTACACTTTTTGTATCACTTGTGGTAAAGATTGTTACGGGTTGAATTGTGTCATTCCCAACCCCCAAATTCACATAATGAAGCCCTAACCCCAGTTTCTCAGAATGTGACTGTATTTGGAGACAGGGCCTTTGGATATAGAGGTAATTAAATTAAAATGGGGTCATTTGGGTGGGCCCTAATCCAATATGACTGGTGTCCTTATCAGAAGAGGAGATTAGGATGTACAGGGAGAGACACCATTGTTGTGTGCATACACGTGAGGACACAGAGAGAGGACAGCCACCTGATAGCCAAGGAGCGAGGCCTCAGGAGAAACCAAACCTGTTGACACCTTGGTCTTGGACTTCTGATCTTTCTGACCTCCAGAACTGTAAGAAAATAAATTTCTGTTGTTTAACCCAGGGGTCCCCAACCCCCAGGCCTCCAGTGCCAGTACCAGTTGAGTACCCCAACTGGTGCATGTCCATGGCCTGTTAGGAACTGGGCTGCACAGCAGGAGATGAGCAGTGGGTGGGTGAGCAAAAGAAACTCCGTCTGTATTTACAGCCAACCCCCATCGCTTGCATTACTGCCTGAGCTCTGCCTCCTGTCAGATCAGCAGCGGCATTAGATTCTCATGGGAAAGTGAACCTTATTGTGATGTAGGTTGCCTACTCCTTATGAGAATCTAACGCCTGATGATCTGCCACTGTCTCCCATCACCCCCAGATGGGACCGTCTAGTTGCGGGAAAACAAGCTCAAGGCTCCCACTGATTGTACATTATTGTGAGTTGTATAGTTATTTCATATATATTACAATGTAATAATAATATAAAGTACACAATAAGTGTAATCCACTTGAATCATCCTGAAACTGAGAGGTGAAGCCAGCTGGACTTACTGGGTCAAGTGGGGACTTGGAGAACTTTTTTGTCTTATGAAGGGATTGTAAAATGCACCAATCAGCGCTCTGTAGCTAGCTAGAGGTTTGTAAAATGCACCAATCAGTGCTCCATAAAAACGCACCAATCAGCGCTCTGTAGCTAGCTAGAGGTTTGTAAATGCACCAATCAGTGCTCTGTAAAATGGACCAATCAACGCTCTGTAAAATGGACCAATCAGCACTCTGTAAAATGGACCAATCAGTAGGACATGGGCGGGGACAAATAAGGGAATAAAAGCTGGCCACCCCAGCCAGCCCCAGCAACCCGATAGGGTCCCCTTCCTGGCTGTGGAGGTCTTGTTCTTTCACTCTTCAAAATAAATCTTGCTACTGCTCACTCTTTAACAGCTGCAACATTCACTGTGAAGGTCTGTGGCTCCATTCTTGAAGTCAGCGAGACCACGAACCCACCAGAAGGAACCAACTCCGGACACAAAAACATCTACCCCCACACCACCCCCGGGTCTGTGGAAAAGTTGTCTTCCATAAAACGGGTCTCTGGTACCAAAAAGGTTGGGGACCCCTGGCTTAAGCCACCCAGTCTGGTATTTTGTTATGGCAGCCCTAGAAAACTAACAAAAGGATTGAAAAAAATGAAAAAACCAGTAATATAAAGGATGTGCCAGCTCTTTTTATTTGTAGTTTGAAAATGAATTATGTAACCTGTCTTTTTTTGGGGGGGGGGGCGGCAAAAAAAGACTGAATATAATATACTTGATTCTAGATCACATTGAACTGATCAGACCCCAAATAAACTAGACAGGAGATATGGCAGAAAATCCCACATTAAGGACGTCCTTTAATGAAAGCTGCCATGTGCTATCACTAAACTTTAATTTTGCTGTAGCAACCCATTCTTTTGGTAATCTCGTATGAATCACTGAACGTTGTGACTCTTGATTTAAAGGCTTCTAAAATGTATGGTTTCATTCTTTTTTCGTCAAGTCAACCACTGTTTGTTTATTTTTCACAGTATGCTGGCTCTGGGTTTTCAGGATGAGTCAAGCATGGTCCCTGTCCTTTTGAGTTCATGGTAGAGCAGAGGAGGCAATATGTTAACAGCTAATTACAGGACAGTATAATGAGTGATGCAAGAGCTACGAACAAGGAGCTGTGAGGGGAGGGAGTCACCCCAGGTTGAGGTTGCTGAACATTTCCTGTTCTGAGCCTAACAAGTAGTTTGTGGTCAAATTCCACAAATAGAAGATGAGAATGAAAATTTAGTCTGGTGTGAGATGAAAATTGCCTCAAAAGCTGCGCCAAAGAGTTTGGACTTTGCTTGTAGGCAGCCAGTAGCCTACAGGTAGTGCAAGTACGACAGATTTGCGTTTTTAAGAGACAGCTCTAGTGGGAATGTAGGGCTGGTGCAGAGGCAGTGAGACCTCTCAGGAGAGGCTTCATGAAAGAGACTCAACAAGGGCAGAATCATTGCACACACTTTTCATAATGATAGATTGGTAAATGGGGCAGAGAATGATGCCCCGTTTCTGTGTCATGGATGACAAGGACTTGGAGAGGAAGATGAGAGAGAGAGTAGCCCAGATGACCTCTGGGTTTCTGCTTCAGGTTAGAGGTGTTAGCCACTGAGGTAAAAAATACAGATGGTGTTATCACTGATCCATATAAAGTCCCTCTCTCATTTATTTTAACTCCCACCCCCCATTTCTATCCCCCAACTTCCCATGTGCAACCTTCCTAATATGTTTGATACGCATCTTTTTGTTTGTATGTATTATTAGAAAATGTTTATTGTTTTTGTGTGCAAAAAAAATTAATAAAAAAAAAAGAAAAAAAATACAGATGGTGGAGAGGCAAGTTGATGGGCAAAGTCTTCTCTACTTTGGGCATGCTGTGTTTTCATTTTCTGTCACCTATTACATTAAATATTGACTCTTTCCTTGGCTTTTATAACTTTTTATTTAAGATGCAACCTATTTCTTGGCCTTTCACCCTATTGCCTGTGTTTACCCCACAGTTTGCTAACTTTGACTATCTGCTACTTTCAGACAAAATAAATTTTTGTCTCTGCCCCTTTGCACACAATTTTCTTTCCCTGGCTTACAAACCTCCCTTCTACCTCTTCTGGTAGAAAATTATCTGTTCTTAAAGGCTCTTCTTGGAAGTCCTACTTAATCCTTGTGAGTGTTTGCAATTTTGGCAGCACTTTCTTTGTACTTATATAAGTGTAAACAGTTATCATTCTGCCTTTTATGTTGCAACTAGTTGTGTATTTCTCTTATCACCATATTGGAGCTTATTCATATTTATTTCCTGAATGCCTAGGGTATTATTTTGAACAAAATGTAAGGTTTATTGGCTTGAAAGGAACTAAAAGAAGTTTGAAGTTGGTTTGGAGGGGGTGTTGAATGTTATCTAGAGGCATTTTTTGGGTTCTCAACCCTTTAATCTTCCTCTGTACTTTTGTTAATTCAGTAAGGGTTGTTTTTGGTAGAAGTAAAAGAATAGTTGAAATTATCAATGACTTGAAGAAGGGTCACCCCCTCTCCTCCCCGAGACTGGTTTGTACCTTTTACTTTGAAAGATCACAGTTTTTACTTATCTATAGGCAGTTTTATTTTTCTACCGTTCTAATTTCTTTCAGAACTCTGTTGAAGTTTTACCTAATTAACGTAGCTTAAATGTCTTATACTTTATTTCATATGTTAAAATTAACTCAAGGGAGCAAAAGTAGCCCTGAAGGCTGCTGTGAGCTATTGGAGGAAGGTTGAAATTCAAAGTGTTTTAGCTAATAAGCAAGAAAAGAGATGGCTGTTAACATGGCCTTTTTATACTACAATGAGAGTAGAATTTTAAAAAATCAGAACTATATTGGGAAGGAACAAGTTATAGAATATAATTGTGTTACCCAATTTGGCATTAAAAAAGACATTTCACAAAGCTAGCACCTGAGATGCTAAAGTAATTGTTGCGCTGATACAACAATGAAAGTAAGTCACAACATATTCTACAGTGTTCGTATTGTGTGCTAGTGTGGCTCTATATAATGACAGTTGATGGCTTGGTTCATTAAGCTTATCAATTTAATTTTCAGCATCTTTAGAGCATTTAGAGAACACACCTAAATTAGGAAAATCTATAAAAACCTTTTTTATACTCTTAATTGTAATATATACACATTTTTACACACCATTTAAAATATGTCCAGTTTTGTGGAATGTTAAACTTGCAGAATTAATAGAGTGGAAATTTCTTTATAAGTTACTTGAAACTTTTAATTTAGCACCATTCCCATGGAAGTTCCTTCCTGTATCTACGATGAAGGTGTGTCTTTATAGCCTAGCACAGATTTACAGACTAAAGAAAGTAAGCAAACCCAAGCTCTCTAATGCTGCAAGCTTGGAGATTTTCTATATGAGAGGGACCCCTAAAGTCTGAGAAAGAGGGGAATAGGAGGGTTTTGTATCTGTGACAAAAGGTAAAGTTAGCAAGACATGGGCTTAGACCTTACATTAGAATCATCTTCGTTGCAAGTTGTTCCAAATAAATTTCCTTAGAGAAATATAACTGATTTAGTACTGAAAAAGAAAATGAGGACACAGGATTTATTTTACAGGATAACTTGAAAGCTAATTTTACTGGTTGTTGGTATTCCTTCAAGAGGTGGGAGACCTTTTCAAATAGCACTCTCCTATCCTCCCCCTTGGTGAGAATCATCTGCTATGGTGAGTCACAGTCACTGATAGGAGTAAGTTACATCTCTTAGGTGAGTTAGGGTTTAAAAAAATAGTTTCAGCTTTCTTTTTTTCCACAGGATTGCCAAGCCATATTTACTTTCTGAAATAAAAGGAATCATTGAAAACAACACTCGACTTTAGTTTAATCAATATCAAATAACTGTAGTGGGGTATTTTAAAAGAAGACGTAGGTACAAACAACTTATAAAAGTGAATAACTTGCAAGTTGCAAATTGCCTTTTTTGATGGAAGCACGATGTTCTTATACAATGTTCTTTTCACATTTCTTACTTCTTTGGCATTTATTATAAGGAACAAAGCATTTCTGGAATGCTCATTTTAATTTCAAAGCCCAGGCTATTCTATGGAAAACATTTGGCGCATGGAGGATCTGAACAATAGAGGAGGAATGTGCAGTGGGAAGCATCATGAATTGCGGCACTTAAAATACATTCCGAGGGAACATTTCAGACAATTATTCTTTGTTTTAAACAAAGATTTTAAACTAGTTGTTATAATTTGTCTTAATCTGGACAAATACCTTTTAACTCTCAGTATATAAATTAGACTGACAAGAGTGAGATATTTGCCTTTTGGAATTTGTGAAAACCCATGTAATAAATCAGGCTTATTATTATTCTTATATAATCCATGATGAAGACACATGATCTTATTTAGCTGCTTGTAAAGCATATAGAATGAGCTTTGCTAACTGCCACATTGAGCATGGGGGGCCCCAAGAGCAAGATAAACTTAGATCCAGAGAGAATACCTTTGATAAAGATTCCCATAACCAATTTCCTGCACCTCCGTGGGGAGCAAACTAGAAAATATACATGAAATGCCAACAAATACTTGTGTCTTATTATGCATTTTACAAAATACTTCACCTTATTTGACCTTCCCTAGTCTCGTAGGATAACAATGATTGTTTTTATTTTCTAAGAGAGGAAACAAAGGCCTGCCACAAGACATTCCACTCTGGGTGATGAACATGGAAATAAAGAAAATTAGAATGAAACAGAGGATCTATTGGATAAGGGGAGGAGGGTAGGAGGGCAGATGAAAATGATTTTCATCCACATGTTTCCCCCATAACTTCTTAAGTTTTTTTTTTAGTTCATGGATAAAAACTGGGTCCAGATATCCAAGTAAACAAACATCGAATGCTCCATAAACAAACAACAACCAAAATCTCTAGGGGCTACTGAGCAGGAAGCATTATGTAGTTTGCTGTCAAAGATGTGATGTATGATTATCATGAGCCTCCACTGTTTCATGACATGCAGCAGCTTAGTTTTCAATAGGAGTTTCAGGTCTTCTATTTTAAATATTAGATACAAGTTGTTTTTTTCCTTTCTCTCATTCCTCTACGATGGTGATTTTAAAGCTTTGTTTATAAAAATTTAATCCAAAACTTGTAATTGTGATCCAAGATTTAATTAAGAAATGGGTGTTTTTTTTTTTTTTTTTTTTTTGAGATAGAGTTTTGCCCTTGTTGCCCAGGCTGGAGTGCAATGGCGTGATCTTGGCTCACCGCAACCTCCGCCTCCCAGGTTCAAGCGATTCTCCTGCCTCAGCCTCCTGAATAGCTGGGATTACAGGCATGCGCCACCACACCCAGCTAATTTTGTATTTTTAGTAGAGACGGGGTTTCTCCATGTTGGTCAGGTTGGTCTTGAACTTCCGACCTCAGGTGATCCACCCGCCTCGGCCTCCCAAAGTGCTGGGATTACGGGTATGAGCCACTGCCCCTGGCCAGAAATAGGTGCTTTTTAATAATGTAATTCAGTATGATGTTTTTATTTCCAAATACAGAAGCTTAATTTTTGTCTTCAAATAATGTTGTTATTATGAGTTTGTTCTTGTATTTGTTAAGATTCATTTCTTTCTTTTTTTCCTCAAGCTTTATTAAATTAAAATTGGCAAATAAAATTTATATATATTTATGGTGTACCCTGTGATGTTTTGATATATGTATACATTGTAAAATGATTAAATCAAGCTAATTAACACATTTCTCACTTCATATACTTGTGGTGAGGAGTTTGTTCAAGTTTTACTACTGAAGGAATGCTCTAGAAGGCTGTGTATGTGTGTGTTGTTTTAATTACAGAAACTTCATATAAAAAATACAGAACTTTGATAAAACAGTAAAAAATGAGAGTAGAAAATTATATATCTCCAAAATATCAAATAATTATAAAATAAAATTTATACCACTTTTTAGCCAGCAATCTACATTAAGAGGGAGCCAAAAATAATTATAATTAAGTCAGTATTAGTCTATTTAGGCTGAGAATAGAGATAACTAATATTAGGAGAGGGAGAAACATTCCGAATCATATAAAACAGTGGTTGCCTCAGGGAACAAAGTCCAAATCCTTACTATGACCTACTTTCTTGCCCTTTGTAACCTCTAAGATCTGTCTTCTACCCTTTCCCCTAACTCATTTGGCCTCTCACACAGGTCTTGCTCAAAGTCCCCTATCAAAAGGCCTTTCCTGACCACCCCGATCCCCACTCTCTCTCACTCTATTACCTCCCCCAACTTTATTTTTCCTCAAAACATTTACTGAACCTTACATTTTTTATTTGTTTATATGTTTATTGTATGCTGCCAATATTAAGAATGTAAACTCCATGAAAGCATGAAATGCATTTCTTTTCCGTCATCCACAACAATGTAAAAAATAGGTGTTCAGTAAATATTTAACATAGAAATGATTTGATGACCAGGGTAGTTGAAGAGAGGACATTTTAATGTCTATATTTTGAAATTCAATCGCTAAGACTCTCACTTCCTTCCTATTTATAGTTGGGAACTCCACGGCGGCTGCTGTTGCTGTTCTTGGTGCCCATGACTTGACTTTTGTAGATGTATCGACAGCACTGGAAATGAGTCATGTTACTATGAAATACAGTTGACCTTTAAACAACACTGGCTTGAACTATGCAGGTTCACTTTTAATCGAATTTTTTTTCAATAAAAGTTACACCAAGTGTGCCTGCCTCTGCTGCCTTCCCTTCCACCTCCTCCATCTCTTCTGCCTCTTACACCCCCGAGGCAGCAAGACCAACCCTCCTCTTCTTCCTCTTCCTCAGGAATATGAATATGATGAGGATGAAGACCTTTATGATGATCCACTTCTACTTGTTGATTTATTTAATTATGTTTTCTCTTCCTTATGATTTTCTTAACACTATCGTCTCTCTAGCTCATCTTATTGTAGGAATATAGCTATATAGTACACATAGATACAAAATCTGTGTTAATTGACTATTTATGTTATCAGGCTTCTGGTCAACAGTAGGCTATTCGTAGTTATGTTTTTGAGGAGTTGAAAGTTATACTCAGATTTTCAACTGCACGGTGGGTTGGCGCCCCTAACCCTTGAGTTGCTCAAGGGTCAACTGTACTGTCTTTTGTTCTGGTCTGTAATATCCCAGGACTGTGTTCTCCTTACAATTTGTCAATTTAGTACTTTGTATTTTTCCAATTTTAGGTTACCACACTTGTAAACTGTCCCCAGAACCCTTCCAGCAGGAAAAAAGGACGTTCGAAAAGAGCCAGTGTCCTTCTAGCTTCTGTGGAGGAAGCAACTTGGAATTTATTAGACAAGGGAGAGAAGATTGCCCAGGAAGCTACAGTTTTAAAGGATGAGCTTACGGCTTCACTTGAGGAAGTTCGCAAAGAAAGTGAGTACTCCAGTCCTGGTCAGGAGCAAACTGCATATCTTTAGGGTGTTAGTCACCAAATTAGATTTGTGAGTGTTTTGTTTTTGTTGGCTCCAGTTTTTTAGGCTTTTGCAGAGCTGTGAGGAGCTAGCTGTGGGAGGCAGAGTGGCTCATTAGACAGCTCCAAGGCTCAGTCCCACTCCAGACTCTTCTTTTTAGTTGCTTGCTCCCCCTGGGCAATTCCTCTTCCTCCCCCACCTTGCCATAGCTTTTCCATAATAAACAAAGAGAAGAGTACCCTTTTTTGGTCTTAGAATATAGTGAGAAATGACTAATGAAGCTGAAGATTTATTTGTCTATACATAAATAAATTATGAAGTTCCTTATAAACAGCTGGGAAATAGAAGTTTCAGAACTGACCATCTCAGAAGTACATTTTTAACTTTGCAAATTTCTGGAGGTTTAGATTTCCTAAACTTTTAAAAAAATGCTTTGCATAAACTATGCATGAGCCAAGTTGCTACTTTGTTAATATTACATAATAAAAGCATATATTTCATCTTTTTGAGATCTTTACTTATGATAATACAGCAATTTTCTAATGAATATAAGTCTCAATTGTAGGATAGTTTTAAAATAATTGCTGAATATTCTTTGGTTAGTGGAATGATTTCGTATATATCAGCTTTCTGCAAGTATCTATTTTGGGAGGAAAAGGAAAGTTAAATTTTCTTGTTCAGCTTTGTAAGAGACTTGGGATTTTTAAATATTTTTCTCCCTCAACCCCCCAACATAACTTTAAGAAAATCAGGAAGCCTTTGCTAATTAAATAATTAAAAAGAATATACTAGTAACAATAAGCTTTATGTCACATGTATGATACAGGGGATTTAAAAAAAATTTTTGGCCGAGCGCGGTGGCCCACGCCTGTAATCCCAGCACTTTGGGAGGCCAAGGCAGGTGGATCATCTGAGGTCAGGAGTTCGAGACCAGCCTGGCCAACATGGTGAAACCCCATATCTACTAAAAACACAAAAATTAGCTGGGTGTGGTGGCAGGCGCCTGTAAACTTGGGAGGCTGAAGCAGGAGAATCACTTGAACCTGGGAGGCAGAGGTTGCAGTGAGCCTAGATCGCGCCATTGTACTCCAGCCTGGGAGACAAGAGTGAGACTTCGTCTTAAAAAAAAAAAATTTATATTTGTGTGAATTTATTTTTAAAATAAATTTTATTGTGTATATTTAAGGTATACAACATGATGTTATGAAATACATATAAATAGTAAAATGTTTACTATAATAAAGTAAATTAACATATTCATAATCTCAACAGTTACCCATTTTTTGTGTGTGTGTAGCAAGAGCATCTAAATCTACTCATTTGGTAAAAATACCGAATACAGCATTATTAACTATAGTCTTCATGTTGTGTACTAGATTCCTAGAGCTCATTCTTCATAACCGCAACTTCGTATCCTTTGATCTGCACTGGCCCATTTCCTCACTCCTGCCCCCAGCCCTTGGTAGATACTGTTTTATTCTCTGTCTCTGTCTGTATGACTTTCTTTCTTTTTTTTTTTTTTTTGAGACGGAGTCTCGCTCTGTGGCCCAGGCTGGAGTGCAGTGGTGCAATCTTGGCTCACTGCAAGCTCCGCCTCCCGGGTTCACGCCATTCTCCTGCCTCAGCCTCTCCGAGTAGCTGGGACTACAGGCGCCCGCCACCACGCCCGGCTAATTTTTTGTATTTTTAGTTGAGACAGGGTTTCACTGTGGTCTCGATCTCCTGACCTCGTGATCCGCCCGCCTCGGCCTCCCAAAGTGCTGGGATTACAAGCGTGAGCCACCGCGCCCGGCCCTGTGTGACTTTCTTAAACAAAGATTCTACATGTAAGTGAGATCCTGCAATAGTTTTCTATGTCTAGCTTATTTCACTTAGCATGATGTTCTCCAGTTTCATCCATGTTGTGACAAATGGCAGGATCTCCTTTTTTCCTTTGTATATATAGACGAATTTTTTTATCGATTCATCTGTTGATGGACGCTTAGGTTGTTTTCATATCTTGACTATTGTGAATAATGATACAGTGAATATGGGAGTGCAGACATCTTTATGAAGTGGTGATTTCCTTTACTTCAGTGTTATACCCAGAAGAGGGATTGCTAGCTCTTAATGGTAGTTCTATTTCTAATTTCTTTAGGAACCTCCATACTGTTTTCCAAAATGGCTACACTTTGTTATATATGTTATATACAATTTATATTTTATAGGTATTCTTCAGACAATAAATAGAAAACATAATGTGCAAGATAATTTGAAATATATTTGTTGTTTTTCCCTGCTCCCTACCGAGACCCTCTCTTTGTCCTTGTTCTTGATCATCATCTTAGTCACCAAGCCAGTTTAGACTCTTCCTTTCATTCCACCCTCTCTTCCAATTAATGTCTAAGTTCAATGAACTTTTAAAAACTTTTCTAAAACTTTTATTTTAGGTTCAGGGTGCATATGCAGGTTTGTCATATTGGTGTCATGGAGGTTTGGCGTACATATTCTTTCATCAGTCAGGTTCAATGAATTTTTTCTCCTTGTTGTCTCTCAGATCTGTTCCTTCTACTTTATTCCTAACGTTGCTTCATGAATTCAGGATTATTGCATTAGCCTTCCTCCATAGTAAAATCAAATAGATCTTTTAAAAATGAAAATATGCTCATTTTACTTCTCTGCTTAAAATCATTTTTAGTAGCTGTTGGAG
Source organism: Hylobates moloch (assembly GCF_009828535.3). NCBI lineage: Eukaryota > Metazoa > Chordata > Mammalia > Primates > Hylobatidae > Hylobates > Hylobates moloch. Next base: position 62,791,756 of record NW_026652278.1, on the reverse strand, counting down.
GATCAGGACTATCTTTTTCAATAAAGTTCAAACTTGTAAACTTACCTCCCAAAGCATTTCATGATTTGGCTTCTACCATTATTTTGCACCTCTTTCCTGTGACTGCTCCTCCCTCTTATGTTCCTCCAAACAGGAACTCGCAGTTTCTTGAATGTTCCATGTTGCTTTATGCCTCTGTGCATGTGTTATCAGCTACAGTCATACCTTATTTAACAATGGGGACATGTTCTGAGAAGTGCATCCATATGCCATTTTGTCATTGTGTGAACATCATAGAGTGTACTTACACAAACTTAGATGGCATAGTCTACAACACACCTAGGCATCCTAGGCTATAAGCTTGTGCAGCATGTTACTATACTGAATGCTGCAGGCAATTATTAATAGAACATAGCAGTAAGTATTTGTATATCTAAACATAGAAAAGGCACAGTAAAAATATGGTATAAAAAATTAAAAAATGGTACACCTATGTAGGGCACATACCATGAATGGAACTTGCAGGACTGGAAGTTGCTTTGAGTGAGTCAGGGAGTGGTGAATGCCTAGGATATTACTGTATATCACTGTAGACTTTATAAATACTGTACACTTAGGCTACCCTACATTTATTTAAAAATATTTTTCCTTCTTCAATAAATTAGCCGTAGCTTACTGCAACTTTTTAACTTTATAAACTTAAAAAAATTTTAACCTTTTGACTCTTTTGTAATAATACTTAGATTAAAACACATTGTACAGCTGCACAATATCTTCTTTATGTCCTTATTCTATAAGTTTTCTTCTACTTTAAATTAAAATTTTTTTTTTTACTGTTTAAAGTTTTTTTACTAAAATCTAAGACACAAATACACACATTAGCCTAGGCCTACACAGAATCAGGCCTATCAATATCACTGCCTTCCACATTCATATCTTGTCCCACTGAAAGGTCTTCAGGGGCAATAACACGCATGGGAATTTTCATTTCCTGTGATAACAATGCCTTCTTCTGGAAGTGTTACCAAAACCCACAGGTGTTGCACTACGATGTTACTATGGCTATGAGGTCACCAGGCAATAGGAGTTTTCCGACTCTACTATATTCCTATGGGACCACCATCATGTGCACATCTGTTGTTGACCAAAATGTTGTTATGCAAAACATGACCATATTCCCGTCACTTGGATTGCCTTTCTAATTCAGCCAGTTCTTGCTCATGTAGCAAAGCTGAGCCCAGGTCATCTTTTCCAGGAAGTGTTTACTGACCCCAGATGCTGATTTAGATGACTGTCTTCCGTGTCATCACAGACTCTGAGCACCTCTCGTTCATGACAATAACCACCGCATACAGTAAACATTGATGTACTTGTTTAGTAAATCGTGACTGTTAGTTAATTTATTGAGTGTGGCAGGTACCAGGTGTTATTTGATTACCAATGCCTGACACATCACAGACACTTGTTAAATGTTTGTTAAATAAATTAAAAAGTTGAAGCATCCTTTTGTCACTTTATATTATAAAATTTTATAATAGTCTTATCTTTGCTTTTATGGAAAATTAACTCTCATAATTATAGTTTCTCTGTTGACTCTTTGGTAAGGGATATGAGCCCCATTGTTTCTGAAGGAAAATGTGATCTATTTGACAACATAGTTTCCATAAACTGTCTGGCAATAAGTATGTAAGACATGAGTCATTCTCAGAAGGGAACAATAATTGCCATGAGATGGTATTTGCCTTTGTTTTAAAGTAAGTTAATCTTTTTAGCTCAAAAAAAAAGATGTTATTTTAAAGAGAAGTTCTCAAAGAGAAGTCTTGATTCTAGGATTATGCTGTATGGGGTATATCCTTCACTGTGTTCTCTTATAATATGTGAAATACCTCTACATGTCATATGCTGTATACACAACAGATTCATTTGGTTAAAGATCACCAAGTGCTTTACTGTGTGATTTATTTGACAAACTGCCAAAATGAGCTACTGCCAGTGACTTCAGTGTGGGAGGAAAGCAATGCAATGGCACACCGTTCTGGAATTTGGGGAACAGCCAATGATTATCCTATGGATAGTAGGGATAGTGACAGTGAGAGCATTGTTCCCAAAAGCTTGGAAGGAATTTTAAGCTCAGTGGTGGGGTTGAAGTATAAGGAGAATGGATTCTGATCCAATAAACTCTACAAAATACTGGAAACATATTTTAAGTGGTTTCCTTCTTTGAGGTTTTTTTTTTTTTTTTTTTAAAGGTATTTGTCCAGTGGCATAAGGTGAAGGACTAATGAAGAGCAACTAATAAGGTTAAAGTATTTGGAAAAGTGAAAATATATTGAGAGTACAGATAGCTTTATTGTATATTTACTGACTTATTTTAAAGAATTTTGAGACCAATTTAGAAAACTTTTCCTTCCAATAAAGACATACTATAATTTATGTAGCCTTACTACAAGATTCTGTTTTATTGCTTTCAGTGGCTTTATTTACAGACTTGAAGTGATAAATAATGTGGGCATTTTGATTACCTAAAGAACTTGCCCATGAAAGGTGAAACATGGGTAGTATAAGGGAGAGACGGTGAAAGGAAACGTACTATGTGGGTAGAAGTGTAGAGATTCAGCAGAGGTGGTTCACATTGTAAGTAATTACTTATAGTTACTCATGATCTTATAGCTTACTCCTACACTTATACCAATACAATGGCAAAGTATTAAATTTGACATTTTCTTTAAATAGTTTTAGAATATTCGTATAGCAGTTACCCAGGAATTTGTTAAGAGTTGTTTATAATGTCTAGATTACATGTTTTGCCTATAGCCTATATACTACCTTTATGTGGTTTCTATTACCCTAAAATCGCTAGACATTGCTTCTAAGCCAGGGGTCCCCAAGTCCGGGTCGTGGACCGGTACTGGTCCATGGCCTATTGGGAACCAGGCCGTACAGCAGGAGGTGAGTGGCAGGCAAGTGAGCATTACTGCCTAAGCTCCACCTCCTGACAGATCAGCTGCGGCATTAGATTCTCATAGGAGTGTGAACCCTATTGTGAACAGTGCATGTGAGGGATCTAGTTTGTGTGCTCTTTATGAGACTCTAATGCCTGATGATTTGAAGTGGAATGGTTTCATCCTGAAACCATCCCCATTCCCCCCACCCACCATCTGTGGAAAAATTATATTCCATGAAACCAGTTTCTGGTGCCAAAAAGGTTGGGGACCACTGTTCTAAGCCACACAAGTGGTTATTTTTAATGTTTTAAATGGTTTACTGAAGAATAACATATATACAGAAAAGTGCACACATTATCTCTAACAACAATACATATCCACATAGTGAACATGCTCATGTAACCTCCACCCACATCAAGAAATAGAATATTATTAGAACCCTAAGAGGGCCCCTTGTCCCCCCTACCAGCTACTACTCTATCACTATCCTGACTTCTAACACCATAGGTTAGTTTTGCCTCTTTTTGAACTTTAAATACTGAGACTATACAGTATGTTGTATTTTGTGTCTGATTTCTTTTGCTTAACGTTGTATGTCTGTGAGAGCTCACCATATAGTAGTTCATTCATTCATTGATAATAGACCATAATTTATCTATCTGTTCTATTGCTGATGAACATTTGAATTATTTCTGGTTTTTGTCTTTAATAAGCATTGCTATTATATACACATTTGTGCATTACTTTCAGTGCGTTAATGTAGACATTCCTTTGGACTATTACCTAGGAATGAAATTTCTGGGTCATAAGGTATACATATGCCCAGCTTTAGTAGATATTACCAAACAGCTTTCCAAAGTGAATTTTCTAATATGAGTTCCAACTGCTCCACATTCTTGTGAACTTGGTGTTAGCAAGTGTCAGTGTTTTTAATTCAAATGTTTGTAGTGGTATTATATTGTAGTTTTAATTTGTATTTCTGTGATAACTTCTTATATGTTCTAGATATGAGTCCTTTTGTTAGTTGTAGGTATTACAAATATCTTCTCCATTTCATAATATTAACCTTTTTTTAATATTCAGAAGTTCTTAATTTAAATAAATTCCAAATTATTATTTTGTTCCTTTGTGGGTAGAGACTTTTATGTTCTGTTAAAAAAACTTTGTTAACATAACTACTTCAAAGTCAAGAAGATATCTTCTTATGTTACTATCTGGAAGCTTTATTGTTTTACAATCTACCCGGGAATAAATGTTTATGAATTGTGTGAGTTAGAGTTCATATTTTTTTTAAAATACAGAAATTTAATTGCTCCAGTACCATTTATAAGCATTTAGATGTTTAGTTTTTCCAGTACCACTTATTGAAAAAACTATTTTTTTCTTTTGAATTACTCTTTCACCTTTGTTGAAACCCAGTTGATCATATATGCATGGGTCTACTTAGGTGCTCTTATATGAATATGAATCTTTGATTTATATATCTATTCTTACACCAATGCCACAATAGTCCTAATTACTGTACCTCATAGTAATTGAAATACAAATTATTTTGATTAGGTTATTCTAAGTGCCTTGAACCTTATAGAAATTTTAGAATTAGCTTGTCAATTTTTACAAAAAAGTCCACTGAGATTTTGGTTAGGACTAGATTAGATCTATGGATCAATTTGTGCTGAACTGACATTTTAACAGTGATGAGTCTTCTGATTAAAAACATGGTATATATCTCTACATTTATTTTGGATACAAATCTTGCACATATTTTATTCAATTTGTCCCCAAGTATTTCATATCTTCTGATATTTTAAATGGTACTTTATAACATTTAATTTAAATATATCACAATAATTCTTTCTGCCCTCTCCGGTCTATTTTAAAATCTATCCAGTGAACTTTTTTTTTACTTTAGTTCCTGAATTTTGATTTGTTTTTTGAAAATGGTTTCCATTACTGAAATTTCCTATCTATTCATCCATTAGGACTAGTCTCTTTTAAAATCTATTTGTGATAGTTGCGTTATACCCTTTATTTGCTGACTACAACTGGGTTTTGTTTCTGTTGACTGATTTTTCTTTTACTATGGGTGACATTTTCCTGTTTCTTCATATGATAGTAAGTTTTGGTTATATACTTGACAGTATAGAAAATAGACCATAAGTATTTTGGATTCTTGTTTGGGTGAAATAGTAGAGATGGAAAAAGAAAGAGATATTTTGGATTCTTTTATTTTCCTTGGAAGAGTGTTGAGTTTTAGTTCAGCAGGTGGTTAAATTACTGATGAATAACCAGGAGTTTGTGTAGCCTTTTTAACAGGTTGATTCAGTTTTTATTCTTACAGAGAATTCTTAGTCCTGGAACATAATCTTTTATTCTATAGTGTGTCCTTGGTGGAGTTTCAGTGGACAGTTTGATGTGTTTACAAAACCATCTAACTTGCAGGATTCAAACTTTAAACTCTGTTGTTCCTGAAATGAAATTGGCAGCAATTGAAATCACAGCACAGATTTTTATTTTTATTTTTTTTCCTTATGAGTATTGCTTTCTATTGGGTTCTTCAGCATCTCCCCAATTTTAGAAAAATTCATGTGTACCTTCAGGGCTCCCCAATCTGTAGTTTTCTCTTTTATGAGATTTTTTTACCTTCAGTTTTTACCATTCTGTCCTTTCCCAGACTCTGTCCTGTGACATCTTAAGTCAGTAAGATGGTAGCTTTCTACTTGAGTTCTAACTGCCCTATGCTGTCCACTGGAGAGTGTACTTACAGGAAATGCCATATAAATGTAACTCTCAACCACTATGGTTTCTAGTATTTCAAGAGTCAAATTCTCTCCAGTTTCTTTTTGCTTTCTGTCCTTATCAGGTGCCTTGAAATAGTTGTTTTGGGAGAAGCCAAGATAGCTGACTACAGGGATCAGGAAGAGCTTCTCCCACCAAGAGACCACACCATCAAAATCAGCACATTCTGAACAGTACTTTGGAAGGAAGGCATTGAAAGTGGTTGGAAGGAGAATGCAGATCCTGGGCTGAAGGGGGAGGAAGTTGGGAACCCTGCATGGGGTTACCAAGCACCAGGACACATTCCTGGCCCTGAGAGGCTCCTAGGGAAGGGGTGAGTTAAATAGGCATAGAGTGGCCTGCTCTCGCCAGGGACCTCAGGAATCCTAGGTGCAGGAGACCCCATGATCCCCATAGACATTTGAACTGGCTAGGAGAGCTGTTTGGAGAGCTGGCAAAGACAGGAATCTAGCCTGCATGGAACCCAGAAGGTTTGGAACAAGAATGATCACAGTGGCACATGGCCAGGGATCCCCATCCCCCAAGGCTTGCCATACTCCTTTAGGTGGTTTTGGCCTTTCTTGACTGTCAGATCTAGACAGAACAGGGCTAACTGTAGGGTGGAGCCAGTCTGATGAGTGCTCCTCTGTCTGCCCAGCCTCTCCCAAGGTCTCTGGCTGGCTGCATCCACTTGCAGTACAGCCTCAGACGCCCAGCTGATATGCTTTCCTGTAGCCACCACCATAACTCTTTGGCTGGTAGATCCAATATAACCGTCAGATAACTTTTGCAGATGGGCCCTCACTAGTGTGCACCCCCTCACAGCTTCCACCCACCACTTTGCTGGTGTGCATTCACCTGCAGCCTCATCCTATAAACCTTGCCACTGCCACCCTGGTGCCACTGGAGCACATGCGCATGCACAGCCGCCACCGCCCTACCACTGCCCTGTTGCTGCAGGTGCACACGTGAGCATGAACTCCACTGACGCCACCCTGATGAAGGGCTTTTGCCAGCACCCTCCATCAGAGTACTCTTGCCAGTGGACCAGGAAAATCTTGGTCCCTCCAGTGTAGCAGGTGCTTAACCTTGAGGGGCCAGAGAACAAAGCCGTGAGCTTGGTCCCAGCCCCCACAGGGTTAGAGCATGCAGCACAGAAGTGATGAGCTGAGCCTTGACCTTCTGAAATCATCCAGAAACAAAGCCAGTTGACCAAATCCAACTTATACCACAGTCAAACCTCCAAGGGCATCAAAGAATATAAAAGCAAAAAACTCGATCCAAAGGAGAGCAACCTCAAAGATTAAGGGAACATCAACCCACACAGATGAGAAGGAACCAGTGTAAGAACTCTGGCCACTCTAAAAGCCAGTGTATTCTTACCTCCAAATGACTGCACTAGCTCAGCAGCAGTGGTTTTAAACCAGACTGAAATGGCTGAAATGACAGCATAGAATTCAGAATTTGGATGGCAAGAAAGATTATCAAGATTTGGGAGAAAGTTGAAACCCAATCCAAGGAATCTAAGGAATCCAGTCAAATGATTCAAGAGCTGAAAGATAAAATAGTCATTTTAAGAAAGAACCAACTGATGTGATAGAGCTGAAAGACTCACCAAAAGAATTTTATAATATAACTGGAAGTATTAAAAGCAGAATAGATCAAGCTGAGGAAGGAATCTCAGAGCTTGAAGGCTGGTTCTTTGAATCAACTCAGTCAGATAAAAATAAAGAAAAAAGACAAAAAAGGACAAAACCTCTGAGAAATATGGGATTATGTGAAGAGACCAAATCTATGACTTATTGGCATCCCTGAAAGAGAGGGAAAGAGAGAACGCCTTGGAAAATGTATTTGAGGATATTGTCCACAAAAATTTCCCCAACCTCTGTAAAGAGGTTGACATTCAGATTCAGGAAATTCAGAGAACCCCTGTGACATACTATACAAGATGACTATCCCCAAGACACATAATTATTCTCCAAGGCGAATGCCAAGGAAACAGTATTACAGGCATCTAGAGAGAAGGGGCAGGTCATCTACAAAGGGAATCCCATCAGGCTAATAGTGGACCTTTCAGCAGAAACCCTAGAATCTGGAAGAGACTACAGGCCTATATTCAGCATCCTTAATCCTTGAAGAAAAGAAATTCCAACCAGGAAGTTCATATTCAGCCAAACTAAGCTTCATAAGCAAAGGAGAAATAAAACCCTTTTTAGAAAAGCAAATGCTAAGGGAATTTGTTACCACTAGACCTGTCTTTCAAGAGGTCCTTAAAACCCATTTACACCTAGTGTTCCATTATTGGAACAGTAAGCATATGGGAATTATTTATATCCTACTGCTCAAGGTCATCACCAAGGTCTGATTGCAAAAATTAAAAAATTACAACCTCAGGTATAAATGGGTTAAGGGAGTGCTAAACATGGAAACAAAAGACTATTACCAGCCACCACAAAACACTTAAGTACATAGATCCAATGCACTATAAAGCAACTACATAATCAAGTCTACATAAACACCAGCTAACAACATGATGGCAGAATCAAATCTGCACATATCAGTGTTAACCATAAATGTAAATGGGTTAAATGCTCCACTTAAAAGGCATAGAGAAGTAAGTTGGATACAGAAGCAAGACCCAACTGCGTGCTGTCTTCAAGAGACCCATCTCACCTACAGTGACACCCGTAGGTTCAAAATAAAGGGATGGAGAAAGATCTACCAAGCAAATGGAAAACAAAAAAGAGCTGAGGTTGATATTTTTTATCTCAGACAAGTCAGACTTTAAACCAGCAATGATGAAAAAAGACGAAGAAGGGCATTTCATAATGATAAAGGGTTCAATTCAACAAGAAGACTTAACTATTCTAAAAATGTATGTACTCAACACTAGAGCATCCAGATTGATAAAACAAGTTCTTACAGACCTATAAAGATAGATAACCACACTATAATAGTGGGAGACTTCAACACCCTACTGACAGAATTAGACAGACCATGGAGGCAGAAAACTAACAAAAATATTCAAAACCTAAACTCAACACTTGACTGAATAGACCTAACACATCTACAGCAGACTCCACCCAACCACAGAATATACATTCTTCTCATCTGCACATGGCACATACTCTAAAATCAACCAAATGCTCAGCTATAAAGCAATTCTAAACAAATTCAAAGACACTGAAATCATACCAACCACGTTCTAGGATCTCAGTGCAATAAAAATATAAATAAATACCAAAATGATCTCTCAAAACCATACAATAACATGAAAATTAAACAATGTGCTCCTGAATGACTTTTGGGTAAACAATAAAATTAAGGGAGAAATCAAGAAATACTTTGGAATAAATGAAAACAAAGATACAATGTACCAGAATCTCTGGGACACAGCTAAAGCAGTGTTAAGAGGAAAGTTTATAGCACCAAATGCCCACATCAAAAAGGCAGAAGGCTCTCAAATTGACAATCTAAATCTTAGCTAGAGGAACTAGAAAAGCAAGAGAAAACCAACCTCAAAGGTAATGGAAAAAAAGAAATAACCAAAATCAGAGCTGAACTGAATAAAATTGAGATGTAAAACACATTTTGGTGTGTATATATATGATGAAATTCTACTCAGACATAAAAGGAACAAATTAATGACATTCACAGCAACTTGGATGGAGCTGGAGACTATTATTCTAAGGGAAGTAACTCAGGAATGGAAAACCAAACATTGTGTGTTCTCACTCACAAGTGGGAGCTGAGCTATGATGATGCAAAGGTATAAGAATGATACAATAGATTATGGGGACTCATTGGAAAGGGTAGAAGGTGGGGTGAGGGATAAAAAACTACAAATTGGGTACAGTGTATACTGCTCGAGTGATAGGTGCACCAAAATCTCACAGATCAGCACTAAAGAACTTACTCATGTAACCAAATACCACCCGTTCCCCCAAAACTCATGGAAATAATTTTTTTAAAAACAAAAGATCAATGAAACCTGAAGTTTGTTTTTCGAAAGAACAAATAAGATTGATAGACTACTACCTAGATTAAGAAAAAAATAGAGATGATCCAAATAAACACAATCAGAAATAACAATGTGGACATTACCATCAACCTCAGAGAAATATAAAAAACCCTCAGATTATTATGAACACCTCTATGCACACAAACTAGAAAACCTAGAAGAAATTGATAAATTTCCAGAAATATACAAGCCCCCAAGAATGAACCAGGAAGAAATTGAAACCCTGAACAGATCAATAATGAGTTCTGAAATTGAATCAGTAATAAAAAAATCCCTGCTAATCAGAAAAAGCCCTGGACCAGATGAATTCACAACTAAATTCTACCAGACATATAAAGAAGAGCTGGTACCCATCATTCTGAAACTATTCAAAAAATCGAGGAGGAGGGATTCCTCCCTGATTCTATGAGGTCAGCAACACTCTGACACCAAAACCTGGCAGAGACACAATGATAAAAGAAGACTTCAGGCCAATATACCTCATGAACATAGATGCAAAAAGCCTCGACAAAGTACAAGCAAACTGAATTCAGCAGCACATCAAAAAGCTAATTCATGACAATCAAATAGGCCTTATCCCTGGGATGCAAGTTCTGTTCAACATATACAAGTCAATAAATGTGATTGATCACATAAACAGAACTAAAAGACAACACACGATCATCTCAATAGATACAGAAAAGGCTTTCAATAAAATTCAACATCCTTTCAGTTTAAAAACACTCAACAAACTAGGCATCAAAGGTACATACCTCAAAATAATAAAAGCCATCTATGACAAAGTCACAGTCAGCACCATATGAATAGGCAAAAGCTGGAAGCATTCTCCTTGAGAACTGGAGCAAGACAAGGATGCCCACCCTCATCACTCCTATTCAACATAGTACTGGAAGTCCTAGCCAGAACAATCAGTCAAGAGAAAGAAAAAAAATGTATCCAAGTAGGAAGAGAGGAATTCAACCTATCTTTATTTGCAGACGATTTGAGCCTATACTTAGAAAACCACATCATCTCTGCCCAAAGGCTCCTAGACCTGATAAACAACTTTAGCAAACTTTCAGGATACAAAATCAACATACAAAAGTCAGCAGCATTTCTATACACCAATGACATCCAAGCAAAGAGCCAAATCAAGAATACAATCCATTCACAATAGCCACAAAAAGTACAAAATACCTAGGAATACAGCTAATCAGGGAGGTGAAAGGTCTTTACAAGGAGAACTAGAAAATGCTGCTGAAAGATATCAGACATGACACAAATAAATGGAAAAACATTCCATGCTCATGGATCAGAAGAATCAATATTGTTAAAATGGCCATACTGCCTAAAGCAATTTACATATATATCCAAAAGAAAATAAATCATTCTACCAAAAAGACACATACACTCATGTGTTCACTGCAGCACTATTTACAATAGCAATGACATGGAATCAACCCAGGTGCCCATCAATGGTGGATAGGATAAAGAAAATGTACCATGTATACACCATAGACTACTATGCAGCCATAAAAAAGAATGAAGTCATGTCCTTTGCAGCAACATGGATGCAGCTGGAGGCCATTATCCTGAGTGAATGAACACAGGAACAGAGAACCAAATATCACATCTTCTCACTTATACTTGGGAGCTAAACATTGGGTACATATGGACACAAAGAAGGGAATAATAGACATTGGGGCCTACTTAAAGGTGGAGGGTAGGAGAAGGGTTAGGATTGAACAACTACTTACCAGGTACTGTGCTTACTACCTGGGTGATGAAATAATTTGTACCCCAAACCCAGTGACATGCAACTTACTGATGTAACAAATCTGCACATGTACCCCTGAACCTAAAATAAATGTTGGAAGGAAAAAAAGTTAAAAAAAGTAGTTGGTTTATATATTTTGTCTGTTATTTTTGAAAGGATTAGTCATATGTATTCTATCTTATTATTGCTAGCAGTGGAAACTGCCACTTTCAGTTTTGAGTTTATTTTTTCCTCTGAGTAAATAATTTTAAGTTGGAAATCAGTTCTTTTTTTCTTTTTTAAAACAAGTTGGAGAAGTTATTCTTTTGCCTCTGGATTCCATTGTTGCTACTGACAAATTAACTATAAGTCATTTTGCAACTTCTTTGAAGGTACTGTGCCTTTTTTCTCTGACTTGTTTAAAAAATGTTTTAAATCTTTTGTTTTAGAAATATTGCAGCTTTTTTGCTCCCATAGTTTGGCGAGTGGGAGAGAGAGTGGTGTCCAGCAGCTTCTTCTCTCCCTTGGTTTGGTGAGAGGGAGGGAATGTTACAGCAATTTTACTCCTGCTGCCCCCAGCTTGGTGAGGAAGAATGTTATTGCTATTTTGCTCCAGCAGTTCAGCAAATTCTTGTCCTAAGACCAAGAGGAATAAGGTATATGGATACTGGAGATTGAGTAGGACAAAGTAAAATTTTATTGAGTGACAGAAAGAAAACTCTCAGCAATGAGAGGGGTCCTGAAAGTGGGTAAGGCTGTGAGGCTGAGTCTGGGGTTTTTATGGGCTTAGAATGGGGGACTGCATGCTGATAGGTCCTTGAGTGGTCTTGGTAAAAGCACCATTCAATTGGTTAAAAGACATCATTCAGAAGGAACCAGTTGAGAGAGAGGGGGTAAGATAGGGATGAAAGTTCTCACTCTGGTCATGGACTCTATGCTGAACTGGCAGTTCGATTTTCAGGTTTTAGACTGTCCTTTGCTTGAAGGTTGGGTTTCACTGGGGACCCATCCCTGTCTGCAGAAGAATTTGTCTGACTCCTGTTGCTATCAGTAATATTATTATAATATACCTTCATGTGGTTTTCTTGGTATTTATCCTGCTATTGGTTTATAGCACTTGTAAGTCTATGGTTTGATGTCTTTCATTTATTTTGGAGAATTCTTGATCATTTTCTCTTCAAATATCCCTTTTCTTCTTCTCTTACATGTCTTTTCAAATTATGATTATGCATTTAATATTTTTTCATCATGTCTCATAGGTCTCTTATGCTCTTTTCTGTATTTTATACATTTGTTTTTCTCTTCATGCTTCTATCTGGACATTTTCTATTAACACATTATGGTTAATAATCCTGTGTTTAGCTATATCTATGTGACATTGAATCCAACTCTTTCAATCTTTATTATATTACTTGGTTCAAGAATTTCCACTTAATAGGTTTTTACAAATTATAATTTCCTGCTGAAATTTTCATCATGATATAATTTTTCTTGATCGTCTCAATTATACTTAATATCCATATCTAATTTGTGTAATATGACTCTCTTTTAGGTTTGTTCATATTGTCTGTTTTTCCTTTTGGTTTCTTGAGTATCCAATATTGTCTTTTGATATATTGGATAATTTTTGATTGGATGCTGGATATTGTGTATTAAAATTATAGAATTAATTTTTAAAGTTTGGTAAAGTCCCATTTAAAATGTGGAATGTTGGCTAGACATTTCTTCCTAGGTAGGCCGAGAACTCCAATTTTACCTTCCTGACTTGCTGAGAAAGGGCTTAAAATTATTTGCCCAGTTCCTCCAATCAGCTGCAACATTCTTTTGACTTCTCTGTTGTTCAGTCTCTCTACCACTTGGCTTCTCATAACTATAGACAAAAAGTCAACTCCAGGTAGACTTAGGATCTAAATGTCAAAAACAATTTTAAATACTCTTTAAAACATAAGGGTTTTTTTAAGCTTTGGGAGTAGAGCAAGATTTATTAAACATGAAACAAAAAGGTATGAAAAGACATACATTTTACTAGCTCAAAGTTAAGTAGTTTAAAATTTACTAATTCAAATCTTACTAGTTCAAAATTAAGAACTTCGTTCTGTCAAAAAATTTTTAAAAGAAAATGGAAAGATACACTTAGAGAAGATATTGGTATAAACCCAACAAGGGATTTGTAACAAGAACATATAGCAAACCTTCACAAATCAATAAGAAAAGCAAAATGAACAAAAGGAAAATGGCCGAAAAAGAATTTCACAGAAGAGTATACACATGACATCAGTAAGAATATAAAGAGATATCTGTCCTCATTAGTGAGATAGGTATGCAAATGAGGTATCATTTTATGCAATTCAACTGGCAAAAATTAAAAAGTCTGACAATACCATATGTTAGAAAGACTTTGAAGCAATAGGATCTTTTAAACATTGCTTGTGGGAATGTAAATTGGTACGACTACTCCGAAAAACAGTTTTGGTATGTCACTTTTGTCAAATGTCAAAGTTCCATATATGCATGGCTATGTTTCTGGACTCAGATCAATTCCATTTCTGGTGGTGGTGGTGGATAGAAATGCAATAGACTTTTTTAAAGATAGGTACTTGATGAGATGTTATCTCTGAAATGAAACATTTGAATGGTAATTTTAAAAAGCAGAAAACACTTGAATTATGCAAACACACATGGTCTGTCCCTTTGGGATCCCCTAGGATAGTAAAGCCTTAGTACTTTGTTTGGCTTATGTGAGTAACCAATTTTGCAAAAGTGATGTAATGCAGTATATGATACTTGCTGCTTATACATGATATTGCACAGAACAGAGTTTTGTAACAGATAATTAATATACTTTGTATTCATAAACATTTAGGAATATTTTTTCTAAGAGAAAAATGTATACAGCTTAGCATAGTGATACATGATCTATTATTATGGTAGCTGGGATAACTTGACTTTGGGATTTTTTTAGCATCATGAGTTGTCTTTCAGAATAAATTCTAGAGACAAATAATAAGCAAAAATATTATTTAGTTTTGTTGTTGGGGAAAAAGATAACTAATGATCTGTGTGTAACAAGTCTTAAAGATTTGTCAGTCAAATTTAGAGTTGTAGAGCAAACTTGGTTGAAATTTACTTGAAAAGTGACTTACTAGTATTATGAGATCCCCATAGAGGGTAAGGTTCTCAGTTATTCAGGTTTTAGCTTTTGCTTTCAACTACTAAAAACTTTTCACATGGAATTATAGATTTTAATTACAATAGAAAAGGCATTCTCTTGTTTTTTCATTAATGCTTTGATGAATATAAAAAGAACAGGAAAAAATAGTGGAATATAAAATAAGCCTGGCTCAGCATTTGTTCTAATCAGAAATAAAATATGAGTTTATAATCAGAGAGAAAGATTATGGAAAGGAAGTGATTTGTCAGTATAACAGTGGGTGTTGTTAGGAGAGAAAGAAGAGGATCACAAAAGAAACTATTTATACTATTTTCTTACACCTTTTTCCTATTAATTTGCAAACATTTATTGAATGTCTACTGTTTACCTATTTTGGTTAAATATTTAGTGCCTATATTTGGTACTATTTTGGGCCCTGGGTATATAAAAATAAATAAGATATATCCTGGGCACCCAGAGTATATTGGGAAAAATAGATATGCAAATAGCTGTAATAATGTCTGCTAAATGACACTATAATGGTATGAACAAAGGCTGTGGAAGCACATAGGAAAAAGCAATCAAATAGTGTTTCCAAAGTTCTTTCATTTTCCATTATTAAGTAGGGGAAAGTGAATCTCCCTCATATGAATACAGATAAGTATTATCTGTATACTATCTTTCTTTCCCCAGAACCTTACATTTCTTTCTCTCTTTTAAAAATAATTATTTATTGAAACCTTTTTGTGGGCCAGGCTCTGTTATATATGCTGGGCTCTCAAAAGTCAACTAGATAGATAAGGCTCGCCCTCGCTGAGCTGACTAACATTTTAGTGGGAGACAGACAGGAAAAAAAGTAAAGAGATTTGCTTTTAATTCTTAAAGTGTATAGATTCTTTTTCCTTGAAACATTTAAAAATGATATTAGTATAAAATGGTTTTCTCATTAGATTTAGGAATCTAAATGTGTTAGATTTCTAAAAATCTAACACATTTTTAGATTTCTAGTAAAATAAAATGAATATAGTGGTATGAGTTCCTTAACTTATAAATGGATAATTAACTTAAAATTTCAAGAGTGTTCAGGGAAAGATTAAGGTTAAACTTTTTGTATACTACTCAGAGAAGCCAGGATGCCTACAAAGGTGGAGCACAGCACTAATCAAACCCATGCATACTTTAATGCTTAGCCCACCACTACTACCACTAAAGCCTGAAGACAGGTCCATCTGCCAATCCAGTCCCCCACCACCATAAATTCAATACAGTCTCCACTAATAACTGTACCCTAACATATCAAAGAAACCACAGATACCACTAATGTTTATAGCCAAAGAAGTCATACTTCACTACTGCACACACACACACAAGCAAAGCCAAAGGGCCCCACCCAAGCAATACCAGAGACACAGCTTCAGGAAGAAGCACCCTCCATGAAAAAAAGTAAATTCAAAAATAGAAGCAACTGTTACACCAGATGTGGAGATATCAATGTAAATATTCAGGAAACCTAAACCTAAAGGAACACAATAATTCTACAGCAATAGATCTTAACAAAAAAGAAATTATTAGAAGCCCAGGTGAAGAATTCAAAATACCGATTTTAAAGAAGCTCAATGAGATGCAAGAGACATCTGAAACCAATGTAAAGAAATCAGGAAAACAATTCAGAATATGAATGAGAAATCAAGGAGACAGATATTAAATAAGAAACAGAAATGCTGGAACTGAAGAATTTATTGATGGCAATAGAAAATGTATTCAAAAGCTTCCACAATAGACTAGACTAAGCAGAAAAAAGAATTTCAGAACTGGAAGACAAATCTTTAAAAATAATCCAGTCAGAAAAAATATATAAAAAATATGAAAAAGAATGAACAAAGCCTTTGAGAAGTTTGGCACAGCATAAAGTAACTGAATTTACAAATTATTGGTGTTCATAAGGGCAAAAAGAGATCAAAAGGTTTAGAAAGCCCATTTAATGAAATAATAGATGAAAACTTCTCAAGTATAGCAGGAGATTTAGATATCCAGATACAGGAAGCTCAGTGATCCCCAAACAAATACAATGCAAAAAGGACTTTGCTATGGCACACTATAATCAGACTGTCTAAAGCCAAAGTGAAAGGCAAATTCTAAAACAGCAAGAGAAAAGCCCCTAGTCACAACAGAAACTCCACCAGACTACCAGTGGACTTCTCAGCAGAAACTTTACAAGCCAGAAGAGAATTGCTTGATATATTCAAAGTGCTGAAAGAAAACAACTATCAGCCAATAATTCTATATCCAGCAAGATTAACCCTCATAAATGAAGAAGAAATAAACACTTTCCAGACAAGCAGATGCTAAGAGAATTCATCACCACCAGACCAGACCTACAAGAAATTCCCAAGGGAATCCTGAACTTAGGCTGAGCATGGTGGCTCCAATCTATGATCCCAGCACTTTGGGAAGCCTAAGCAGTAGCATCACTTGAGTCCAGGATTTCAAGACCAGCCTGGGCAACATAGGGAGACTCTGGCTCTAACACACACACACACACACACACACACACACACACACACACACACCCCCACACACCCACACACAAGTTAGCTGGGTGTCATGGTGCATTCCTCTAGTCCTAGCTACTTGGGATGCTGCGGTGGGAGGATCACTTGAGCCTGGGAAGTAGAGGCTACAGTGAGCGGTGATCAGGCCACTGCACTCCAGTCTGGATAACAGAGCCACAGCTTGTCTCACACAAAAAAGAGAGTATTAAACTTGAAAGCAAAAGGACATTTACCGTCATGAAAAACATTCAAAAGTGTAAGTCATTGGTAAAGCAAGCTCACAAAGGAGGAAGAGAAAGAAATCAAATGGAACCACTACAGAATTACACCAAACCACAATGATAAACAATAAGAGAAAAAGAAGGGTACAAAGAATTTTTTAAAAAACTAGAAAACAATTAACAATATGACAGGAAAAATCCCTTACATATCAATAATAACTTTGAATATAAATGGAATACCTGCTCCACTTAAATATGTAGACTGGCTGAATTGATTTTAAAAAGATCTAAGCATATGCTGCCTATAAGAAACTTACCTGAAAAGACACATATAGACTAAAAATAGGGATGGGGTGGGGAGATATTCCACAAAACAGAAACCAAAGCAAGCAGAAGTACTTACATCAGATAAAACAGAATTTTAAGTCAAAAACCATAAAAAAGACAAGATCATTATATAATGATAAAGAGATCAATTCAGGAAGAGAATAGAACAATTCTAAATACATGCATCCAATCCTGGAGCACCCATATTCATAAAACAAATATGACTAGATCTAAAGAGAGATAGGCAGCAATATGGTAATAGTAGGGGACTTCAACACCCTACTCCCGGCATTACACAGATTATTGAGATAAAGAATCAATAAAGAAAAGTTGAACTTTAGGCCAAATGGACCTGACAGACATTTACAGAACACTCTACCCAACAACTGGAGAATACACATTCTTTACATTAGCAAATGGAATGTTCTCCAAGATAGACCATATATTAGTCCACAAAACAGTCTCAACAAATTAAAAAAAATTGAAATCATATCAAGTATCTTCTCAGACCATAGTGGAATAGAACTAGAAATCAATACCAAGAGGAACTTTGGAAAGTATACAGACAAATGGAAATTAAACAGTATGCTCCTGAATGACCACTGGGTCAATGAATAAATTATGATGAAAATAAAAATTTTTTTGAAACAATTGAAAATTAAAACACAACATACTGAAATCTGTGAGATACAGCAAAAGCAGTGCTGAGAGGGAAGTTTATGGCATTAAATGCCTACATCATAAAAGTAGAAAGATTACAAATTTATAATCTAATAACATCTCAAGGAACTAGAAAAGTAAAAACAAACCAAACCCAAATTAGCAGGAAAGAAAGAAATAACAAAAATCAGAGTAGAATTAAATGAAATAGAGACTAAAAAAAATACAAAGGATCAACAAAACAAAAAGTTGGTTTTTTGAAAAGATAAACAAAATTGATAAACTGCTAGCTACACCAACCAAGAAGAGAGAAGACTCACATAAAATCAGGAATTAGAATGAAGAGATTACAACTGATAACTACAGAAATACAAATGATCATCAGAGATGATTATAAATATTGATATACCCACACACTAGAAAACCTAGAAGAAATGGAGAAATTCCTGGAAACATACCATCTGCCAAGATTGAACCAGGAAAGAATAGAAAACCTAAACAGACCAATAATTAGTAGCAATATTGAATTAGTAATAAAAAAAATCTCCCCCAAAAGAAAAGCCCAGGACCAGATAGATTCACAGCTGCATTGTACCAAATATACAAAGCACTAATTCTAATCCTCCTGAAACTTGTACAAAAAATTGAGGAGGAAGGAATTCTCCCTAACTCATTCTTTGAGGCCAGTATTATTCTGATACCTAAACCAGAGAGTGACACATATAAAAGAAAACAGATCATTATCCCTGATGAACAGAGATGCAAAAATCCTGAACAAAATTCTAGCAAACTGAACCCAACAGCACATCAAAAATATATTACACTGGATTGAGGATTCCAAGATGGCCAAATAGGAACAGCTCCAGTCTACAGCTCCCAGCGTGAACGATGCAGAAGATGAGTGATTTCTGCATTTCCAACTGAGGTACCAGGTTCATCTCACTGGGGCTTGTTGGACAGTGGGTGCAGCCCATGGAGTGTGAGCTGAAGCAGGGTGGGGTGTCGCCTAACCTAGGAAGTGCAAGGGCTCGTGGAATTCCCTTTCCTAGCCAAGGAAAGCCATGACAGATGGTACCTGGAAAATCAGGACACGCCCACCCGAATATGGTGCTTTTCCAACGGTCTTAGCAAATGGCACACCAGGAGATTATATCCTGCGCCTGTCTCAGAGGGTCCCAGGCCCATGAGCCTCACTCACTGCTAGCACACAGTTTGAGATGGAACTGCAAGGTGACAGCGAGGCTCGGGGAGGGGTGTCTGCCATTGCTGAGGCTTGAATAGGTAAACAAAGTGGCTAGGAAATTCGAACTGGGTGAAGCCCAATGCAGCTCAAGGAGGCCTGTCTGCCTCTGTAGACTCCACCTCTGGGGGCAGGGCATAGCTGAACAAAAGGCAGCAGAAACTTCTGCAGACTTAAACATCCCTGTCTGACAGCTTTGAAGAGAGTAGTCGTTCTCCCAGCACAGAGTTTGAGATCTGAGAATGGACAGACTGCCTCCTCAAGTGGGTCCGTGACCCATGAGTAGCCTAACTGGGAGACACCTCCCAGGAGGGGCTGACTGAAACCTCATACAGCTGGGTGTCCCTCTGAGATGAAGCTCCCAGAAGGAAGATCAGGCAGCAACATTTGCCATTCTGCCATATTTGCTGCTCTGTAGCCTCCGCTGTTGATACCCAGGGAAACAGGGTCTGGAGTGGACCTCCAGCAAAGTCCAACAGACCTGCAGCTGAGGGTCCTGACTGTTAGAAGGAAAACTAACAAACAGAAAGGACATCTACACCAAAACCCCATCTGTATGTCACCATCATCAAAGACCAAAGGTAGATAAAACCACAAAGATGGGAAGAAACCAGAGCAGAAAAGCTGAAAATTCTAAAAATCAGAACACCTCTTTTCCTCCAAAGGAATGCAGCTCCTTGCCAGCAACGGAACAAAGCTGGATGGAGAATGACTTTGATGAGTTGAGAAAAGAAGGCTTCAGATGATCAGGAATAACAAACTTCTCCAAGCTAAAGGAGGATGTTCAAACCCATTGCAAAGAAGCGAAAAACCTTGAAAAAAGATTAGACAAATGGCTAACTAGAATAAGCAGCATAGAGAAGACCTTAAATGACCCGATGGAGCTGAAAACCATGGCACGAGAACTACGTGACGAATGCACACGCTTCAGTAGCCGATACAATCAAGTGGAAGAAAGGGTATCAGCGATTGAAGATCAAATGAATGAAATGAAGCGAGAAGAGAAGTTTAGAGAAAAAAGAGTGAAAAGAAATGAACAAAGCTTCCAAGAAATATGGGACTATGTGAAAAGACCACATCTACGTCTGATTGGTGTACCTGAAAGTGATGGGGAGAATGGAACCAAGTTGGAAAACATTCTTCAGGATATTATCCAGGAGAACTTCCCCAACCTAGCAAGGCAGGCCAACATTCAAATTCAGGAAATACAGAGAATACCACAAAGATACTACTCGAGAAGAGAAATTACAAGACACATAATCATCAGATTCACCAAAGTAGAAATGAAGGAAAAAATGTTAAGGGCAGCCAGAGAGAAAGGTTGGATTACCCACAAAGGGAAGCCCATCAGACAAACAGTGGATCTCTCAGCAGAAACTCTACAAGCCAGAAGAGAGTGGGGGCCAATATTCAACATTCTTAAAGAAAAGAATTTTCAACCCAGAATTTCATATCCAGCCAAACTAAGCTTCATATGTGAAGGAGAAATAAAATATTTTACAGACAAGGCAAATGCTGAGAGATTTTGTCACCACCAGGCCTGCCCTAAAAGAGCTCCTGAAGGAAGCACTAAACATGGAAAGGAACAACCAGTACTAGCCACTGCAAAACCATGCCCAAAGACCATCGATGCTAGGAAGAAACAGCATCAACTAATGAGCAAAATAACCAGCTAACATCATAATGACAGGGTCAAATTCATACATAACAATATTAACCTTAAATGTAAATGGTCTAAATACTCCAATTACAAGACACAGACTGGCAAATTGGATAAAGAGTGAAGACCCATCAGTGTGCTGTATTCAGGAGACCCATCTCTTGTGCAGAGACACACATAGGCTCAAAATAAGGGGATGGAGGAAGATCTACCAAGCAAATGGAAAACAAAAAAAGGCAGGGGTTGCAATCCTAGTCTCTGATAAAACAGACTTTAAACCAACAAAGATCAAAAGAGACAAAGAAGGCCATTGCATAATGGTAAAGGGATCAATTCAACAAGAAGAGCTAACTATCCTAAATATATATGCACCCAATACAGGAGCACGCAGATTAATAAAGCAAGTCCTTAGAGACCTAGAAAGAGACTTAGACTTCCACACAATAATAATGGGAGACTTAAACACCCCACTGTCAACATTAGATCAATGAGACAGAAAGTTTATAAGGATATCCAGGAATTGAATGCAGCTCTGCATCAAACGGACCTAATAGACATCTACAGAACTCTCCACCCCAAATCAACAGAATATACATTCTTCTCAGCACCACATCGCACTTATTACAAAATTGACCACATAGTTGGAAGTAAAGCACTCCTCAGCAAATGTAAAAGAACAGAAATTATAACAAACTGTCTCTCAGACCACAGTGCAATCAAACTAGAACTCAGGATTAAGAAACTCACTCAAAACTGCTCAACTACATGGAAACTGAACAACCTGCTCCTGATTGACTGCTGGGTACATAACAAAATGAAGGCAGAAATAAAGACATTCTTTGAAAGCAACGAGAACAAAGACACAACATACCAGAATCTCTGGGACACATTCAAAGCAGTGTGTAGGGTGAAATTTATAGCACTAAATGCCCACAAGAGAAAGCGGGAAAGATCTAAAATTGACACCCTAACATCACAATTAAAAGAACTGGAGAAGCAAGCGCAAACCCATTCAAAAGCTAGCAGAAGGCAAGAAATAATTAAGATCAGAGCAGAACTGAAGGAAATAGAGACACAAAAAACCCTGCAAAAAATCAATGAATCCAGGAGTTGGTGTTTTGAAAAGATCAACAAAATTGATAGACCGCTGTCAAGACTAATAAAGAAGAAAAGAGAGAAGAATCAAATAGATGCATAAAAAATGATAAAGGGGATATCATCACCGATCCCACAGAAATACAAACTACCATCAGAGAATACTATAAACACTTCTACACAAATAAACTAGAAAATCTAGAAGAAATGGATAAATTCCTGGACATATACACCTTCCCAAGACTAAAGCAGGAAGAAGTTGAATCCCTGAATAGACCAATAACAGGCTCTGAAATTGAGGCAATAATTAAGAGCCTACCAGCCAAAAAAAGTCCAGGATCAGACAGATTCCCAGCCAAATTCTACCATAGGTCCAAAGAGGAGCTGGTACCATTCCTTCTGAAACTATTCCAATCAACAGAAAAAGAGGGAATCCTCCCTAACTCATTTTATGAGGTCAGCATCATCCTGATACCAAAGCCTGGCAGAGACACAACAAAAAAAGAGAATTGTAGATCAATATCCCTGATGAACATCAATGCAAAAATCCTCAATAAAATAAGGGTGAACCGAATCCAGCAGCACATCAAAAAGCTTATCCACCACGATGAAGTTGGCTTCATCCCTGGGATGCAAGGCTGGTTGAGCATACACAAATCAATAAATGTAATCCAGCATATAAACAGAACCAAAGACAAAAATCACATGATTATCTCAATAGATGCAGAAAAGGCCTTTGACAAAATTCAACAGCCCAAAACTCTCAATAAACTAGGTGTTGATGGGACATATCTCAAAATAATAATAGCTATTTATGACAAACCTACAGCCGATGTCATACTGAATGGGCGAAAACTGGAAGCATTCCCTTTGAAAACTGGCACAAGACAGGGTTGCCCTCTCTCACCACTCCTATTCAACATAGTGTTGGAAGTTCTGGCCAGGGCAATCAGGCAAGAGAAAGAAGTAAAGGGTATTCAATTAGGAAAAGAGGAAGTCAAATTGTCTCTGCAGATGACATGATTGTATATCTAGAAAACTCCATCGTCTCAGCCCAAAATCTCCTTAAGGTGATAAGCAAATTCAGCAAAGTCTCAGGATACAAAATCAATGTACAAAAATCACAAGCATTCCTATACACCAATAATAGACAGAGAGCCAAATCATGAGTGAACTCCCATTCACAATTGCTTCAAAAAGAATAAAATAGCTGGGAATTCAACTTACAATGGATGTGAAGGATCTCTGCAAGGAGAACTACAAACCACTGCTCAATGAAATAAAAGAGGACACAAACAAATGGAAGAACATTTCATGCTCATGGATAGGAAGAATCAATATCATGAAAATAGCCATACTGCCCAAGGTAATTTATAGATTCAATGCCATCCCCATCAAGCTACCAATGACTTTCTTCACAGAATTGGAAAAAACTACTTTAAAGTTCATATGCAACCAAAAAAGAGCCCGCATTGCCAAGACAATCCTAAGCCAAAAGAACAAAGCTGAAGGCATCATGCTACCTGACTTCAAACTATATTACAAAGCTATAGTAACCAAAACAGCATGGTACTGGTACCAAAACAGAGATATAGACCAATGGAACAGAATAGAGCCCTCAGAAAAAATACCACACACATCTACAACCAGGTGATCTTTGACAAACCTGACAATAGCAAGAAATGAGGAAAGGATTCCCTATTTAATAAATGGTGCTGGGAAAACTGGCTAGCCATATGTAGAAAGCTGAAACTGGATCCCTTCCTTACACCTTATACAAAAATTAATTCAAGATGGATTAAAGATTTAAATGTCAGAACTAAAACCATAAGAACCCTAGAAGAAAACCTAGGCAATACCATTCAGGACATAGGCACAGGCAAGGACTTCATGAGTTAAACACTAAAAGCAATGGCAACAAAAGCCAAAATTGACAAATGGGATCTAATTAAACTAAAGAGCTTCTGCACAGCAAAAGAAACTACCATCAGAGTGAACAGGCAACCTACAGAATGGGAGAAAATTTTTACAATCTACCCATCTGACAAAGGGCTAATATCCAGAATCGATAAAAAACTTAAACAAATTTACAAGAAAAAATCAATCAACCCCATAAAAAAATGGGCGAAGAATACGAACAGACACTTCTCAAAAGAAGACGTTTATGCAGCCAACAGACACATGAAAAAATGCTCATCATCACTGGCCATCAGAGAAATGCAAATCAAAACCACAATGAGATACCATCTCACACCACTTAGAATGGTGATCATTAAAAAGTCAGGAAACAACAGGTACTGGAGAGGATGTGGAGAAATAGGAACACTTTTACACTGTTGGTGGGACTGTAATCTAGTTCAACCATGTCAAAGACATTCCTCAGGGATCTAGAACTAGAAATACCATTTGACCCAGCCATCCCATTAGTGGGTATACACCCAAAGGATCATAAATCATGCTGCTATAAATACGCATGCACGTGTATGTTTATTGTGGCACTATTCACAATAGCAAACACTTGAAACCAACCCAAATGTTCAACAATGATAGACTGGATTAAGAAAATGTGGCAGATATACCCCATGGAATACTATGCAGCCATAAAAAATGATGGGTTGATGTCCTTGGTAGGGACATGGATGAAGCTGGTAACCCTCATTCTCAGCAAACTATCGCAAGGACCAAAAACCAAACACCGCATGTTCTCACTCATAGGTGGGAATTGAACAACAAGAATACTTGGACACAGGGTGGGGAACATCACACACTGGGGCCTGTCATGAGGTGGGGGGAGGGGAGATGGATAGCAATGGGAGATATACCTAATGTGAATGATGAGTTAATGGGTGCAGCACACCAACATGGCACATGTATGCATATGTAACAAACTTGCACGTTGTGCACATGTACCCTAGAACTTAAAGTATAACAACTATATATATAGTATATATATACATATTATATACATATTATATATATATAAAAAAACACTATGATCAGATGGGTTTTATATTGTGATGCAAGGATAGTTCAACATGGGCAAATCAATAAAACCTGATACATTACATAAGCAGAATCAAGGGCAAGAAACATATGTTCATCTCCATAGATGCAGAAAAAGTATTTGATAAAATGCAGTATCCCATCATGATACAAACTCTCAACAAAGTGGGCATAGAGGGAATCTCCCTGAAAATAAGAAAGACCATATATGAGAAACCTACAGTTAACATCATACTGAATGGGAAAAAGTTGAAAGCATTTTCTCTAAGAACTGGAACAAGACAAGGATGCCCACTTGCACCATTCCCATTCAACATAGTACCAGAAGTCCTAGCCAGAGCAGTCAGGCAAGACAAAGAAATGTAAGGCATCCAAATAGGAAAAAAGAAAGTCAAATTATCCCTGTTTGCTGATGATATGATCTTATGTTTAGAAAGCCCTAAAGACCCCATAAAAAACTCTTAGATTTGATAAATAAATTCAGTAAAATTTCAGGATACAGAGTCAGTGTACAAAAATCAGTGGTGTTCTTATACACCAATAATGATCTATCTAAGAAAGAAATCAAGAAGGAAATCTTATTTACAATAGCTACAAAAAATATGTAGAAATAAATTTAAACAAGGAGGCAAAAGATCTCTATGGAACACTAGAATTCACAGATAAGAAATTGTAGATGACATAAACAAATGGAAAAACATCCCATGCTCATGGATCAAAATAATTAGTATTGTTAAAATGAACATACTGCCCAAAGCAATCTACAAATTCAATGCAATCCTTATCAAAATACTAATATCATTTTTACAAGATTAGAAAAAAATCCCAAAATTCATACAGAACCAAAAAAGAGCCCAAATAGTCAAAGCAATCCTGAGCAAAAAGAACAGAATAGCTATTAATTTCTTTTCCTGCACAGTTCGCTGATGTATAGAATAGCTATTATTAAAAGGACAAAAAATAACAGATGTTGGCGAGGATGTGGAGAAAAGAAAACTCTTATATTCTGTTGGTAGAAATATAAATTAGTACAGCCTCTATGGAAAACTGTATGGAGATTTCTCAAAGAACTAAAAATAGAACTACCATTGCATCCAGCCATCCACTACTGAATATCTACCCAAATGAAGTCAATATATAAAAAAGATACCTTCACTTGTATGTTTATTGCAGCACTATTTGCAATAGCAAAGATATGCAATCAACCTCAGTGCCCATCAATAGATGAATGGATAAAGAAAATGTATATATATATATATATATACACACACACACACACACACACACACATATATATACACAGTGGAATACTATTCAGCCATAAAAAGAATGAAATATGTCTTTTGCAGCAAATTGGATAGAACTGGGGGTCATTATCTTATGTGATACAAGCCAGGGACAAAAAGACAAATATTGCATGCTTTCATAAGTGGTTGCTAAAAAATGTGTATAAATGAATGTAGAAAGTGGAATGATTGATAATGGAGACTTGGAAGGGTGAGAGGGTTGGAGCGGAGAGGATAGTGAGAAATTGGTTAATGAGTACAATGTACGTTACCTGGGTGATGAATACCTTGAAAGCCCTGACTTAACCACTATGTAATCTATGCAAGTAATAAAATTACAGGTGTACCCCATATATTTGTACAAAGAAAAATCTGTATCCTTTCATGTGAATTATCTGGAGCTTGAATGTGCAGTCTAATGTCTATAGCCTTGGTAGTTATGCCTACCAGAGGTAGCAATTCCAAACAGACACCACAGGCTTCATGTTCATGTATGTTTAGTGGGAGGGGTCTTGCAAATTATTGGAAGCTTGCCACTAAACTGCCTCCCATCTATTTTTAATTGTAGGGCTCCACCAAGGTCATCAAGAGTCAGTTGGAGGGCTAGGAAGATTAATGAGGAGCTTTTGAATCTATCAGAAGCTAACTATAGCTCTCCTTCCTAAATACGGGGTTATGGTATTTTGTATTAAAAGAAATGCTATGGTATTTAGTATATTAATGCAGGAGCCTCCCAACTGCACGTTTGTAGAGCTTAGGCCTGCAGTAGTTGACAACTTGTCCCACTTTGCTGGCTCATGAATATTTCTGGCAGGATAGTGGATGTAGCTAGAAACTAGGGGACTTTCTGTCTCCCTGGTGAGTAGTAAACTTTGTGTTAAACAATGTTCATATACCTCATGTGCATAACATATGTATTCGTGTATTTTTTCTATTTATCCCTCTTTCTACATTTTCATAGTTCTTCATCTCAGTGTTTGCACGACTCCAGGTTACAGACTGTTTTTTCGGCAGTAGGAATTAGGAGTCAAGGCTTACCAACATCCATATTAGTCAGAGAAAACCATTACTTCCAGAAACGATTATTCTTGGAAAGTGGCATCCTGGAAGTGTAATTAATCTTCCTATCAGTATACTTAGGTACTTAAACAACAAACGGCATTATAGAATTTTCAATATTGAACATTTAACATGTTACCTATCTTCTCCCTGATTGTTCTAATATATATATGTGTGTGTGTGAGTGTGTATATATATATATATGGTACAGTACATATTTCCTTGCAGGCGCGCACACACACACACATATATATATGCATATTTATATGCACACACACACACACACACACACACACATATATATATATATATATATATATGCGCAAGGAAATAAATTTTGTCCTAGGGAGCTAGAGATTAGAAAAATTTTTACTGGTGTCCATTTTGGGTCACCTGTATTGAAAGAGCTTTTGAAACTCAGCTATATCGAATATTTATTTATAAAAGAAAATAGCAGTTCAATTTTTGTTAACTATTCCTAAGTAACCAGTCAGCTCCATCTACTTGTTTGACAATGTTGCAGTTAGGACTTAGGTGAAATGTTTGGTATTTACCACCAATTGCTCACAGCCTATATATGGTTTCAAAGGCAACAGCTGCTGCCCTCATTACTTCCATCTCTTACTATGTTGGTGTTGTGTGCATTTAACTGTTATTATAACTTAACAATGTCCTTAGATAAGCATTAAGACACAAATGCAACATTCTTTTCAACTTGGTATAGCATGCTTCAGGAGATGCAGTTTATTCTTCATTTGAAAGAGAATGATGAACGTTTGTTCTAACACATTTTAACATGCATGCATTGTGTACTGTAGCTGGCAGAATGTTTATGGAAACATTTCCATTGAAGACCGATGAGATAATTAGCTACATTGCTTGTAAACTACTAATTGCTAAAAAACGTTCAACATGGTATTCCATAGCGTTCACTTGAAAAATCTTCAGCAGACTTTTCTTTTAGTGCATTTGATGTTTTCAGCAAACTCCTCAGTGTCAACCATTATGAGGTGTGTGGATGATTGGGAAGTACTTAATATGTGTGCATAGCCGTTTCAATTTGAGTTACTTGATATGCTGGACATATAGACAAGCTGATTTAAGAAATAACAGTAATTCTAGTTTTGAAAGTATGAGAAATTCTGTAAGCCATGTACCATTTACTTTGAAATATAATTCAAAGGTGGGAGCAAAGATTTAATGCATGTTAACAGGTCGATTTGTAAGTAATGAGTCCTAGAAACTAAAATGTGGCCTGAAATCTCAGCTGGTAGAGTCTGAAATCAAAGGTGTGATTCTTATATTAGCCATGGCTCTGCTCTCTTCCACAGCTAGAGTGATGGCACCACAGTGTAGCCATTTCATAAATGTGTGCAAAGGTAACAGAGTGACCTAAAGTTTATGTTCACAGAAGATGGGTCTGAAAATTATTGTTGTGTTGCACATTCTAGCATTAAAGAGTGCATTAAGCTGTTGCAGTTGCTCAGGGTGAGGAATAAAAATCTTAAGAATTTCTGCCCTTGACTCTTTCTTCTCGTCCTTTTCTTAAGTTTCAAAAGAAGTGGTGTTCCTTTTTGCTGTTAAACTAATCTTTACAATCATTACCTGGATCTTAGCTCATCCCTTCTCTTCTCTTGAGAGACTTTTATTCTACAATTATCTTTTTTTTTTCTCTAGCATGTTCATTTACCTTCCTTTTCACTAGTTCTTTCTTCACACATATTAGCTTGCCCCTGCTTTACAACTGGCAAATATTCAATAACAATTCCATTTTCTTTTAGTCTACTCTTTTCTTAAACTCCTAATCCTGTTTTACCTGACCTGTTCTGCTTGGTGTATTTGTTGTTTAATCCGATTACTTTTGCACAATTTAAATTCTCTTCAACTCCTGTGCTGCATTCAACATTTATTTACTCATCCTGAAACTTTCCACCTTTCTTTTAGAATATTATATATGAAATTCTTCTATTACTTCCCCACATCATCTTTCTCTTTCCTCATTGACTTCTTCCTTTTGTCTCCTTTCCTGGGAGAGCTTCTTCATTCTCGTGATTTGAATTACAGTTGTTATATTGACAACTTTTAGTTCTCATGTAAAGTTCCACTGCCAAATTCTGAGTGCTTCTCAATAATTTTTCTACATTTATACATAGATAATCATACTCATCTCACTCCTACAAATAATGGCCACACTTGGGAATGTTTGATGTTCAACATACTAGTTGAAACTGTTCATTTCTTCCCCAGTGAGTAGTGACACATACTGTGGACAACATTACTGCTGTAAACTTTTACTAGGTGGTTCCACTTGGCTGTTTTGATATTACACACTCACCATGTATAAACTGAGCTCACCATCTTCTTCACAAGCTCTTTATAAACTTTGCTATCTCTAGTGTCATCTGACTTGACCTCTCAGCATATTTGACATAGTTGATTATTTTCTCTTTTTGAAATACTGTTTCCTTGACTAACGGAGCACTACCAGTCCTGGTTTCTTTTTCATATCTTTGGTAATTTCTTTTCAATCTCCTTTTTTGGTTCATCATTTTCAAACTGGTCATCCAGTGCTGGAACTCCTCAAAGCTGGTTCATTATGTGGGATAGATGGAAAGTGAAGTTGGAAATAAACTTGGAATGATAAATTTGGAATAAACCTTGGAGATCCTTCAATGGCAAGATAAGGATGCTGGGGCATCCTTATGAAATTTTTTAGTCAAACAGTAACAGGACTAAGTCTATGTTTTAGGAAGATTTATCTGGCATTAATATGTAGAAGATAGGTTACATCTCCACAGTGCCTCTCTAATATTAATGATGATAATAATAACTACAGTAATACTGATTTGTATTTATGTGTCTTGATGAGATAATGCACATAAAGCAAATAAGGAGACTCAAATCTAGAAAGAAAAAATGATTTGCCTAGAGCTACCTGATTAGTTATTCACAGAGTTGGGGTTGCCTTTCAGGTTTTATACTACAGAAATATTTATTGACTGTTTGATAATTGTGTATCTCCATTTCCCTTTATTTTTTTTTGTCATTTAATATATGTTACTCTGGTCACTCTAAGTATCTTTGAAATTGCTTGAGAATAATTCTCTAGTACACCCTCAAACTGCGTTCCTTGGAAAACAAGTGTTTCTAGAAATGTTAAGAACTCTTCTGTAAGAAAAACATTAAATTCATAAAACTCAATTAAAAATTCTAAGTATGGGTTCATTACTAGATAACTTCTCAGTCAACATTCTTAAAATGCTGAATTGTATTGCAAATCTCTGCGAGTAGATTATAATAGACTACAGTTTATATAGGTTGGGTGCCCAAGTAGTAGAACCTAAGATGGAGGTTCTTGTGCAAGTGATTTACTGGAGTCCTGTCAAGTGAAATCTCCGAGGGGGTGAGGGAAGCAGGAGAGGGCAGAGAAGAAGCTGAGAGAAGTTGAACTAAAGCTTGCACTGTACAGGATGGCAAACATTGACTGTATGTGGCCGCTGAGCACTTGAAATGTGCATAGTGTGACTGAGGATCTGAATTTTTAATTTTATCTAATTGTAACTTAAATTTTAAAAACCAATACTTCATTCAGCTATTGAAAAACTTTAAAGTATGAATATGTGAATCAACTTTTTCGTCTATAAGTTTTTATGACATCTAAATACAGATCAAGTATTTCTGATGAAAATTTAGTATCTGAATTCAGATGTTTTATAAGGGTAAAACACATAATGGATTTCAAAGACTTTGTATGGGAAAACGTAAACTATGTCAATAATTTTTTTATATTGATTGCGTGTTGAAATGATATATTTTAGATATGTTGGATTAATCAAAATACAGTTTTAAAACCAATTTTACCTATTTTTTTACATTTTAAATATTTGATTTTTTTCTATTTACTTGAATTTTTTGTAAATGTTAATAAATTTTAAAATATGACTACCAAAATATTTAAAATCACATATGTGGCTCACATTAGCTTTTCTACTGGAAAGTGCTGAGCTAAAGTATAGCTCTAACTGATCCCATAGGAGGTCTGGAGAGTGAATGGCACCAGAATGATCTCCCCTTAAGGCAACGGGTCAGTCTTTTGTGTCCCAGGGTCAGCCAGTCATTGGTTGATCCTTTATCCCCTCGAAGCACAACTTACAGGCCTAATGCAGTTTGGAATTTTCAAGAGATTCTTTCATAAACTTTACCACCAGCCTGTTGTGTGCTATATTGGATTTGATGAGACCACCATACAATCAGTAAGTCTCAAAGGATGGAAATCACCAAACTCCATTGATTTTCTATGTAATATTTTATTTCCTAAGATGTCTGCCTTTCTCAGGCAGTTAAGCGTGAAACTCACTACACAGAAATAGCAACATTTAGCATATCTGTTTTGATGCTTGTTTCTGAGTTACCTAAGTGCTAAACAACTATCAATAATTTTGATTTCTCTTGAGAGAGCCTTCTAGATTAGGTGCCCCAAGGAGAATTTTATGATTGAAAGCTATGCTGGGCCCCAGTAGCTCACACCTGTAATGCCAGTACTTTGGGAAGCCAAGGCAGATGAATCACTTGAGTCCAGGAGTTCAAGACCAGCTTGGGCAACATGGCAAAACCTTGTTTCTATAAAAAGTACAAAAAGTTAGCTTGGCATGGTGGTGCACACCTATAGTCCCAGCTACTCGGGAGGCTGAAGTGGGAGGATCACTTGAGCCTGAGAGGTTGAGGCTGCAGTGAGCCGTGATTGTACCACTGTGCTCCAGTCTGGGTGACAGAGTGAGACCCTGTGTCAAAAATAAAAGTAAAAAAAAAAAAATAGAATAAAAGCTATGCTGCTCTCCTATGCCTTTTAGATCGATGTGATTATCATGACGTCATTAGGAGTTGGTGTATAGACAATGATGGGATTAGGATACAGTCAATTCATTGGCATTCAAAGAAATGGGAAAAGCCCAGTGCCCCTGTGAACACACCCGCCCAAAAAATTGCCTCAAAACCAGAGATAAAATTTGTTTCCTCTTTCAGTTTGCAAGCATGCAGCCTGGACAGAAAAGGAAGCAAGTGTAAAACTTGCTTGGAAAAGGGTAGCTGATAAGTCTTGAGGTACATGGAAGAGACAACATTCCATAGCTTCTGTTTTCTTTTTTCACCCCCTTGAAATCAGACTATGAGACAGAGAACAGATGCCATCTCCCTATCTTATGTGAAGTGACAGGATTGAACACATATTCCTGGGAATATCTCAGCACTCTTAAAAAATAATTTCAGAAACATTTGTAAAAACTGAAAAGAAGAATAAAACACTGGCATATGAGATGAAGGCAGAATGTTAGATACACTACAGAAAATCAAGTATCATATTAGATAAGAAATTTGAAAGTCAAATTTCCCTTCCCTTCCTTTCCCTTCCCTTCCCTTCCCTTCCCTTCCCTTCCCTTCCCTTCCCTTCCCTTCCCTTCCCTTCCCTTCCCTTCCCTTCCCTTCCTCTCTCCCTCCCTCCCTTCCTCCCTCCTTCCCTCTCTCCTTCCCTCCCTCCGTCCTTCCCTTCCCTCAACACTTAATACAT
Source organism: Hylobates moloch (assembly GCF_009828535.3). Taxonomy (NCBI): domain Eukaryota; kingdom Metazoa; phylum Chordata; class Mammalia; order Primates; family Hylobatidae; genus Hylobates; species Hylobates moloch. The sequence goes on along the minus strand of NW_026652278.1, from coordinate 62,758,481 downwards.
TATCACAATTAAAAATATATTGTACTATGTATCAAATGCTGATAATCTCATTAAAAATAAGTTCTGATTACTGACTTCAAGGAACTTCAGTATAACTTAGTTTTAGGAAAGTAAATGAGAATAATTATAGCAGATGAAAATGTTCAAGATGTTATAGTATCTTTAAATGTAAAAGTATTAAGAGAGTACATGTGGAATGGTCAGAATGAAGAAGGCTAATTGATAATTTTCCAGGAGTTGAAGTTCAGTTCAGATCTATAAAAATTTTAGATCAAAATATGCATATCATAAAACATTAAACAGAGCAGAAGAGCTTATGATGAAAAACAATAATCTTTTGCTCTGCTCCTTGCTACTTTCAATCCAACACCCAAGGAAAAGCCTCCTTTGCTTCCAGTCCCATAACCTGAAGGAAGCAGGTTTGATTTTAGATCTTCTGGTGCTTACTTCGTAACTTTAAGTCATATGCTTATAACTCTTTTCCTTGATTTATTTATTTAAGGCATTATCCATTTACTCCCTATCATGAAATATGAAAGTTTTGTTCCCCTACCTCTGTGTCCTTACCCTTTCTTCCTTCCAATGTTTGATAATTTGAATTATTTTTTGTTTTATTATTATCCCTCTGTTTTGTATTCTATAATTTTTAATTAGTGTCCTGACCACTCTTTGTGTATAGTAAGACTAACAGCACCCATTCCACTTCCTCCCCCTTTGCTTCTGCATTCCACCTTTCCCTTCTGTTTTCTGTCACTTCAAATTTTATTCTTACATTGACAAGGTTGTTAACTTTTTTTTCTTTTTGGGATGGAGTCTCGCACTGTCACCCAGGCTGGAGTGCAGTGGTGTGATCTCTGCACACCACAACCTCTGCCTCCTGGGTTCAAGCTATTCTCGTGCCTCAGCCTTCTGAGAAGCTGGGACTACAGGCACCCGCCGCCACGCCCGGCAAATTTTTGTATTTTTAGTAGAGATGGGGTTTCACCATGTTGGCCAGGCTGGTCTCGAACTCCTTACCTCAGGTGATGCTGCTTGCCTCGGCCTCCCAAAGTGTTGGGATTACAGGCATGAGCCACCAAGCCTGACCAAGGTTGTTAACATTTTAATTCTGATATGCAACCATAATGAAGTCAGCTGCATTTGTTCATTAGCTAATAGTAAAAGTTGAAAATCACAGTGCACCATTAATGTTATTGTGACTCTATACATTTTATTTAGCACAGGGTGATGTAGGATACTGAAATCATATCTTCTCCAAGGACCCAATATCACAATCCCTGGGACACTCAAAGGGGAATGATTTATGATGAAGGTCAAATAGATTCTCTTTTCTATTGCTTAAAGTTGTGCTACACTGATCTAGTTCATGTTTGGGTTATGCATTTCCTATATATATTTTTTGTTTTCTCTGGAAGTTCTGAATCTTGATCATAACCTAAATTTGGTCTCTCTTTCAATCATAATAACTATTTTGTGAAGTCTTCTTTTCTTTTTTTTCCCGATAGAGATACTTCTTCTGAAACCGTATGTCTTCCTTTCAATTGTGTGTAAACTTGGCTATCATTTTGAGACATCTCTGGATTAGGCACACCATTTTATTTATCCTATATCTTTCTCTTTCTGGCATTTTCCCTCTTTCTTGCCATAAAACAGCTTTGAAACTCTGTCAGAATATGGAGGGCTTTTCTCTGGGGCCATACTCCCCAGATAATTTCCTCAAATTATGTTGTGAAAAAAAGCCCTCATTTTATGACTTGGGGTTAAGTGTTGAGCTGTTGGCAAACAGTAATAGAGAAAGTGACAGGGAGCACAGCATTTCACATATAGGAATTCAAGTTATCACCTCAGTTTTCAGACCCACTGCTCATTTCTGCCTTGTATCATGCTTGCCAACTCCAAGCCAGAGATTCTTTGGATTCTAGTGGGCAGAGTGACTCTGACATCCTCTGCAGACTCCTCATATCATATGCTAAACTGTAGCTTTCTCTTCTTGTTTTCATCTGTCAACACCCTTCCATTAGCTTTCCTTCTTCAGAAGGCTCTCAGCTACTGTTGGCTCCCCTTAACAATCTTGTTATGGTTTTATTCCTTTGCTGTAGTTTCTCTATTTCTGTCTCTGTGAAGTCTGGAGAAACACTTGATTAAGAGAGCTTGGGGTGCCATTTTGAAAGGACTGATAGATCCAGTGGACCTCCTAGTCAAGGGAATGATCTGAGCAAAGATAGGTTAGTAGAGTTAAAAGGATTATGGTAAATAGTTAACCTGAAACAGAGAATGAATCAAGTGAAAGTAAACACTTTAGGACTTGCTGATTCAAAGTTGAACCCACCCTTAGACAGAAAAGATTACACTGATATGTGAGGAATCAGGGAGCAACCTTAAGTTCTTAAGCAGCCAAGTGTTATTATAAATAGAGTTTAGAAGGCTGGGCTTAGTTATTTAAAAGCATGAAGCTTCTGAAGGCCATTTCCTGGGCAGGTTTCTGTAAAAAGTAAATGGTTGTTTACTTTTACATTTCAGGTTTAATTTTAAGCCTTGACCTTGAGAGTCATTTGACCTAAGTAAATAGATGAATTATCTAAAGTATCTGGGAATTTATTTAACTACCTTAAGTGGTCACATATAAATATAATGAGAGGAGGCGATATTGTATAGTTGTTAATAGTTTTCCTTACCTCCACTACTATAATCGTTGTATAAAATCTAAAGTTTTTAGTTCCATGAGTGATACATGGTAAGCTTTCAATAATTAGTAATTATAAGAGTGTTCTCTTGCATTCAGATAGTTTCATGCTTTTTCAGAACTCTTTGACATATATCAATGGCAAGATCTTTATAGCAATCTCAGTGAAGAATAGAATTGATATTAACAGCCTAATTTTAAGCATGGTAGAATTGAGAGAAAGGGGGGTGGGTGGAAGAGGTGTCAAAGATGACACAGTTTTAAAAGTGTTTTAAGCAGTATAATAGTTTTAATAAGGTAAGATTCACTTGACCTATTCCAGCTCCTTTCTAGTGGAGTATATTTGGGAGGGACCATAATACAGAGGTTGGAAAGATAAAAAATACATTTCTAAAGCTCTTCTTGCATCTGGGAATATGACTCAAGTTCTGCAAAAAAGGTGCATACATGTGAGACTTGGAAGGATGAGGTAAGCAGTATGAGAGTGGCCATGTTTAGAAAGGTTGGAAAGATAAAAAAGTACATTTCCAAGACTCTTCTTGCATCTGGGAATATGGCTTAGGTTCTGCAAAAAAGATGCATACCTGTGAAACTTGGAAGGATGAGGTAAGCAGTATGAGAGTGGCTGTGTTTAGAGAGATAGGGTCTTGTTGCAATCTAGTGGCAGAAGCATTTGTTCTTTTAGGGCAGCCCTGACAGAGTTTCTCAGGCCCAGTTTCTAGTATCATAGGTGTTGAGTGATGAGTGGTGGTAGTAGTGGGGTTTCTACCTAAAATAGAACTATGATGGTATTAGAAGTTTTTCTTGGTTGATGTTCCTGCCTTAATATCATTCAAACCTGGCTTTTCTGGGCCTTGCAGAAATTCAGTAAACAACCCAATAACCCTGAACAAATTCCTTTACCTTTAAATTAGTTAGAATAGATTCTGTTATTTGAAACTAAGATCCCTTTCAGATACATATGCCAAGACCAGATTTGTCTCTCAGGAGTATACTCACATTAACTAAGATCATAAAGCTGAGATGTAAAATCAGGACCTATTTTAAATTTATAATGAAAAAGTTATGCAGAACAAAGTACACCCACACAACCAATATGTTCTCTCACTGTAGATGGACCAATATAGGCAACATAAATAATAATCAGAAGATTGCTTAGTGAGCATAGATAGAACAAAGGAAGCTGGATAAATTGAATGCTTAATGGTGAAAGTTAAAAATCATCAGTTTCATCTATCCTTTCTGTAGAGATAATCTTACCAATGGGGTTCTACTATGTATGGTTTATTATATAAAGCTCTTACTCTGTTGGAAACTGTTTGGATGAATATCACCAACTTTCTTTTTTTCCATGGTTGACACAGTCCCTTTTTGATTGATAATTCCTTTTTTAGATATATCAAAACTTTTAATTAATTTATAGTCAAGGTTAGCCATTGACTGAAGCCTGGGATCCATTCTGTTACTTTAAGATGACTGGTCACAGTGCAATCAAACTAGAACTCAGGATTAAGAAACTCACTCAAAACTGCTCAACTACATGGAAACTGAGCAACCTGCTCCTGAATGACTACTGGGTACATAACAAAATGAAGGCAGAAATAAAGATGTTCTTTGAAACCAATGAGAACAAAGACACAACATACCAGAATCTCTGGGACACATTTAAAGCAGTGTGTAGGGGGAAATTTATAGCACTAAATGCCCACAAGAGAAAGCAGGAAAGATCTAAAATTGACACCCTAACATCACAATTAAAAGAACTAGAGAAGCAAGAGCAAACACATTCAAAAGCTAGCAGAAGGCAAGAAATAACTAAGATCAGAGCAGAACTGAAGGAAATAGAGACACAAAAAACCCTGCAAAAAATCAATGAATCCAGGAGCTGGTTTTTTGAAAAGATCAACAAAATTGATAGACTGCTATGAAGACTAATAAAGAAGAAAAGAGAGAAGAATCAAATAGATGCAATAAAAAATGATAAAGGGGATATCAACACCGATCCCACAGAGATACAAACTACCATCAGAGAATACTACAAACACCTCTCCACAAGTAAACTAGAAAATCTGGAAGAAATGGATAAATTCCTGGACACATACACCCTCCCAAGACTAAACCAGGAAGAAATTGAATCCCTGAATAGACCAATAACAGGCTCTGAAATTGAGGCAATAATTAAGAGCCTACCAAACAAAAAAAGTCCAGGACCAGATGGATTCACACCTGAATTCTACCAGAGGTACAAAGAGGAGCTGGTACTATTCCTTCTGAAACTATTCTAATCAATAGAAAAAGAGGGAATCCTCCCTAACTCATTTTATGAGGCCAGCATCATCCTGATACCAAAGCCTGGCAGAGACACAACAAAAAAAGAGAATTTTAGACCAATAACCCTGATGAACATCGATGCAAAAATCTTCAATAAAATACTGGCAAACCGAATCCAGCAGCACATCAAAAAGCTTATCCACCATGATCAAGTGGGCTTCATCCCTGGGATGCAAGGCTGGTTCAACATATGCAAATCAATAAATGTAATCCATCATATAAACAGAACCAAAGACAAAAACCACATGATTATCTTAATAGATGCAGAAAAGGCCTTCGACAAAATTCAACAACCCTTCATGCTAAAAACTCTCAATAAATTAAGTATTGATGGGATGTATCTCAAAATAATAAGAGCTATTTATGACAAACCCACAGCCAATATCATACTGAATGGGTGAAAACTGGAAGCATTCCCTTTGAAAACTGGCACAAGACAGGGATGCCCTCTGTCACCACTCCTATTCAACATAGTGTTGGAAGTCTGGCCAGGGCAATCAGGCAGGAGAAGGAAATAAAGGCTATTCAATTAGGAAAAGAGGAAGTCAAATTGTCCCTATTTGCAGATGACATGATTGTATATCTGGAAAACTCCATTGTCTCAGCCCAAAATCTCCTTAAGCTGATAAGCAACTTCAGCAAAGTCTCAGGATACAAAATCAATGTACAATAATCACAAGCATTCTTATACACCAATCACAGACAAACAGAGAGCCAAATCATGAGTGAACTCCCATTCACAATTGCTTCAAAGAGAATAAAATACCTAGGAATCCAACTTATAAGACATGAAGGACCTCTTCAAGGAGGACTACAAACCACTGCCCAACGAAGTAAAAGAGGACTCAAACAAATGGAAGAACATTCCATGCTCATGGATAGGAAGAATCAATATCATGAAAATGGCCATATTGCCCAAGGCAATTTATAGATTCAATGCCATCCGCATCAAGCTTCCAATGACTTTCTTCACAGAATAGGAAAAAACTACTTTAAAGTTCATATGGAACCAAAAAAGAGCCCACATTACTAAGACAATCCTAAGCCAAAAGAACAAAGCTGGAGGCATCACGCTACCTGACTTCAAACTATATTACAAGGCTATAGTAACCAAAACAGCATGGTACTGGTACCAAAACAGAGATATAGACCAATGGAACAGAATAGAGTCCTCAGAAATAATACCATGCACATCTATAACCAGGTGATCTTTGACAAACCTGACAATAGCAAGAAATGAGGAAAGGATTCCCTATTTGATAAATGGTGCTGGGAAAACTGGCTAGCCATAAGTAGAAAGCTGAAACTGGATCCCTTCCTTACACCTGATACAAAAATTAACTCAAGATGGATTAAAGACTTAAATGTCAGACCTAAAAGCATAAAAACCCTTGAAGAAAACCTAGGCAATACCATTCAGGACATAGGCATGGGCAAGGACTTCATGTCTAAAACACCAAAAGCAATGGCAACAAAAGCCAAAATTGACAAATGGGATCTAATTAAACTAAAGAGCTTCTGCACAGCAAAAGAAACTACCATCAGAGTGAACAGGCAACCTACAGAATGGGAGAAAATTTTTACAATCTACCCATCTGACAAAGGGCTAATATCCAGAATCTACAAAGAACTTAAACAAATTTACGAGAAAAAAATCAAACAACCCCATCAAAAAGTGGGTGAAGGATATGGACAGACACTTCTCAAAAGAAGACATTTATGCAGCTAACAGACACATGAAAAAAATGCTCATCATCACTGGCCATCAGAGAAATGCAAATCAAAACCACAATGAGATACCATCTCACACCACTTAGAATGGCCATCATTAAAAAGTCAGGAAACAACAGGTGCTGGAGAGGATGTGGAGAAATAGGAACACTTTTACACTGTTGGTGGGACTGTAAACTAGTTCAACTATTGTGGAAGACAGTGTGGCGATTCCTCAAGGATCTAGAACCAGAAACACCATTTGACCCAGCCATCCCATTACTGGGTATATATCCAAAGGATTATAAATCATGCTGCTATAAAGACACATAGCCTCGTGTTTTTGACTACACAAGAAATGTGCCTATTTTTAAATAATAAAAAAACTTATTCAGAGGTCCTTACTAAAACCTCTGTACATCTTTAATTATGCTTTAATAATTTAGATTATATTTATGATAGAATATCATTTTATGTGCTTATTGACCATTTATATTTTTTCTTTGGAGAAATGTCTATTTAGACTCTTTGCCTATTTTAAAAACAGAGTTGTCTTTTTATTATTAAGTAGTAAGCTTTTTTTTTTAAAATAGATTCTGGATGTAAGCCCCTTATTGGATATAGGGTTTACGAACATTTTCTTCCATTGCGTGGGTTGTCTTCTTACCTTCTTAATGATTTTTTTTTTTGGAGTCCAAAAGGTTTAAGTTTTGATTGTCCAATTCATCAATTTTTTTATTGCTTGTACTTTTGGTGTCATATGTAAGACATTGTTGCGTAACTCAAGAGTATAAAGTTGTATTCCTGTTTATTTTTTGTAAGAGTTTTATAGTTTTAGCTCTTGCACGTAGGTCTATGATCTACCTTGAATTAACTTTTATGTGTGGTATGAGATAGAGGTCCATATTTAGGTTTTTTTGTTTGTTTGTGTGTGTGTGTGTGTGTGGATATCTAATTGTCCCAGAACCATTGTTGAAAAGCCTATTACTTTCCCACTGAAGTTTCTTGGCCCCTTTGTTGAAAACCAACTCACTATAAACATAAGGGTTTATTTCTGAGATAGCAATTCTATTGGTTATTATAGCTTCCTAGTAAGTCTTGAAATTGGGAAGTGTGATTTCTATAACTTTGCCCCTCTTTTTCAAGATTGTTTTGGCTATTCTGGGTCCCTTGCATTTCTGTATGAATTTTAGGATCAGCTGGTCAATTTCTTCAAAAGAGCCAGCAAGGATTTTGTTAAAAGTGTGTTAGTCCATTTTTGCATTGCTATAAAGGAACACCTGAGACTGGGCAATTTATAAAGAAAAGAGATTTAATTGGCTCATGGTTCTGCAGGTTGTACATGAAGCATAGCACCAGCATCTGCTTCTGGTGAGGGCCTCAGGAAGCTTCCAATCATGGTGAAAGGCAAAGGGGGAGCTAGCATGTCACATGACGAGAGTGGGAGCAAGAGGAGTGGGAGGTCCCAGACTCTTTTAAACAACCAGATCTCATGGGAACTGAGCAAGAACTCACGTGTTATCATGAGGACATTCATAAGGGATGCACCCTCACGACCCAAACACCTCCCACTGGGTCCCACCTCCAACACTGGGGATTACATTTCAACATGAGATTTGGAGGGGATAAACATCTAAGCCATATCAGTCAGGGATTATTGTGAATCTGTGGACCAATATGGGGAGTATTGCGATCTTAACAATATTAAGTCTTCTAATCCATGAGCATGAGATATGATCATTTATTTAGGTCTTCTTTAATTTGTCAGCAATGTTTTGCAGTTTTCAGTGTACAAGTCTTACACTTCTTTGTTAAATTTATTCCTAAATGTTTTATTCTTTGGACTCTCTTGTGAATGGAATGTACTTACTTTTATAATGGTTCAGAATCCTAGATGTTTATCTTCACTACATTTTTATGCTCCTTTGGGTTTGACTCTGTACTTTCAGTATGTACAGTTAGCCATATTGACTTGCTTGCAAGTTTTGTGTGAGCTTATGAACTAAGACTTTATAATGGGGCCCTAAAATAACTTCTGTCATTTCTACATAAGGAGCATATCAATAGGGCCAAATTTGACCTTATTGATTAACAGCTGTAGTACCCTGAATGGGGTGATATATGAAAGAATAAATTTGTTAAATATTTATTGCTCTGATCACAGCTGCGGGACTTGAATTTCTAGTAAGGTGAAGCCTGAATTCTACTTTATTACTTAACCTCTTGATGAACAGAACATTGTTGAGGCTGAGTATAAGTGATAATTGATAATTGGTAATTTTATTTTAAAATGATTGAGTGATCCTTTGATGTAGTCACTCTCCTTTTTCATTTTTTCCTCAGAGAACTTTTAAATCATACATAAAATATTGAAATCTAGGAATTGTGCATATGAAGAATTATTATATTTGTATTTTCTGGGGGGGGAGGTGCTATGGAATTATGTCTTAATATACTTTAAGGTAGGTGTATCTGAAGATGCTGACATTTAAAACCAAACAGAAGAATCTTCTCATTGAAGCGGTTCATTTTCCTATTTGAGGGTACCTGGTAGAGACCATGTTATAATCGCTGTTGTATACCCCATAGTGCTTTGCATATTTTAGTGCTCAATACTTGATATATGAATGAATGAACTGTTTGTAAGGGTTAGGTATCATTTATTAAAAAAAACCTTTCAACTTCAAAGCACTAGAATGAGATTCTTTTAGCAGATGTCAAAAAAACAAAGATATCAATTTTTGCGAATTCATCATAGTGTAATGTAAAGTGTATTCATGGCTAAGCTTACTATATTTAGCCATAAAAGGAAATATTAGAAAAAAATGATAAATTAACTTTAGTCATAAATCTTAGTTATAAGGCTTAGTTTTTCACCTCGAAAGAATTAAATTTACATCAAGAATAATATAAAAGTGTTTATTGGTGGGTGGCATATCAGTCAATATGTTGTTGGGAAAGAAATTCAATAGAGAGTAATTATGGGCAGCTATTTCAGCTCAAAGTTTAAACATTTAATTAAGTTATAAATCCATACTATTTTCTCTTTTTATTGATTGGTTTACAATATGGATTGGTTTGTTCCTTTGTCAGTTTGTTTTACTGTAAACCACTTTAGGTATATGAAACTTCGAACACCAGGAGATGATAATAATGTTGTAGGAATATGTTTTGTGTATTTTATTATCTTAAAATTATTGTCAAATTTAGCTCAATGGGGTGGCTCATGGCTGTAATCCCAGCATTTTGAGAGGCTGAGGAGGGAGGATCACTTGAGGCCAGGAGTTCTAGACCAGCTTGGGCAACAAAAAGAGACCCTATTTCTATAAGAGATACAAAAAATTAATTGGGTTTGGTGATGCATACCTGTAGTCTCAGCTCCTTGGAAGGCTGAGGCAGGAGGATTGCTTGAGCCCAGGAGTTTGAGACTGCAGTAAGCTAAGATTACCCCTGTACTCCAGCCTAGGTGACAAAGTGAGAGCCTGCATAGAAAAAAAATTGTCAAATTTAAATATGATATGAAATTACTTGGTCAATTTTTTGAAAATTAAAAAATTTCATTTTTCTTTGAAATTCTGAAGAGATGTTTAGCTCTATTTTAAAATCTTCCTTAATATTGAAATTTATTTAGGTGCATAGTTTATAGATACATTGTACAAAATATTTTGCTCATAAAAAGATATTAATAAAGTTTTAAATTAGGAGTTGTGTACTTTTACATACAAGTATATAATTAAAATTTGACTAAATGTGACTGAAAGTTATTTCCAGTGTTTTAAAATATAGCATATAATTTTTGCTTCAAGATATATTTGTTCTCATTATTAGAAGTAAAAAGTTCATTAGTTCATTAGTTATACACACACAAATGCACAACTTAAATATTTTATTTTATATTAAAGGGTGTAACATGAATGTTATCCAATCTCTTTTTAGCATGGTTTGTTGATTGCATCTTATATAGTTGTTTTGACCGAAACCACAACCAAACTATATTGACTAAGATTTCCAGTTTTGGTGTCTTCGTGGGAGAAAACTTAATGACACTTGCGAAGCTACCTAACTGCAGAATCTTTCTTGATCTTTTATAATCCTTTTCCTTGCCTTGTCCTGCTCCAACTTTTACCACTTTTTGCTTCCATACCCAACTTAGCAACATTTTTAGCAACTCATCTTTACTGAATGTCTCTAAAGCATTAAAATTTAGTTTTTAAAGAATTAATAGATTTTTTACACTTATATTTGATAGGTTTATATAGTTAATAAAACTATATAATTGTAATTACAACTCACATGAAAAGATTGGGGAGCAAGCCTTTTCAACTTCTTGATCAATTTCAATTATTGGAAGCAGAAGGTCTTCAGTATATTTTACATACCAGAAAGGAGATATCATTAACATATCGCTGAGAGGAATAAAAAGAGTTTATTAATCTAGAGAGGTGGTTAAGAGGAGGTCTTTTAAGACAGCTTCTACTATATCCTATCTATGATGTTGGGAGATGTTTCTATTACTTTTATAGAAACTAGCCCCATCAAATTTTATGTTTTATAAAACATTTTATATAATTTTACCAACATGGCATATATATACATATGTAACAAACCTGCACGTTGTGCACATGTACCCTAGAACTTAAAGTATAATAATAATAAAAAAACACAGATTAATTATGTAAAAAAAATTTTTAAATAGAATCAGCCCAATCAAAGTATTTCCCAGCTCATTTTGAGAGTTCCCAGTGGTGCCGGGCTCAGTGACTGGCTGCTCATGTCCATCCATTTTCATTAAATCATTATGCTGGTCTGCTGTTGCCTTTACCTGGCTGTCTCTCTTCTCTGATGCATGAATGCTGCTGGTCCTGAAATTGGGAATTCTGCTTTCTCTGAATTTGTTAGAGGGCACTAGGGCAATGTTCAGTCTAAGGCTAATTCTTCCCCACTATTGAGGCAAGACTCTTCTTTGTATTCTATCCAATGTCCCATGAGTTACGAAGTTTTCCAGTCTGGTGGTTGTGAGAGGTGACAGCGTGCTGGCAGTCCTCACAGCCCTCGCTCGCTGTCGGCGCCTCCTCTGCCTGGGCTCCCACTTTGGCAGCACTTGAGGAGCCCTTCAGCCCACTGCTGCACTGTGAGAGCCCCTTTCTGGGCTGGCCAAGGCGGGAACCGGCTCCCTCAGCTTGCAGGAAGGTGTGGAGGGAGAGGCGTGAGCGGGAACCGGGGCTGCATGCGGCGCTTGCGGGCCAGCTGGAGTTCCAGGTGGGCGTGGGCTTGGCGGGCCCCGCACTCGGAGCAGCCGGCCGGCTCTGCTGGCCCCAGGCAATGAGGGACTTAGCACCCAGGCCAACGGCTGCGGAGGGTGCACTGGGTCCCCCAGCAGTGCCAGCCCACTGGCACTGCGCTTGATTTCTCACCAGGCCTTAGCTGCCTTCCCGCGGGGCAGGCCTTGGGACTGCAGCCCGCCATGCCTGAGCCTTCCCCCACCTCCTTGGGCTCCTGTGTGGCCCGAGCCTCCCCGACCAGCGCCACCCCCTGCTCCACGGCGCACAGTCCCATCGACCACCCAAGGGCTGAGGAGTGCGAGCGCACGGCACGGGACTGGCAGGCAGCTCTACCTGCAGCCCCGGTGCAGGATCCACTGGGTGAAGCCAGCTGGGCTCCTGAGTCTGGTGGAGATGTGAAGAACCTTTATGCCTAGCTCAGGGATTGTAAATACACCGATCAGCACTCTGTGTCTAGCTCAGGGTCTGTGAATGCACCAGTCCACATTCCGTATCTAGCTGCTCTGGTGGGGCCTTGGAGAACCTTTATGTCTAGCTCAAGGATTGTAAATACACCAATTGGCGCTCTGTATCTAGCTCAAGGTTTGTAAACACATCAATCAGTACCCTGTGTCTAGCTCAGGGTTTGTGAGTGCACCAATCGACACTGTATCTAGCTGCTCTGGTGGGGCCTTGGAGAACCTTTATGTCTAGCTCAAGGATTGTAAATACACCAGTTGGCACTCTGTATCTAGCTCAAGGTTTGTAAACACACCAATCAGCACCCTGTGTCTAGCTCAGGGTTTGTGAGTGCACCAGTCGACACTCTGTATCTAGCTGCTCTGGTGGGGCCTTGGAGAACCTTTGTGTCCATACTCTGTATCTAACTGATCTGATGGGGACGTGGAGAATCTTTCTGTCTAGCTCAGGGATTGTAAACACACCAATCAGCAACCTGTGTCTAGCTCAGGGTCTGTGAATGCACCAATCGACACTCTGTATCTAGCTGCTCTGGTGGGCCTTGGAGAACCTTTGTGTCTATACTCTATCTGACTGATCTGATGGGGACATGGAGAACCTTTATGTCTAGCTCAGGGATTGTAAATGCACCAATCAGCACCCTGTCAAAACAGACCACTGGGCTCTACCAATCAGCAGGACGTGGGTGGGGCCAGATAAGAGAATAAAAGCAGGCTGCCCGAGCCAGCAGTGGCAACCTGCTTGGGTCCCCTTCCACACTGTGGAAGCTTTGTTCTTTCACTCTTTGCAATAAATCTTGCTACTGCTCACTCTTTGGGTCCACACTGCTTTTATGAGCTGTAACACTCACCGTGAAGGTCTGTAGCTTCACTCCTGAAGCCAGCGAGACCACGAGCCCACCAGGAGGAATGAACAACTCCAGACGTGCCACCTTAAGAGCTGTAACACCTACTGCAAAAGTCTGCAGCTTCGCTCCTGAGCCAGCCAGACCACGAACCTACCAGAAGGAAGAAACTCCGAACACATCGGAACATCAGAAGGAATGAACAACTCCAGACGCGCCACCTTAAGAGCTGTAACACTCACCGTGAGGGTCCGCGGCTTCATTCTTGAAGTTAGTGAGACCGAGAACCCACCAATTCCGGACACAGTTGGACAAGCATTATTCCTAGTCCTGTGTGAGTGGCAAGCACAGTTACCTCAAATCCTTTTGGGTGGCTCTTTCCCTAGCCTTGGGTGGTTTCCTCCAGTATATGTGTTGATCAGTATTCAGCTGAATACTCAAGAGGGAGCGTGTGCAGATTATCAGTGTTCTTTCTCTGTATATCTCTTCCCTTTATCATTCTCTATTCTGTTTTATACTTTTACTGCCTTGATCTCCCACGACTCTCAGTTTTGTCTCCTCAGTTTTGTCTCCCCAGCTCAGAGAGTTTGCCAGGCTCTGCCTTGGTTTCCCCTTCCTGTATCATGGCCTGGAAAGTCTCTCATGGTGGTAAGCTGGGCTATCAAAGGGCTCATCCTGTTTTTTTGGTCCATTTCTCAGGGACTACTGTCCTTCATTGCCTAACATCCAGTGCCTTATAACCATTTTTGGATTTATTTGGTTTATTTTTTGGTTTCAGGTAGGAAAGGAATCTGGTCTGTGTTACTCTGCCTTGGCTGGAAGCAAATCATAACTTTTAATAAGACTTTACTGAGTTCGAAGATAATAAAATGGAAGTAAGACATAGCCAATAGTTTACAATAGCAACTATATGCAGCCACATTCCTAGTCTATAACCCTGCTGTAGCACCCAACCTTGGGTCCACACAGCAGTGGCTAGCTTTGCTGCCCTTCCACCTGCCATGATAAGGTTTTCTTTTATCATACAAAACATGTTTGCTCCTAGTAGTCGAACTGTCTTGAACATTTTAAAGGAGTGTCTTTACTATTTTTTTTTAACATCTGTGTAAGTTTAGGATCGAATTGAGGTCATCCTCCTCTCTTCCCTGCCAAATAAAATAATTGTCTGCTAAAAAGTTAAATTCAAGCTTCTACCTCTTCAGTTTTCAAATTTGAAATGGCAGTTTCCCAACTAAAAACAAATAAAACCAAACCCTGAATGTTTAGTCTCAGTCTGAGAACCCTATTATATATTGAATCAATGAATATGTACTAATGCATGTTATATGTGTATGACATAAACCTTTTACCATGATGTATTTGTATCACTTGGCCAGATGCATATATTAGAAATCTTTTTTTTTTTTTGGAGACAGAGTCTCGCTCTGTTGCCCAGGCTGGAGTGCAGTGGTGCCATCTCGGCTCACTGCAAGCTCCGCCTCCTGGGTTCATGCCATTCTCCATTCTCCTGCCTCAGCCTCCCTAGTAACTGAGACTACAGGCGCCCGTCACCACGCCCGGCTAATTTTTTGTATTTTTAGTAGAGACAGGGTTTCACCTTGTTAGCCAGGATGGTCTTGATCTCCTTGACCTTGTGATCCACCTGCCTCAGCCTCCAAAGTGCTGGGATTACAGGCATGAGCCACTGCACCTGGCCTAGAAATCTTAATTGAATAATAAACATAATGTCAAGTAAAAGTTGGGGAAATTTTTTATCTTTAGTACCTGCCCCTTTTCATTTTGGTTATTCTCTTTTTCTTCTGGATATTTTTCTTATACTATGTTTTCTTTGACCTTTAAGTTTATAATCAATATAATCACTTTTAGAAAGTAGAATTATACTTTTAAATGCAGCAAATGAACTTGTAAAATAACCATATAGGAAGCTTTATAAAATAAAAAATATTTTGTAATATGTGTATTTGGCCAACAATTTTTTTGTACTTCTGGAGTTTATTTGATCATATAAAAAGTTTATAGGCCAGATTTTTGTATATTCAGAAATTTTCATGTCTTCCACTTACATAGGTGTGTAAAAGTTACCTCTATAGATATTTGTAGGCTATATACTCTAGTACCTTATTTTAGCAGGCATTTCATAACTGATTTTTTTTAACGACCAAAAAAATCCAGTTTTTAGAAAAGAAACTAAATGGACTCAGTAGAAAGAAGTTTTCTAAACCTAGTTCTTGTGGCATTTTCAAGACCTTTAGTAAATTATTTTTATGTATAGAGTGGGATTTCTTGAAGAAAAAATGTAGTTATTTTTATTTGTGTGTATTTTAAAAGTGAAATTTCCTATTCAGCAAACTTCAAAGTAAAAGCATTATAAGCAAGATTGAGAATGATATTTCAAAAGAGTAGACTCTCCACATGTAGACTTTATAAAACATAGATGCTAATATTCTAGATGGAAAGGAAACTTGTACCTTTTTTTTTCTATTTAATTAGGAAAATAACCATTTTCTCCTGTCAGAAATCAATATGACAGTGAACTGGCTAAATTCTGTAAACCAGCTGTCGTTATCAATACCTTATCAATAGTTGGAACATGTTTCTTTTACCTAGAACATTCCTTTGTATATCTTCTGACACCTCAGGCAGAGGTAGGTCCTCCTCTGTGTCTCTTAGTACTTTGTACAGGCCTGTACCAGAAACCTGTATCAGTGTTTGTTGACTTTCACTTGAATCTGAACTTCTTGGGCTGCAAAAAAACTATTTCATACTGATATCTATATCCTGGATACCTAGGATACAGCTGTTTTATAGAGGGAACAACAAATGTTTATCAAAGAAAAGTTGAATAATGTTCATTCACATATTCATTTGGCAGTATATAGTCAATGTATTGAATATATGCAACAGAGTAGGCATTCTTTTAGATCCTGGAAATGCTGTGGTGACCACTGCCAATGCAGCTCTTGCACTTACTAGTTTTATGATCCAGAAGAAAAGACAGGTTTTGATACAATTTGTCATAATAAATTATGATGAAGGTTATGCTAGAAAGCATAGAATCTTATTGTAAGACCTATCTTGGTAATGGGGGGTCAAAGCTTCCCATAGGAAGTGATGTTTAACTTAGGACCAGAGTGTGGGCTGAAACCAGCTGAAAAGGATTAGGAATACTGGGGAAATTAGGGATAAGTCCAGCAATAAGAATTTAAGTGTAGCATCTTTATTAATATATTTTGGGAGTGACTTTTCTCTTCCCAACAGAGCTACCTGACTGGCTCTTAATATTCCTTTAACAAAGACAAGAATATAATAATTGTTTAAATGATCTCTTTCTGAATATGGCTCTCCAGCCAGTTGTTTAACATTCTAACATTTTTAGAGTCAAAAATACGTATTTTTTGATTTATATTTAGTTTTAGTATGTGAAGTCAAAGACAGTGTTCTAAAAAGGCTATTACAACTTTCCAACTCAGAATCACAACAAGAAAAAATTAATCTTTTTTTGCGGGCATTCATCTGCTCTCTAAATTTTTGAGGTCAGTTTAACTTTTCACAATCTCATAGCAGCAATTCTGACTTGCAGAGAAGCACATGAAAATCATCCACTTATTGGTATTAAAAATTTACCATCTCTATTAGAAATTTCCCACAAAATAACAGTTAATCTTTGTTGAGTGCTTTCCATGTTTAAATACTGTGCTAAATATATTATATGAACTATCTCATCTAAGCATCCAAGAAACATTGTAAGATAAGTCATATTTTTACCCCTTTCCTATAGATAAGGACATTGAAGGCATTTACTGTCCACGTTCCCAGAACTAGAGGGGGAATATAAGAATTTGATCTCAGAAGTGTCTAGAGTCCTAGTTCCTAACTTGGTATTGCTAAAGAGATCTAAATGAGACATATTAACATGTTGAGACAGTCTCAGACCCTCCTCACAAGTTTTGTCTATTATAAGAAACAGTATTTTTATTTTATTTAATAAAATAACTGACTCAATTTTCTTTATGTTAAGGTTCATGAGTCAATGAAAACTAAAATATTTATGGATGCAATCCATAAATGGATAAGACAGACCCTTTTGTATATTTTTGATGGGATGACTATATTTTGGAGAATTTTGGGGCAATATATAACAAAACTTAAAATTCATTTGCCCCTTGACTCAGGAATTATACTTTTAGCAATTTATCCTAAAGCTAGACTTGTTCATACATGTAAAGATGTATGTCCTGGGTGCTCTTTATAGTATTATATAAAATAGGAAGAAGTTGGAAATGACTTATGTTTTCAATAGGGGCCTGGTAAAATAAGTTATAGTGTATCAATGAACTATAACTTATGTACTCTTATTTAATACTCATAAAATAGTAGGTATTGTTATTTTATATTATTAAAAAAAGAAGAAAATGAAGAGTAATGATGTTAAGTGACTTGATTAAGATACTAGGACAGAGACATTGAAGCAGTCTGGCTCCAGAGTACACATTGTTAATTACTGTGCTATATTGCCTCCTGGTCATCTGTTTCCCAGTATGAAAGGAAAATAAATTGATAAGCAAAAAGAAGAAATTATAGAAAATCTCTCTAGTAGGATACTACTTGTTAAAGGCTCTAGATTTCTATCTTTTCTTCTTATAACATATAAAAAATATATAAAATATATATATGTATCTATATATACTTATACACATAAATCATACATTCATGGAAAAATTTCTGGACAGATATACAAGAGCTGAATAGTTGGTGCTTTGGGGGATTAGTTTGGAGGCTTTTAAAATTTTTACTTGATGTTCTTTAGTGTAGTAAATTATTTAAAAGTAATGGACACATATTATAGTACTTTTATAATAAAAACAAGTTTAGATTTAAAAACTTAAAAAATAGTGGATTGTGGTAATTACCAATTATGTTATTGGATGAGAGTAAAGAGAGATTTTTATTAAATATTTTCATTTTATACCCTTTTGAACTGGGAACTTAAAACAATGAAAGAATACATATTTCTTTTATAATAAAATATATTTCAAATGAAAAGGCATTAAAAATAGTGGACACAATATTCTCTAACAATTATGCACTATGAAGTATGATTTCTGTGACTAAATTTAGGATATAGTTTACTCATTATATTGATAGTTTAGAATAAATTTGCCTATGTTAAACTTTTATCAGAGAGCTGCAGTCTTATTATCTTAAAGACTACCTCTTTTCTAACATCCATTGAGTTGGAAAGTAACTCAATAAAGATTTACCTTGTTTTTATAAGCAGAATTGTTTATGATTGAAGCTTTAGTAATGAAACCTTTTACAAGAAACGAGATTCAGCAAATGCAGAAGTTGACAGCAATTTTACCAGATGTTCCTAGTCAGTTGAGCACAACTTTCTTGCAGGAAAATGAAATCATGCTTCTTAATTCCAAAATATTTGTGAAAAACAAATGTTAATTTGAAACTGCATTGTTTATTGAAAGAGAAAATTGTCAACTGACAATATTTTTATATTATGCTTAGTCTTGGAATTTACTTGGAATTAGGTTAGCTGATAAATTCTGAAATAGGCATAGTTGAAACTTAAAGTATAACTTATTTGGGATTGTATTTTTCAGGTGAAGCTCTGAAAGTATCAGCTGAGAGATTTACAGATGACCCCTGTTTTCTCCCAAAAAGGGAGGCTGTGGTTCAAGCTGCCCGTGCCTTGCTGGCTGCAGTGACAAGACTCCTTATCCTTGCGGACATGATTGATGTCATGTGCCTCTTGCAACATGTGTCAGCTGTAAGTAAAAGATGGCTTAGTTTACCTTGGCATTGTCTTCACTTCTAATTTCATTCTCTGAACCTGGCATCTATCCTAGTGCATCTTGGCTTCACTCTCATTTCTTAACATCACCCCTTCAGAAGCAGACTAGACTGAGTTGTGAAGACTAATGTATACCTCAAAATAAGGAAGCCAGAGTTAGTTCTAAAGCCAATGGGAAATTAAACAGAAGATGGCTTGCTTATAAGGAAATGGCTAGGAAAAGTTCTAGACTTTTGATCATTTAAATAACTATGCTCTCTATAAATAAATAACAATTATATAGATAATATAATAAACATATGAGTATAAATAACTTGAGAAATAGAAACCTTAAAGTTTAAGACATTTGGAAATTTATCCTGGTTTGTAAATGAATTCTACTTTGCCATGTCCTCTTGATTCAGGATAAAGAGTGCATGTTTACAGGTAGTCTGTGATGTCTGTAGTAATCCATTAGGAAAATGTAGACATGTATTTAATATAAGTAAATCATGTATATTAACTAGGAGAATATAAAGTTAGCAAGATATCCTGAATGCTTTATTTTGTCAGACAAACCCACTTAGCACATTTTTAGTAGAATTTTATTAAAGCCTGTTTTCAGAGTTTGACCAAATCATTAGTAGCGTTCAGATGAAAAGGTTGCAAAGAACTCTTTTTATATCTGTTGTATTTTCTGCTTGAAATAGGACCCTTATACTCTGTCTATAAATACATCTGCATTTTCATAAAGTGTCTGTGATTTTAATATAACTATTCTATTAAGCAAACAATGGTCTTATTTGATTAACCTTCTTGTCAAAATCATTTTCTCTAACTGCTAAGCTAAACCTTTCTTTGCATCTTTCTTTTCCCTTTCTTTCTTTCTTTCTTTCTCTCTCTCTCTCTCTTTCTTTTTTTTTTTGAGACACAGTCTTGCACTGTCACCCGGGTTGGAGTGCAATGGTGATCTCGGCTCACTGCAATCTCTGCCTTCTGGGTTCATACAATTCTCCGGCCTTAGCCTCCCGAATAGCTGGGATTATAGGCACACACCACCATGCCTGGCTAATTTTTTGTATTATTTATTTTTAGTAGAGATGGGGTTTCACTATGTTGGCCAGGCTGGTCTCGAACTCCTGACCTTGTGATCCTCCCACCTTGGCTCCCACAGTGCTGGGATTACAGGTGTGAGCCAATGCGCCCGGCCACATCTTTCTTGTATTCACTATTGCTTATTTTAATGCTAGAGTGACCCTCTCTGTGTACTTTCATTTTTTTCTTTTGGTAGTTTTATTACTGTAAAAACAGCAATTCAATAC
The DNA here is from genome assembly GCF_009828535.3 of Hylobates moloch. Classification (NCBI taxonomy): domain Eukaryota; kingdom Metazoa; phylum Chordata; class Mammalia; order Primates; family Hylobatidae; genus Hylobates; species Hylobates moloch. Next base: position 62,738,065 of record NW_026652278.1, on the reverse strand, counting down.
TTTTTTTTTTTATTTTAGTTTAAGTAGCTTTTTAGGAAAGGGAGTTGCTCTCATCACCAGCAGCTGTTTACTAGAAGATTTGTAGGTGATATAATTGAGCAAAGGTTTCTGTTACTTGCTTCTTGGTTTGTTGAGTAACCATAGACAAATTACTGAATTGATAGTTTTATTACAGTAAAAAGAGCAATTCAATCTTTTTTTTTTTTAGTTTAAGTAGCTTTTTAGGAAAGGGAATTATTCTCATCACCAGCAGCTGTTTACTAGTGGATTTGTAGGTGACATAATTGAGCAAAGGTTTCTGTTACTTGCTTCTTGGTTTGTTTAATAACCACAAATTACTGAACATTTCTGAGATTCATTTGTCTGATATTTGAATACAGACACTAACAAATGCTGTAAGCAAGAAATGGGTACAAAAGATTAAGTGGCAGGTAATTCCTAGTTCCAATGACCCAATAATTCCTGTTTTAGACTCTAGATTTGTTGAGATAGGACAGAATGCAGGGCTTTTGTAAGGTGAAAACTACCACCTTCATAACCAATTAGGAGGTAACTGTATATAAAGAATAAAACCACCTTCACTACCATTTTAACTGAGTGTCCACTAGGAGGTAGGCACGGAGGTAGGTAATTCATATACATCATACCATGCAAATGAAGCAGGATGGCATTGTAGATCAAACAAAAGCAAAGTACCTCTTGCAGTAAAAATTATAGGTAATATTTATTGGGTTTTTATAATGTGCCAAGCACTGTGCTGGATTATTTCCTTTAATTCAGTTCTTACAACAGCCCTATGATCATGATTTCTATTTAACAAATGAGAAAGCTGAGGCACATTGAATTTAAGTAACTTGCTCAAGGCCACAGGAAAGAATTAAAACTTTTGGAACTTACTACTCTAATGGTTAGAACAGCTTTAACTACAAATAGCTTTTAAAAGTTTAGGCAAATTCATGGACCTATAACCAGTTATTAAAGTAAGTTAGGTATACCAGAAGGTGTTTTAAATTCTAACCATCCTCTGTCACGCTTGGTGCCTCGTTAGAGTCTGAATTTCAACTGGATTATATGTCACATATAAGTATGTATAGTAAAACAATGATATGTTATGAAAAAGGAAGTGGCATCTTATCAAAGAGAAGGGAACATCTTTTGTGGTAAATCGTGATAGTTTTTCATGGTTTCATCCTCATGAAAAGTTTATATATGAATCATATTATCAACTCAATTCTTTCAAGACTTCATGTAGAATGAAGAACACTAAATTGTTTTTGAGGTCATCAGGATTAGAATTATTTAGCCCAACATTTCCCCAAAAGTATTCTGTAGAGCATGTCTTGAAAATATGGAACAGGAAAAAAGTTGTTTCTTTTTGTAATGATCAATGCTGCACACAGAAATTCCCATGAATGTTTTGATGCACATTAGTGCATTAAAATTGTTGAGAAATATTTCCACAAAGAAGCCTGTTTAACTCTGCTTAACTCAGAATTTCCCAAATGTTTTTGACCCCAGAACTCTTCCATAGTATATTAATCCTGGAACTTTCTGAAACCATACTTTGGGAAATATCAGTTTGGAATTTTTCTAATAATGTTTATGACAATATTAGCTTCTACTTGGAATCAAAAGAATCATAGTGGAGAAACTTCAGTGCCCTTACAGTTTAGTTTTTTACCTGAGATAGACTCTCTGATAATATGCAACATATGCAACTGGCTAACAATAGATGATCACTAACAGTGATAACAATTTCAATTTTCTGAGACAGTGAAGCTGATTTTGGACATTTCTAATTGTTGGAGACAAATTTCTCAAACTGAGCTTAAAACTGCCTCCCTGCTATTTCAAACAGTGCATCTAGTTTTGCTTTCTGGGGCAACACAGAATCAAGGCAATAGAAAAGGCTCTTTTCAAATAACTGATGATTACTCTTAGGACTTACCTATGTCTCCCCTTTTCTAGGCTAAAAATTTTTTGACTTTTAGATGTTCCTTATATGGTAGTTTCAGACCACTCTAAATACCACGGAATTTCTATATATTTTTCAAATTGGCCTACATTTCTTTGTATGGCTTTTAGTTTCCTGCTGAAATTTTCAGTCTTTATTTTGATCTACTCGACATGGTGAGCAGAACTGTCTGATCTTCACGGTTTGAGAACTCCAGTGTTTGGACTCCTTGGGTGCCTGCTTCTGCTATCATTTTCCTTGCTTTTACTCATGGTGTCTTGTCTTATAATGTGAATGGCTATTTTTGATTGGATACTGAACATCACCTCTTCTGAAACCCATTTCAGGAAATTTCTCACTGCCTTATTAGCTCTTTGATGTTTTTAAGATGAATTGTTTTATCATCAAACCTTATTTGTTTCCTTCAGCAGAGGATCAGACTGAATTTCTAATTTGCCATTACAAGAAATAGAAGTCCCCCAAATCATCTCTGTAAATCCTTTTCTATGCATTCTAGATTGTAGGTAACTTCCATAAAATGTTGAAATCAATGTCTTGAAATCAAAACAAACTCTCTGATGTGAACATTCCATGATATAAATGGACAATTACATCCCTGATTTAATGTTTAACATGATCTTACCTATCACAGTAGCCTTGTCATGTTGTTGGTTCATATTGATTTTGAAAGCAATTACAACCTCCAACTCTCTGAGCTCAAACTACTCCTAATCCAGGTCTTCCTCCTCTGATACTAGTCTTTTTTTTTAATTATGTAAAGGTAGAAGTTACATTTATATTCATTGAACTTTATCTTATTAATTCTAGCTTTTTGTTACAGTCCATCAAGATCCTTTGGCTCTCGATTTTGCCTTCCTTTCCTAACCTGATATCATTTTCAAATTTATTCATGAAAAAATGTTTAATGACATGGAAAACAGTATTATATCTTTCTTTTAGATAATAGCAATCAAATATAAACACGCTTTGATGAGTAAAGTTGTTGAAATGAGCTTCAAGCTTGCTTCATTGGGCTGCTGTATAAACCATGCTTCTTTATTTCATTTTCAAGCACTTCTTTATTTTATTTTATTATTATACTTTAGGTTTTAGGGTACATGTGCACAATGTGCAGGTTTGTTACATATGTATCCATGTGCCATGTTCGTTTGCTGCACCCATTAACTCATCATTTAGCATTAGGTATATCTCCTAATGCAGTCCCTCCCCCCTCCCCCGAACCCACAACAGTCCCCGGAGTGTGATGTTCCCCTTCCTGTGTCCATGAGTTCTCATTGTTCAATTCCCACCTATGAGTGAGAACATGCAGTGTTTGGTTTTTCGCCCTTGCGATAGTTTACTGAGAATGATGTTTTCCAGTTTCATCTATGTCCCTACAAAGGACATGAACTCATCATTTTTTATGGCTGCATAGTATTCCATGGTGTATATGTGCCACATTTTCTTAATCCAGTCTATTGTCGTTGGATGTTTGGGTTGGTTCCAAGTCTTTGCTATTGTGAATAGTGCTGCAATAAACATACACGTGCATGTGTCTTTATAGCAGCATGATTTATAGTCCTTTGGGTATACACGCAGTAATGGGATGGCTGGGTCAAATGGTATTACTAGTTCTAGATCCCTGAGGAATCGTCACCCTGACTTCCACAATGGTTGAACTAGTTTACAGTCCCACCAACAGTGTAAAAGTGTTCCTATTTCTCCATATCCTCTCCAGCACCTGCTGTTTCCCGACTTTTTAATGATGACCATTCTAACTGGTGTGAGGTGGTATCTCATTGTGGTTTTGATTTGCATTTCTCTGATGGCCAGTGATGATGAGCATTTTTGCATGTGTTTTTTGGCTGCATAAATGTCTTCTTTTGAGAAGTGTCTGTTCATGTCCTTTGCCCACTTTTTGATGGGGTTGTTTGTTTTTTTCTTGTAAATTTGTTTGAGTACATTGTAGATTCTGGATATTAGCCCTTTCTCAGATGAGTAGGTTGCAAAAATTTTCTCCCATTCTGTAGGTTTCCTGTTCTCTCCGATGGTAGTTTCTTTTGCTGTGCAGAAGCTCTTTAGTTTAATTAGATCCCATTTGTCAATTTTGGCTTTTGTTGCCATTGCTTTTGGTGTTTTAGACATGAAGTCCTTGCCTGTGCCTATGTCCTAGGTTTTCTTCTAGGGTTTTTATGGTTTTAGGTCTAACATGTAAGTCTTTAATCCATCCTGAATTAATTTTTGTATAAGGTGTAAGGAAGGGATCCAGTTTCAGCTTTCTACATATGGCTAGCCAGTTTTCCCAGCACCATTTATTAAATAGGGAATCCTTTCCCCATTTCTTGTTTTTGTCAGGTTTGTCAAAGATCAGATAGTTGTAGATGTGCGGCATTATTTCTGAGGGCTCTGTTCTGTTCCATTGATCTATGTCTCTGTTGTGGTACCAGTACCATGCTGTTTTGGTTACTGTAGCCTTGTAGTATAGTTTGAAGTCAGGTAGCGTGATGCCTCCAGCTTTGTTCTTTTGGCTTAGGAATGACTTGGTGATGCAGGCTCTTTTTTGGTTCCATATGAACTTTAAAGTAGTTTTTTCCAATTCTGTGAAGAAAGTCATTGGTAGCTTGATGGGGGTGGCATTGAATCTATAAATTACCTTGGGCAGTATGGCCATTTTCATGATATTGATTCTTCCAACCCATGAGCATGGAATGTTCTTCCATTTGTTTGTATCCTCTTTTATTTCATTGAGCAGTGGTTTGTAGTTCTCCTTGAAGAGGTCCTTCACATCCCTTGTAAGTTGGATTTCTAGATATTTTATTCTCTTTGAAGCAATTGTGAATGGGAGTTCACTCATGATTTGGCTCTCTGTTTGTCTGTGATTGGTGTACAAGAATGCTTGTGATTTTTGTACATTGATTTTGTATCCTGAGACTTTGCTAAAGTTGCCAATCAGCTTAAGGAGATTTTGGGCTGAGACAATGGAGTTTTCTAGATATACAATCATGTCATCTGCAAATAGGGACAATTTGACTTCCTCTTTTCCTAATTGAATAGCCTTTATTTCCTTCTCCTGCCTGATTGCCCTGGCCACAACTTCCAGCACTATATTGAATAGGAGTGGTGAGAGAGGGCATCCCTGTCTTGTGCCAGTTTTCAAAGGGAATGCTTCTAGTTTTTGCCCATTCAGTATGATATTGGCTGTGGGTTTGTCATAGATAGCTCTTATTATTTTGAGATACATCCCATCAATAGCTAATTTATTGAGAGTTTTTAGCATGAAGGGTTGTTGAATTTTGTCAAAGGCCTTTTCTGTATCTATTGAGATAATCATGTGGTTTTTGTCTTTGGTTCTGTTTATATGCTGGATTACATTTATTGATTTGCTTATGTTGAACCAGCCTTGCATCCCAGGGATGAAGCCTACTTGATCATGGTGGATAAGCTTTTTGATGTGCTGCTGGATTCGGTTTGCCAGTATTTTATTGAGGATTTTTGCATCAATGTTCATCAAGCATATTGGTCTGAAATTCTCTTTTTTGGTTATGTCTCTGCCAGGCTTTGGTATCAGGATGATGCTGGCCTCATAAAATGTATTAGGGAGGATTCCCTCTTTTTCTATCGATTGGAATAGTTTCAGAAGGAATGGTACCAGTTCCTCCTTGTACCTCTGGTAGAATTTGGCTGTGAATCCATCAGGTCCTGGACTCTTTTTGGTTTGTAAGCTATTGATTATTGCCACAATTTCAGAGCCTGTTATTGGTCTATTCAGAGATTCAACTTCTTCCTGGTTTAGTCTTGGGAGGGTGTATTTGTTGAGGAATTTATCCATTTCTTCTAGATTTTCTAGTTTATTTGCACAGAGGTGTTTGTAGTATTCTCTGATGGTAGATTGTATTTCTGTGGGATCGGTGGTGATAACCCCTTTTTCATTTTTTATTGCATCTATTTGATTCTTCTCTCTTTTCTTCTTTATTAGTCTTGCTAGCGGTCTATCAATTTTGTTGATCTTTTCAAAAAACCAGCTCCTGGATTCATTAATTTTTTGAAGGGTTTTTTATGTCTCTATTTCCTTCAGTTCTGCTCTGATTTTAGTTATTTCTAGCCTTCTGCTAGCTTTTGAATGTGTTTGCTCTTGCTTTTCTAGTTCTTTTAATTGTGATGTTAGGGTGTCAATTTTGGATCTTTCCTGCTTTCTCTTGTGGGCATTTAGTGCTATAAATTTCCCTCTACACACTGCTTTGAATGTGTCCCAGAGATTCTGGTATGTTGTGTCTTTGTTCTCGTTGGTTTCAAAGAACATCTTTATTTCTGCCTTCATTTCATTATGTACCCAATAGTCATTCAGGAGCAGGTTGTTCAGTTTCCATATAGTTGAGTGGTTTTGAGTGAGTTTCTTAATCCTGAGTTCTAGTTTGATTGCACTGTGGTCTGAGAGACAGTTTGTTATAATTTCTGTTCTTTTACATTTGCGGAGGAGAGCTTTACTTCCAACTATGTGGTCAATTTTGGAATAGGTGTGGTGTGGTGCTGAAAAAAATGTATATTCTGTTGATTTGGGGTGGCGAGTTCTGTAGATGTCTATTAGGTCCACTTTGTGCAGAGCTGAGTTCAATTCCTGGGTATCCTTGTTAACTTTCTGTCTTGTTGATCCGTCTAATGTTGAAAGTGGGGTGTTAAAATCTCCCATTATTATTGTGTGGGAGTTTAAGTCCCTTTGTAGGTCACTCAGGACTTGCTTTATGAATCTACGTGCTCCTGTGTTGGATGCATATATATTTAGGATAGATAGCTCTTCTTGTTGAATTGATCCCTTTACCATTATGTAATGGCCTTCTTTGTCTCTTTTGATCTTTGTTGGTTTAAAGTCTATTTTATCAGAGACTAAGATTGCAACCCCTGCCTTTTTTTGTTTTCCATTTGCTTGATAGATCTTCCTCCATCCCTTTATTTTGAGTCTATGTGTGTCTCTGCATGTGAGATGGGTTTTCTGAATACAGCACACTGATGGGTCTTGACTCCTTATCCAGTTTGCCAGTCTGTGTCTTAATTGGAGCATTTAGCCCATTTACATTTAAAGTTAATGTTGTTATGTGTGAATTTGATCCTGTCATTATGATGTTAGTTGGTTATTTTGCTCGGTAGTTGATGCAGTTTCTTCCTAGCCTCAATGGTCTTTAGAATTTGGCATGTTTTTGCAGTGGCTGGTACCGGTTGTTCCTTTCCATGTTTAGTGCTCCCTTCAGGAGCTCTTTTAGGGCAAGCCTGGTGGTGACAAAACCACTCAGCATTTGCTTGTCTGTAAAGTATTTTATTTCTTCTTCACTTATGAAGCTTAGTTTGGCTGGATATGAAATTCTGGGTTGAAAATTCTTTAAGAATGTTGAATATCGGCCCCCACTCTCTTCTGGCTTGTAGAGTTTCTGCTGAGAGATCAGCTGTTAGTCTGATGGGCTTCCCTTTGTGGGTAATCCGACTTTTCTCTCTGGCCGCCCTTAACATTTTTTCCTTCATTTCAACTTTGGTGAATCTGACAATTATGTGTCTTGGAGTTGCTCTTCTCGAGGAGTATCTTTGTGGCGTTCTCTGTATTTCCTGAATCTGAATGTTGGCCTGCCTTGCTAGATTGGGGAAGTTCTCCTGGATAATATCTTGCAGAGTGTTTTCCAACTTGGTTCCATTCTCCCCGTCATTTTCAGGTACACCAATCAGACGTAGGTTTCGTCTTTTCACATAGTCCCAGATTTCTTGGAGGCTTTGTTCATTTCTTTTTATTCTTTTTTCTCTAAACTTCCCTTCTCGTTTCATTTCATTCATTTCATCTTCCATCACTGATACCCTTTCTTCCAGTTGATTGCATCGGCTCCTGAGGCTTCTGCAATCTTCGAGTAGTTCTCAAAACTTGGCTTTCAGCTCCATCAGCTCCTTTAAGCCCTTCTCTCCGTTGGTTATTCTAGTTATCCATTTGTCTAATTTTTTTTCAAAGTTTTTAACTTCTTTGCTATTGTTTTGAATTTCCTCCCATAGCTCGGAGTAGTTTGATCATCTGAAGCCTTCTTCTCTCAACTCGTCAAAGTCATTCTCCATCCAGCTTTGTTCTGTTGCTGGTGAGGAACTGCGTTCCTTTGGAGGAGGAGAGGTGCTCTGCTTTTTAGAGTTTCCAGTTTTTCTGCTCTGTTTTTTCCCCAACTTTGTGGTTTTATTTACTTTTGGTCTTTGATGATGGTGATGTACAGATGGGTTTTTGGTGTGGATGTCCTTTCTGTTTGTTAGTTTTCCTTCCACCAGACAGGACCCTCAGCTGCAGGTCTGTTGGAGTTTGCTAGAGGTCCACTCCAGACCCTGTTTGGCTGAGTGTCAGCAGTCGTGGCTGCAGAACAGCGTATTTTCATGAACCACAAATTCAACTGTCTGATCGTTCCTCTGGAAGTTTTGTCTCAGAGGAGTACCTGGCTGAGTGAGGTGTCAGTCTGTTCCTACTTGGGGGTGCCTCCCAGTTAGGCTGCTTGGGGGTCAGGGACCCACTTTAGGAGGCAGTCTGCCCGTTCTCAGATCTCCAGCTGCGTGCTGGGAGAACCACTACTCTCTTCAAATCTGTCAGACAGGGACATTTAAGTCTGCAGAGGTTCCTGCTGAATTTTTGTTTGTCTGTGCCCTGCCCCCAGAGGTGGAGCCTACAGAGGCAGGCAGGCCTCCTTGAGCTGTGGTGGGCTCCACCCAGTTCGAGCTTCCTGGCTGCTTCGTTTACCTAAGCAAGCCTGGGGAATGGTGGGCGCCCCTCCCCCAGCCTCACTGCCACCTTGCAGTTTGATCTCAGACTGCTGTGCTAGCAATCAGCGAGATTCCATGGGCATAGGACCCTCCGAGACAGGTGCGGGACACAATCTCCTGGTGTGCCGTTTTCCAAGCCTGTTGGAAAAGCGCAGTATTAGGGTGGGACTGACCCGATTTTCCAGGTGCCGTCTGTTACCCCTTTCTTTGACTAGGAAAGGGAACTCCCTGACCCCTTGTGCTTCCCGAGTGAGGCAATGCCTTGCCCTGCTTCGGATCGCGCACAGTGCACTGCACCGACTATCCTGCACCCACTGTTTGGCACTCCCTAGTGAGATGAACCCGGTACCTCATATGGAAATGCAGAAATCACCCATCTTCTGTGCCGCTCACTCTGGGAGCTGTAGTTCAAGCACTTCTTGAAAGACCTTCTTGAACTCAAGATATATTGTTTGTGGCATTATGGATTTATCAGTCTAGTAATCCCAGTTATAAAGGAAATGAAGTTAGTTTGGCATGACTTACTTTTTAATGACCCAGTAAGAGTTCTAAGTGACCATTGCTTGCCTGCTTTTATTTCTTTTCTCTTTTGTTCTGACCTTCATTTTTCAAATTACTTATAATCCGCTTAATTATGATGCAAAACCACTTGTTGCTGGGTTCTTCTTGCTCTTAGGATCTCAATATAATTAGTTTAAACCCTCATTCTGTGTCCTATCAAATATAATGTTCTCCCCCAAATTTCTGCAAATTCCTTGGGAGCTCATATTTTTAGGGTCAACTCTGTCTCCAAGCTTTTGCTTCCACTGAATTATTTTCATTTATAGATTGTCTTTCTGTCTCTGTTCTACATTATGTTCACCCAGAATCTGGAGTTGGCCTTTTCCCCTTGCATGAATAGACACGCAGATACACACATTCTCCAACCCTACCAGAGTAGGCCAGAATATATGAATATAGTAAACCTTACAGAAACTTATGGGAAGATGGTAGGGAGGGATATCTATATTGCAACATGTTCTAAATGGCTTCAATTTCTACGTTCGAAATCTTCAAAATCTTATTGATAGGAACTCCATCTAATTGCCCTTCCACATTTTTTCTCTAGCTACTTTCCCTCAAACTTCTAAATTATGTTCATTGGAATGCAGTAAAGATAGTTATCTCTCTAGCACTTGACTTGGCCCCTGCTTATTTCTTTCCTTAGGATATCGCTACCCACCTTAAATTACTCCTTAAGGTATTTTCTTCAGTATAGGTAGTGCCCTTCCTAAGAAGAATTCTGTAGTCAGCCACCACCCTCCCCAATCCTACCATATAATAATCTATCATAGATTTTTGGTGGGAGGAGGGTATCCACTTTAAAGATATGAATTTCTCCTGGGCACACACTTTTTTTCCCCCAAAACAGAGGACTGCCTTTTTATTTCTTGCCCTTATTTTGCATGTAATGGACCAAGGCCTGCCTTTCTTCTCCTCCCGTCTTTACTATTTCATTCAGGCTTCTGGACTTTTTTTTTTTTCCCTCCTGACACTTATACAAGTTCCTGCTACACTTTCTGTTTTTGTTCTTTGTTTCATAGCATTAAAGAATTCCTCTGAGCTCACAATTTTTTTTAAGTGGCCTTACTCTTATTTTTCTTCTTATGATTTTTCCTACATAATAGATTTTTTTCAATCCTGTTGAAGTATATTTCCTTTTAGATGTCAGATAAATGAGATGTTACTCTCTTTTAATAGCATGTATCTATATATTTCCTGATTTTGTAAAGCTTTCTTATTTCTATTAAATTATACTCTTTCCACTGAGACTGCCCCAGGAGAAGCAATTACAATAGAACATTTACAAGGACATAGTCCGAGACAACCAACTAGTGTAAACATGGGTCACTGAGCAACCCAAAATGGACGAGTACTGCCAAATTAAATAATCAAGGATTCCTGACATGGCACTTTTAAACGTGTTCTTTTGGGGAAAACAGATCCAAATGAAAGGTAATAGGGGACAGAGGAAAAAAATGCTGATATTTCAATACTTCATCAATTGTAGAAACTTGGAAAGGTATTTTGGCTCTATTGTCACCATTGTTTATAAATAATTTTTTATAGGAATTTAAGTTAAAATGTTTATCTCTTTGATACTGTTCAAGTGTTTCAAACTTTTCTGTACTATTTGTTCTTCTTAGGATTCCACATCTTGTTTTATTGGCATCTGGATTTCTTTTTTTCCTTTTTTTTTTTGAGACAGAGATTTGCTCTTTTTGCACACCTGGAGTGCAATGGTGTGGTCTCAGCTCACTGCAACCTCCACCTCCCAGGTTCAAGTGATTCTCCTGACTCAGCCTCCTGAGTAGCTGGGATTACAGGTGTGCACCACCATGCCAGGCTAATTTTTTGTATTTTTAGTAAAGAGATTGTTTTGCCATGTTGGCCAGGCTGGTCTCAAACTCCTGACCTTGGGTGATCTGCCCACCTTGGCCTCCCAAAGTGCTGGGATTACAGGCGTCAGCCACCATGCCCACCTTGGCATCTGGATTTCTAAGGGTCAATTTTATTTGGAAGAAAATAGGTTTGGATGGCTTCTGCTTACTGGGTCAGGACATTGTGGGAAGAAAACATGGCTTTTGGCAGCATGGAGACCTTGCTTGAATCCTGGCTGTGTTGTTGATTAGCTGGGTGATTTTGGGAAAGTTAAAAATCTCTGAGCTTTGGTTTCTTCTTCTGAGTTATAGGGAAAATAAAACTTATTCTGAATACCTTGAAAGGGTTTTGTGAAGACTGAATGATATATGACATAAATTACTTGGCAAGAACTGGTGTAAGTTCTCTTTCACCTTCTTTCCCTGTCCCATCTTTCTCTTCCGTGGTATCTTGCTCCCACTTTTTGGCCCTTGGAGTGAAATGTTGTACTTATTCCTAAAAATGAAGGGAAATTTGACTATTGAGTTGAACTAACTTTTCTAACTTTTTCCATTTATCATACCATAGTCAGGTTTTACTTGTTTTGGGAATGTTGATCCCTTTGGATTTGGTAATAGACCAGCGTCTTACAGGAAATGGGTCCAGAATTTAACAACTTTTGTCAAATGTATATTTAACATTTGCTACATAATTTTATAAAGCATTCGTGGACAAACAATAATTCTGACTATGACGAATATTTATATTGACAGAAAAATCACATACCATGTTGGCAGCTGAGACTCTCTGAGGCCACCCTCTGTTTAAAAGGCAGATATGTACCAACAAAAAGATTTTCTAAAGCCCTTTATTATCGAAGATATCAGCAGCTGATAAAGGGAAAATTACTGTATAATTAAGAGCTGTTAGAAGCTATGTATATTTTGTGGAAGATCTTAGGCAAAATATGTAAAAGTATATTAAGGTGTAAAGAAAAACAGCAAGTCAAGACTGGTATTTAAGATGTGTATTAGTCTGTTTTCATGCTGCTGATAAAGACATACTTGATACTGGGCAATTTACAAAAGAAAGAGGTTTAATAGACTTACAGTTCCACGTGGATTCCATGTGGATTCTGTGATTGTGAGGGGAGGCCCCACAATCATGGCAGAAGGCAAGGAGGAGCAAGTCACATCTTATATGGATGGTGGCAGGCAAAGAGAGAGCTTGTAGAGGGAAACTCCTGTTTTTAAAACCATCAGATCTCCTGAGACTCATTCACTATCATGAGAACAGTGCAGGAAAGACTTGGCCTGGTAATTAAATCACCTCCCACCCGGTTCCTCCCATGACATGTGGGAATTGTGGGAGTTACAATTCAAGATGAGATTTGGGTGGGGACACAGCCAAACTATATCATTCTGCCCCGGCCCCTCCCAAATCTCATGTCCTCACATTTCAAAACTAATCATGCCTTCTCAACATTCACCCAAAGTCTTAATTCATTTCAGCATTAACTCAAAAGTCCACAGTTCAACATCTCATCTAAGACAAGGCAAGTCCCTTCTGCCTATGAGCCTGTAAAATCAAAAGCAAGTTAGTTACTTCCTAGATACAATGAGGGTACAGGCATTGGGTAAATACAGCTGTTACAAATGGGACAAATTGGTCAAAACAAAGGGGCTACAGGCCCCATGCAAGTCCACAATCCATCAGGGCAGTCAAATCTTAAAGCTCTAAAATGATCTCCTTTGACTCCATGTCTCACATCCAGATCACGCCGATTCAAGAGGCGGGTTCCCATGGTCTTGGGCAGCTCTCCCCCTGTGGCTTTGCAGGATACAGCCTTCCTCCTGGCTGTGTTCATGGGTTGCCATTGAGTGTCTGTGGCTTTTCCAGGTGCACAGTGCAAGCTGTCAGTGGAGCTATCATTCTAGGGTGGTTCTGGAGGACAGTGGCCCTCTTCTCACAGCTCCATTAGGTGGTGCCCCAGTAGGTACTCTGTGTGGGGGTTCCAACCCCACATTTCCCTCCCACACTTCCTAACAGAGGTTCTCCATGAGAGCCCTGCCCCTGCAGCAAACTTCTACCTGGACATCCAAGTGTTTCCATAAATTCTCTAAAATCTAGGCAGAGGTTCCCAAACCTCAGTTCTTGACTTCTGTGCACTTGCAGGCTCAATACCACATGGAAGCTGGCAAGGCTTCAGAAGCTGCGTTCTGAAGCCACGGCCCAAGCTTGACATTGGTCCCTTTCAGCCACAGCTGGAGCAGCTAAGACAAAGGGTTCCAAGTCCCTAGGCTGCAAACAGCATGGGGACCTTGGGCTTGGCCCATGAAACTGCTTTTTCCCCTTAGGCTTCCTGGTCTGTGATGGGAAGGGTTGCTGTAAAGTCCTCTGATATGCCCTGGAGACATTTTCCCTATTGTCATGGGGATTAATATTTGGCTCCTCATTACTTATGCAAATTTCTGCAGCTGGCTTGAATTTTTCCTCAGAAAATGTGATTTTCTTTTCTATCACATTGTCAGGCTGCAAATTTTCCAGACTTTATGCTCTGCTTCCCTTATAAAACTGAATGCCTTTAACAGTACCCAAGTCACCTCTTGAATGCTTTGCTGCTTAGAAGTTCCTTAAACCAGATACTCTAAATCATCTCTCTCAAGTTCAAAGTTCCACACATCTCTAGGGCAGGGGCAAAATGCCACCAATCTCTTTGCTAAAACATAACAAGAGTCACCTTTGCTCCAGTTCCCAACAAGTTCCTCATTTCCAGCTTTGACCGCCTCAGCCTGGGCTTTATTGCCCATATATTTATCAGCATTTTGGGCAAAGCCATTCAACAAGTCTCTAGGAAGTTCCAAACCTTCCCACATTTTCATGTTTTCTTCTGAGCCCTCCAAACTGTTCTAACCCCTGCCTGTTACCCAGTTCCCAAGTTGCTTCCACATTTTCAGGTACCTACAGCAGCACCCCACTCTACTGGTACCAATTTACTGTATTAGTCTGTTTTCATGCTGCTAATAAAGACATACCTGAGACTGGGCAATTTACAAAAGAAGGAGGTTTAATGGACTTACAGTTCCACCTTGCTGGGGAGGCTACACAATCATGGTGGAAGCAAGGAGGAGCAAGTCGCATCTGATGTGGATGGCGGCAGGCAAAGAGAGAGCTTACGTAGGGAAACTCCCATTTTTAAAACCATCAGATCTCGTGACACTCATTCACTATCACAAGAACAGTGCAGGAAAGACCTGCCCCCATAATTCAGTCACCTTCCACCGGGTTCCTCCTATGACACGTGGGAATTGTGGGAGTTACAATTCAAGATGAGATTTGGGTGGGAACACAGCCATCAAGATATAAGAGAAGAAATTAGAAATAGAGACAAATAGGGCATACTTGCTGGATTTGTCATGAATTTCCTATTGGAAATTTTAGGGAAGAAGACATTTTTTTTTTCAAACATGTATATTTTTTAAATTTTATTTTTAATTAATATGGATACATAATGGTTGTACTTATGGGGTACATGTGATATTTTGATAAAAGCATATAATGTGTAATGATCAAATCAGGGTAATTGGAATATCCATCACCTCAAGCATTTATCATTTCTTTGTGCTGGGAACATTCTGATTCTACTTTTTTAGTTATTTTGAAATATGTGATAAATTATTGTTAACTATGGTCTTTCTATTGTGTTACCAAACACCAGATTTTTTTCCATCTAACTTTATTTTTATATCCATTAACCATCCCTTCTATATCCCCCTATTTTGACAAGTAAAAATTATATATATTTATGGTATATAACATGATGTTTTAATACATGTATACATTCTGGAATCGCTAACTCAAGCTATTTAATATATATGCATTACCTTTTATACTACCAATTTTTGGTAGTGAGAACACTTAAAATTTACTCTAGCAATTTTCATATATATAATTTATTGGTATTAACTACAGTCACTGTGATATACAATAGATCTCTTGAGATTATTCCTCCTGTTTAATTGAAATTTTATGACGTTTGACCATACAAATTTAAACCATGTAAAATTTTCATTTTTTAAGAAGGAATCAGCATCTTTCCAGTTATCTCTGATTTGATTAATTAATGAATTACCTCAGCAAATGGTTATTTTTATGTGCTTACTTTGTGGCAGTCACCATCACTCTAGTATGTGCTAGGGATTCAAATTTCTAAAAATACCATCATGATCCTGCTTTCTTGGAATTTACAGACTAGATAAAAAGTAACTTAACAATATGTTGTTATGGTAGAGGTTGGTACAAAGTGTTATGGAGGTTGGAATTGTATTAAGAGAGGGTATGTTGAATGAATACTATGTGGCTGAGTTTGGAGAGTTGACTAGAGAAAGAAGTTAGTGGGGCAGAGGGCATTTTACCTGCAGAAGAAGATGTATGCTGAAAGACTTGTAATAGTCCTGAATGGCTGAGATGAAGGGTGAACAGTGTGGGAGCAATAAGAGTTGAAGCTGGAGAGGTAGGCATAGACCTAATTTGAAAGGTCTATGTGCTAAGTTACAAAGTTTGAACTATAGTCTGAAAGCTAAGGGGAAACCATTAAAGAATTTTAAGCAGGGTAATGATGAGGGGACTTCACAGAGTTCATAGAAAAATGGAATTAAAAGAAAAAAATAAAAAATATAAACTTTGTTTCTCATCATAAACTCCATCAAGTTGAAGACACTTTTGTAAATAATGATACTAGCCACTTAGTTCATCCCTAAAGAACTGAATGTCCTGGAATTTAACTGTGCCAATGCAGTCTTTTTTACATTATTAACTGAAGAAATATGAGTGCCCTTTACATATTTTTTGAGATTTGGAAACAAAAAGAAGTCAGAAGGAGCTAAACCAGGACTGTAAGGTGGATACCTAATGATTTTATATTGAAACTTGCAAAATTGCCTTTGTTTGATAAGAGGAATGAGCAGAATGAGCAGGAGCATTGTGGTGGAGAAGGACTCGGGTGAAGCTTTCCCAGTGTTTTTCTGCTAAAGCTTTGGCTAGCTTTCTGAAAAGACTCTCATAATGAACAGATACTATCATTCCATGGCCTTCCAGGAAATCAACAAGCAAAATTCCTTGAGCATCTTAAAAAACTATTGCCATGATCTTTGCTCTTGACTAGCTTGCTTTTGCATTGACAGGACCACTTCCACCTCTTGGTAGATATTGCTTTGATTGTGCTCAGTCTTCAGGATTTACTGGTAAATCCACGTTCGTCTTCTGTTACATTTCTCCAAAGGAATACTTAAGGAGCTTGATGAAATTAAAATTGTTAAAACATTTCATTGAAAGCTCTGGTCTTATCTACAACTGATCTATGTGCAACAATTTTGGCATTCATCCAGGGGAAACTTTGCTCAACTGAAAATTTTCAGTCAGAATTGTGTAAGCTGAACCAGTTCAGATGTCTATGATGTTGGCTATTGCTTCTGGTGTTAATTGTTGGTCCTCTTCAATTGGGGCACAAACAAGATTAATTTTTTCCTTGCAAATTGATGTGGGTGGTCTGCTGCTGTGGGTTTTGTCTTCAATATCATCTTGACCCTTCTCGAAATGGGTTACCCATTTGTAAACTGCTGATTTCTTTGGCGACATTGCCCATAAACTTTTTATTTTATTTTATTTTATCTTATCTTTGAGATGAAGTCTTGTTCTGTCACCCAGGCTGGAGTGCAGTGGTGTGATCTTGGCTCACTGCAACCTCTGCCTCCTGGGCTCAAGAAATTCTCTTGCCTCAGCCTCCCAAGTAACTGGGATTACAGGTGCATGCCACCACACTCGGCTAATTTTTGTATTTTTAATAAAGATGGGATTTTACCATGTTGGCCAGGCTGGTCTTGAACTCTTGACCTCAAGTGATCTGCCAGCCTTGGCCTCCCAAAATGCTGAGATTACAGCGTGAGCCACTGCGCCTGGCCAAACTTTTCATAAAGCATCAATGATTTCATAATTTTTCCACCCAAGCCTCACCATAAATCGGATGTTTCTCACAGTGTCAAGCCCAGTGCTTTGCACAGTGATGCTGCTCTATAAACAATTATTGGATGACCCTTTTGTTCAGTCCTTGTTCACTACTGAAAGGTGTCATGAGCTTAATGACAATAGTCTTTTCAATTTTATGGAACTTTTAAGTTTATAAAGCAGTAACCTATGAAGCTAGATTGTAAAATCCGTTAGGGTAAGAGTTGTTTCTCTTTTGTTTTCCTCTGTTTCTTACATGTCTGGTATGTTGCTCATTGATAAATATTTGTTGAATGAATGTCTTTTATTTTTCCTCGACTGATTTCACAACAACTGAGTGAAGTAGGCAGGCAAAGACAATTTGTCTATGTTATAGACAACACAATCAAAGTTGGAATAGTTCTGACTTGTCCAAAGTGATGCAGTTATTAAATGGCACAACAAGGACTTGAACCTCAGACCTCAAGGTCAGTGTGCCTTCACCTACATAGAACTATTTCTAATTTAGATCTCAAGCCCAATTTTGCTCTATGTTCTTAACTTTTATAGTCATTCCTTACAGCAAAAAAAAAAAAAAAAAAAAAAAATTTGAGATATGTATGTGAGCTTTACTTTTCTGCTTCAGTTGTAAACTTCCTTTTAATGAGTGGTATTATCATCTTGTAAGTTCATTTGGAAAATATGTATGAAAGTCAATGGATTCAGTTCAGAAACATTAAATAATTTCTTTCTCTGTAATACTTTTTTTTGATTGCTCTGTGGTTGCCATATTTAAGTAAGGTAGATTAGCCATTTCTTATGCTTAAAACAATTTCTTTTTACTCTAAGTATTAATATTTATAGAGCATCAATATATAATCTTTTTGACTATTCTTTCCTTCTGCTTTAGTCTCCAGAAACTTTTGGCATTGTTTTAAACAGATGATTTAGGGACACTAAGATCACACTTGGTGATATAATGCTTTCCATCAGGCACTTACTGTATACCCTTTTGTACACGTAACACTGTGAGTATGGGATTTCTTTTCATGTTACAGGTAGCACCCAGCACCTCGTATAAATGCATGAAATATTAAATAAGAAAACATAATGACTGTGGAGCTGGCTCTTGTTTTGGAGCAATGCTACTTGATGTTTTCAAATTATGGGAATTAGTAGGCTGCTGGAGCTCTAGAGTTATTTGAATCAGTCGATCCGATTACACAAGGAAGCCAGGGCGTTGGCAGTGAGGGCGAGGAAAACCAGAGCCTTGGCTGCATTTTTTTTCCTGCTGTTTCAGCCTATTTCTTCGTGTCTTTCTCAAATTACTCCATGAATCTACATAATTTACATGAACTCATTGGATGCATAAATTGTATAGAACATTGGCTTACATTTATTTATATATGTATTTTCAGGAAAAAGGAGAAAAAATGTATCTGGGAAAAGGGACTGCTGAGACAAAGTAGACATTTCCCTGTTGCCTTTTCTATGCTTCTCTTTCTTGCAAAACAATTTGTCAGCTATTTTAATGTGAGATGAGCAATTATAGTTTCTGCTGTTTTATTTGATGGATTACTATTATTATTTCTGAGCAGAAATAATTTGATGAGAAAACACACTCGGAGTGTTGACAGTGCTTACTTTTCCAGCAAGTGCTGGGCTTAGTGATAATGTTTTCCTCTACCCATTCTTATCTTGTATGTCCAAGGTTTGTTTTGGGTTTAGTCTAATTCACTGAGATTTTTAAAGTTTGAGTTTGGTTTATAATGAGTTAAAAAAAAAACACAGGATAAATTCAAGGTTCAACAAATTATTCTGGAGTTTTTGGCTCATTTTAAATTCTCACTCAAAACTCTGAATAAGTAAAATCCAGGAGTATTAAAAATCTCTTCAATTAATTGTGCTTCCTTTCCCCAACTTGTCTCCAACTGGGAGATCACTTATTTGGAGAAATAATCAATATAAGAAGATTATCATGTACTGAACAAATATAGAAAATCTTGGAGGTTTGTTTCAATGATTAACCATTGTGGCCTATTAGAAAAATCTTCAAGCCAAGTGAATGCTCTTTAAAACCTAGGCCTCAACCTAACTTTTATCTTCTGTACTTCAGCATCGTTTGGAAAGTAAAATTATTGCTTTCACTCTTTAGTATCTTTAAGCATACATGTGTGCAGGTGGGGATGGGGTGTGTTTAATAGGGAGCTAAGCCAGAGCTATGCCACGGGTTTCATATGACCTCTCCTTGACAATTAATTATTGTTGTAAACAAAAAAACTGCTTAAATGAATGAAATTATCATGGTTTTACAGTATTTTGAACTCTTTATTATCAATAAATGGAGGATGTAATTCCGGATAACGAAAGTTCAAGCTGAAATCTCCATATTATACAAATTCCGATCTTTAGTTAAAATATTCTTGTGATGATGTATTGTTACTGGATTTTCTCCATTTCTCCTTTGGCCATGGGCATATTACCAGAAGTGTTGGTTTTCTGTGTTTCTTATTTTGAACACTCTTTACAAGTGTGTTTGCTCTAAAGTTCCCATTTGGAGTTGTATAATGTTCACAGAGATAAATATGAAGAAGAAATATTTTAAGAAGTAGAGCTAATATTTCTTAGGGAAGACAAAGTGCAGGGGCTAAAACATGCTTTAGAGTTAAATGGATTTGTCAGTAAAATAGCTTGTATTAATTAAATAATAGATAAAATTACTTAAATTTTTTAGAATCTTAGATAAGGTTTTATTTTGATTTGAACATAGTGAGAATGAACCGAGAAATGGGCAAGGCACAGACATGATTATACAATATGATAAATATTTCATATAAAGGTCATTAAAATTATGTTGAAAGGAACTTGTTTATTGTTATAAGTGGGGGAGAATGAACTGATTTTGGCTGTGTTTAATATGTTGGGTAGAATTGGTTTCCATGTCGGACTCTTAAAAGACTTCCTGTCCTTTGGGGCCCAACTCAAATTGTCTTATGTCTTCTACGTGGTCTGAGTCCCTCAGTCAGTATCAGTGAGTTTTCTGAGTTTTCACCAATGTTACCTTTATCTATATTTTTTTGCACTCTCTTTACTACCTTGCCTTGTGTTAGAGTTAAGAATAGAGTAGAAAGAACATGAATGTTGTAATAAAAACCCAGTTCAATCAAACTTTCTGAAACCCAGTTTACTCAATTGTAGAATAAGAAGAGAAATAAGAACTCCTGTGGTTCTTGTGAAGATTAAATTGGAAAGCACGATGTACCTGGGGCTGAGCGGGCACTCAGCATCAGTGTCCATCTCATTTCCGAATTTCATGTCTAGTTTCTCCAGTTGTCTAAGTTTCTTCAGGGCAGGAAATGTCTTTTATATTCATAGTGCCTTGTGCATAGTAGGTTCTAAATGATTATTTATTGAATTTAATTTACTGTCCTGTCATGGAAGCTTAGCACTGTTATTTCCCATTTCTTTTCCCTCTGTCACCTTGGATTGAGATAAACATGTTGCTTTCATGAAATTAGGGATTTAATTCAGTAGAATGCCATTTTAATATGACTTATTTCATTGAGTTTGATATAGTAAGGGTCAAATCATTTCCCTGGAAACTTAATTATATTCTATAAAATCTTATTAGCCTGTCTCATGGCATCATAGTCACAGTGGAGTTCTGGTGTGTTTAAGATGGTCAAGTCTCTATCTGTAGAAATCTGTCTAATGGCACGGAGTGAGAATATGGGAAATAAATGACATAAAGAGAGAGCAAATGCAAATGTCTTGCAAATTACATTACTTGACATTTTCAATCACTAACCCTCCAAAGTAAGTTCTAATTTACTAAAATAAACCACGAATCCAATTTCTTGTGAGCTTCCTTTGCTTAATTAATTATTAGTAGCAGACAGCATTCTATGATTCGTTGCAATTTTTCACCTTTGTATTTATCTAGTATCTGATTTAAAAAGAATGAGAGCATTCTGATTCAGCAGAACTGATCAGAACTCTCTTTCTGATCATAACTCATCTGCTCATAGCTCATCTGTGTTATAGAGCAGAAATGAATAAATGTTTGCTGAACATGCCACATATGCTTTGATCATCAAAATGTTAAATTTTCCTTCCTTCTCAAAATACAAGCTCTGAGAGATCTTCCTTGCTGAAGTTTGTTGGGTGACCTATTCTGCATAGATATTATTATAGAGGCAAGCCAGATCCCATGCCATTATAGCAAAATATCATGTAAGCAACTACATTTTCATAAATTTGTTTGTTTCCATGATTAAAATGTGAGCACTTTTTAATGCTTCCTCATTGTGATTTGAAATTATACATTCACTGTGCTTTTTTAAAAATTTAAAAGCAGAAGTGTATCCTAAAAGATGAACTTTCTTTTTTGGTTTTTTTAAATGAAGTATGCTTTTTTGTTAGAATGAGTACTAAACAGGCTTCTCATGCATGCAATAACGTTGGTTATACTTAGAATACGGTTTGTAACTCTTTGTGTGTCCTTAATTATTTCATTGAAACATAATTAGCTAGCATTTGTTATCACTGTATTATGAATGGGAGAAACTGAGGCTCATTATCGACTCTTTGTGTTAGCAAGTTGAGAATTTGAGAAAAATCTGCTGCTATCCTAATGATCTGCTTTTGTTTTCAATTTCAGTTTCAAAGGACATTTGAGTCTCTTAAAAATGTTGCCAACAAATCTGACCTCCAGAAAACCTACCAGAAGCTTGGGAAGGAGCTGGAAAATTTGGATTATTTAGCCTTCAAACGTCAGCAGGTAGGAGTCAGAGCTCTCCTTGGTGAAGGAGATGAACACTTTAGGCTTCCTGCCATCCTGCCTGTCAGAGGTGCAGGTGGGTCTGAGGAAACTTATCTTCCAATGGTTAGAGCAGAAACAGTTGTGCTGTGCTGATCTGCTGTGTTCATATGGCTTCCCACAGTGTTCAATGTGGTCCTTGCTTTTAGATGTGTACTTTAGGGGTTTCCACATGTGTCCTTATACCTCTCTTAAAGAAAATTCCTGCTGGTTTGTGAAAATCCAACTACCCTTTGACTAGGGACGCTTCAGAGGCATAAAGGGAATCTCTGTAATGGCTTGGCCAGTTGGCTTTTATATTTGACCCGGGGAGAAAAATCACCTGAAGACCAGGATAAGGTTGTGGGTGTACATGCAACATTAAGGAAAATAGTCATAAATATGCCAAAATATGAATTGATCTTTAGTTTTCTTTGATCTTTGAAGATGAGTAATTTGCTAAGTGTGGAAGATTGAAGGAAAATTTACTTTTCAAATATAAGGTTTTTATTACCTCCTTTTGCAGACCCCCAAATAAATAGAGAGCTGAAATAAACTTTTATAGGGTTTGTTTTAGAATTGGTACTTTATAACCGAATATTCATCATGATTAAGTGCTGTGTGTTTTGGAGACACTGCCACAGTAGCTCTCTCCTCTTCCTAAGCTGGATCTGCTCCAGTTTCATCACAGCCACTAGGTGTCAGCGTTGTCAAGCTTTTACTTCCACCAACGGTTTATTCCGATCAGAGTAGCCAGTTAGACGTTTAAATGAGGTTGCATGAAATTCGGTAGTGTGCTCCATGGTGGATAGCGTCTAGAAAAATGACTAAATGTCTGACTTGCATGGCCAGACCTCGAGTCGATCACTTGAGAGACTTTCTTCTTAGCGTAGCAAAGGGTGTGGCATTCTCGCCATTGCCTAATTCACAAGTTTTGGATCCTTTTGGATGAAGGTTTTCAAAGCAGAATTTTCTATATTTAGTTAAATCTCATTAAGTCAACATGATATGGTCTAGAATTATTGGACCAAAAAAAGAATTGTGTTCTACGTATTGCTGTATCACAGATGTTACATGGACATTTAACCTTTCTATGGCCCTATTTTCCTAGGGGTTATATTTGTTTTATAGAATGTTCCAGGGCAAATACATTCTTTTTGCAGACACATTAATTTACATGAAAAATGATACAATGTCCATTTAAGTTTTGTTTTTTTAAAAAAATTAATGATGGTCTAGATATTAGCACTTGATGGTTACTGAGTGCTACTACAACAACCCCCCAGAGGATGCTGCTTAGCATTCACACCAGAGTCACTCTTCTGGCCTATGCAATTTTTAGTACAGTTTTGTTTCCAAAACCATATTTTACCATGGAGGGGTATTTGAGCTGGCAGGCAGTAGTCACTGTACTCTTCTGTTATCGTTTCTCATTAACACATTTTCAGTGATTGGATTCTTTTATTAGCTAATTGTGAATTTGGAAGAAGGTAAACGCCTCAAGGGCAGAAGGATAGAACTCTGGGAGAATGGCATTGAGGATAGATGGGTAAATTACATGTGCATAAAGAAAAGATGAGCACATGGAGTGTATACATATATGCATATATAAATCATCTATACTATTTATTAAATGAAAAGCATATGGCACATGGTATGATTTAAACATTTATGAATTAAATCTTTAAATGCTTATAACAATACAGTGAGGTGGCTTTTGTTAGCACCATTTTACAGATGGGAAAACTGTTAAGGAAGTTAAGTAACATGCCTAAGGTCATGGAGCTAATAAGGCATGAAACTGGGCTTCAAATCTAAATCAAGTCTGACTTCAAACCTGGAGTGTTATGTCTTCTTGATGAGCAGGGTCAAAGGGTCAGAACATCAGCTCGTCTCTAGCTTGGTGGGATTTATCTTTTATCTCGCATTCTATTCCTTTAAAGCTCCAAAACCTGATTAAGCACACGCCAGAAAGTGTTTTTCTTCTGATGGAAAAGATTCAGGCCTCTGTAAAATTGCCAGTTTAGCAAGGAAGTTTCCTCTTTATAAGGCAGTATTCTTTGTATTAGAGAATTAGTCATGATTTGTTCCGTGGTCCAACCATATCTATCATTCCGCACTGGGACAGAACATAAGCTCCATAAGGACAGGGCCTCGTCTGTCACCTTTAATGCTGTATCCTCTCCAGTGCTCATAACAGTATCTGACTCATGGCATATCCTCAGTAAATATTATTGGTGGTAGTGTTGCTATGAACAAAGAACCATGCCAAAAGGTTTGGCCTCAGATTATAGGCAATTAAAATCAATGTGTTTTGCTACACATTTAAAATTCAAAAGAGCATAAGCCTTTGGTTTCCTGGATACCAAGGGCTGAGAGATTGTCCCTTGCCCCTATTTATTATTGAGGTTTTCTCCTAACATATTTTATTCTTCTATCCATTTTTTAAAACAAACAGAAAATGCCAGTGTTAACTCTGAATTATGGATGTCCAATGAATTGACTACAATTATTTTATTGGAGTCATCCATTAAGTTTTATTTTCTGTCCCCTTCTATGATATTTTTAACATCATCTTTGAGAGAGTTCTTTCTTGGCACAAGATAGACTACTAGAGTACTTTGCTCCATTCTCTCACTTCTGTTTTTCTGAGGTTGCTGTGCTTTCTTTCCTAGGTCTGAACTTAGTATTTATTTATTTAAAAGAGTGAGTGCCTGCACATCAGCTATTCCTTGGGTCAGGGCACAACATCTCTACATTTTCCTACTTTCAAAAAGACTAATAACGTTGAAATAGCTTTGATTGGAAAAGGTGTGAGAGGAGGCTGTGATAGGTGAGGTGGTGGGTTTACCGGGATGAGTCAGCCTGAAGTAAATGGATGACAAAGCAGGATTAACTGGAGAATCTGGACACTCTTTTGGTTCTTACTATCGAAAGGCAGGTACAGTCTTGGAGTTTATCTGCTTGGACTGCTTGGTTTTCATCCTTCTAGTTGGTGTGACATAGGAATGGTAATAGCAAGTTCCAGCTATTATATCGATCCCAGATTTATGTATTAATTTGAGTGCTTATAAATCAAGAGGTTTCCTTAGAGCTTTCATTTTGTGGAGTAAAACAAAATAAGGTTTGATAATGTGGACTGTAATGTAATTCATTCCTCTCTTTATCTACCCTTAAAACTTATAATAACATTATAACACACATCCATTTCCAGAGGCTTCTGAAGTCTTTTGATATAAATTAAAATTCACATTATTGAGTTGAACATTATATAGACTAAAGCACATTTACACATTGATATAAAAATATGTAAAATTAAATTATTGTACTTCAGACCTACATGCATATTGGAACACATCACGTATCTGATTCTTGTCTGTCTGATCACGGCATGCTATTCTTGCCTTCTGACCTGTGCGCAAGGTTTATATAACTTGGTATTTAGAATGTACAGCCTGTTTCATTTTACGTATTTAAATCATTCTTTAAAGTCAAACTGAAGTCTAGCCTCCCTCATAACACCTCCTTCTGTGACCTCTAGTCAGTATAACTCTTCACTCTTTGCCATTCTTAGCTTTTATCTGTATCATACAATGTAGCATCTGATTGATGATATACTCATTGAGAATACATGTAGTACAGTGATTAAAGTGTGAGCTTTGTATTTACCCAAACCTGGTTAGACTGTTTGTACTGGATACCTGAGTTTCTTTTTAAAAAGCATTGGAAAATTAACCCCTAACTTAAACAGCTTGCTTTGAGGAAACAATATATCAAGTATAAAGTAAGTCCTATAAAATATGTATGAAGGACTTAACATTGCACCTGACATGTATTTAGTATAATTGGTAGCTATTGTATGTTTTGTGTTATTCTCATAAGCCATTTTCTTAAATAGGTTGTAAGTTCCATAAGGATATGGATATGTTCTTTATTTTGTATACTTCTGTGCTGTATATAGGGTCCAGCACTGTTCTGAACATATGGGATAGAATGTTTTTGGACATACGTAGTCTAGCAGTTGGTGATGTGTGTAACAAAAAGAACATGTTGACACCTCTCAAGAAGGGAGCTGCAACATTTGGTTCTAATATGTTTCTAAGGTGGTATCTCTTGATGGGCAGTTAAAGTACTGAGGACTTGTACTATGACAATCTGCTGGGGGAAGTAGGTCCAGTGTTCTGGCTAACGTCCAATTCAGGTTAATAATACATTCTATATATCCAAACTTCCCTTATGCTTCAGGTGTTGTTCAGCACATGGTACTTTGTTAGTGATCATGCTCAGGAGTGAACAACTGCTTTTTTTTCTTTTACTAAACTGGGTGTGTGACCCCTTTTAGGTAATTCCAAAGCCAGAAGGGTACATAATACCTTGTAGGATAAAAATTGAATTTAAAACAAACTTTTATTAGAAAGAAGAAAAATAAAAATCAGTTAGATAAAATTTATTTGATAAAAATGACTGCAGGTTAATATTCTTCAATTGAAAAATAAAATTCTACTTGTTATCTCTTATCTTTTTCATGATAGCCATCCTAATAGGTGTGCAAGACAAGAGATAACAGGAGTTAGTGATGATGTGGAGAAAAGGAAACCTTTGCACATTGTTGGGAATGGAAATTGGTACAGTCATTTCAGAAAAAGTATAGAGGTTGCTAAAAAAATATGAAATAGAGCTATCATAAGACCTGTTAATCTTGCTTTTGGGTATATATCCAAAGAAAATGGAATCAGTATCTTGAAGAGATAGCTGCACTCCCACATTCATTGCAGCATTATTCACAACAGCCAAGATATGGAAGCAACCTAAGTGTCTACTGACAGATGAATAAAGAAAATGTGGTATACATATATGCAATGAAATATTATTTAGCCTTAAAAAGGAAGGAAATCCTGCCTTTGCAATAGTATGGTTGAACCTGGAAGACATTTTCCTAAGCAAAATAATCCAGATACAGAAATACATGTATGTATGGTCTTACTTATATGTGGAATCTAAAAATGTCAAACTCAGAGAAGCAGAGAGTAGAGGGGTGGTTTCCAGGGATTGGTGGGTGGAGGAAATTAGTAGATATTGATCAAAGGGTACACATTTTCACTTATAAGATGAACAAGTTCTGGGGACCTAATAAACAGCATGAGTGATGATGGATGTGTTAATTTGATGGTGGTAATCATTATGCAATGTGTATATATCTCTCAAATCATCTTGTTGCACACTTTGAATGTATTCAATCTTTGTCAATCAAATATTTCAAAACAAAAAAATAAAATTCTAGATAGATAATGACTGACCACATAGAAAATACTCTTAGGCTTACCCTGGGAACTCGAGAACTCTGAGGATACAAGACGACAATGTAGGGATCCTGTGGAAGAAATGCTTAGAAAATGAAACTAAATAGTGCTAGGCTTGTGGTTGTACTATAGCATATAGAGAAGAAAAAGTTGATGAATTCCAATAATATCCTTCAATCATGTAAGGACTTATAGCAAGAAAAATGTAATGAATCAGCTAGAATAATATTGCACTGGGAATTGCTTATCTGCAAGGACCTTATAAGGTAGGGACTAACTTTCCATTGGGGCTAACATTAAAATGGAGTTGTAAATATATTTTCTTTAAGACCTTTAAAAATAAAGACCAACCTGACCAACATGGTGAAAGCCCGTCTCTACTAAAAATACAAAAAATTAGCCGGGCGTGGTGGCAGGCACCTGTAATTGCAGCTATTTGGGAGGCTGAGGCAGGAGAATCATTTGAACCCAGGAGGTGGAGGTTGCAGTGAGCCAAGATCATGCCATTGCATTCCAGCCTGGGTGACAAGAGCAAAACTCCGTGTCAAAAAATAAATAAATCCATAAAATAAAAAATAAAGAACATGTATATCTGGAATTGTTTAGATGCAGTCTAAGGAAGGGTGTAAGTGGGAGCTGGACTGAATGAGTACTAAGGGGAGGTGCTAAGCTTCTAGAGCAATAGTTCTATAGCTATGGATTAACTTCAGTGACCTTTGTAAGATGAAGTATGTTAATTGCTCAATTGCGAGAAGATTCTTTTTTTCCTTCTTCTGTAATTAATCTAACTGTCTTGAAAGAATTCTGATTGAATTATTCCTTTTAAGGGTAAGTGAACCAAGGACTGCTATACTAAAATATTCATGTCTGTCTTAGGTGGTATTCTATTTCTTATTTACCAGATCAAATAAAATGATTATTTATGCCATTTATAAACCTGTTTCTGAAGATTTCAAAGCATTTCAGACATAATTTAAAAATTTATTGCACAGGTATAAAAAATGTTGAATTATTAAACAGTGTGCTAAGTTCAAACCAACCCAAACATATTCTATCCACTACATATGCAATTTCATTTTTATTCAATCGTACATAGTTGTTTGTCCCAAAGGAGAAAAGAATGTGATGTTACATTTACTCTTTAGTTTTCTGATATAGAGAAAAGAAGGTTGGATGCATCATGCAAGGTCATCCCGAGTCAGTAACAAATTCAGAATTAATATTCACATTTCCTAATTTCCAGCTTTTTGCAATAGCCATTTGATCATTTGCACTACTTCATAAACTACAGATCTTTATAGAGTGATTCGTTTTTCTATAGTTACAGTCTGAAGAAAAAATCTTATGGATTTTTTTAATGTAAGAAACTTGCCTTTATTTTAAAATGAATGATTAAAATGATGCATATTATACATTTGTCCTCCTTCTAAAATTTGTTTTCCACATTGGATGGTTAATGGTCATGATAACTAAGTGTCTTCTATTAAATTAGCAAAGTAAAAACATTATAGAGACATCTTTTAATTCCTAAGGTTTGCTATTCTGTTTCCGTCTGTTGTCTCTGGGGCTCAGTTTATTGGTGGCACTTAGGTAGAAAGCTGTTGAGTCAAGCGTTAGCTGATTTTCATGCACCAGAGAAGTTTTATTAATTTTTACAAGGTTGTTTGCTATACAATAGTTTGCCTTGTGGGCAGCTTATAGCTATTTTATAGTGGGGAATGTTTATTGAAATAGTTAATTCTTTGTAATGGGTTGTTTCAAAATTTACAATGCTGATAGGAATTCCAGAGATGGCAAAAACAAAAAAACAAAAAAACCCCCCAAAACCAACCAAACGAACAAAAAACAGCTTCAGTGTTTGCATCAATATGGTGCTTATTTGTGCATGTCTTATATTGACATACCTAAGTCCATAAGGTTGTCAATAAAAGTTGTTATTGAGGAGAAATAATAGACAAGTTAACTCTGAGAATGTCTTCTCTAGTCTGTTTTGCACTTTGAAAGTGATCTATGCATGAAAAGAAGGTAATCTTTCACTACTAAGATTATGACTTTTGGTGGTTTAAGATGCAAATTACAGAGGCTATGCTATACTAGAGAACCTTAAACCAAGTAAAGAATCTTTAGAATTCATCTAACCTAATTGTTTTATTTTATTTTATTTTTTATGTTTGAGACAATCTCACTCTATCACCCAGGCTGGAGTGCAGTGGCACAATCTCAGCTCACTGCAACCTCTGCCTGCTGGGTTCAAGTGATTCTCTTGCTTCAGCCTCCCAGGTAGCTGGAATTACAGGCATCCACCTGTATTGCTAATTTTTTGTATTTTTCGTAGAGACAGAGTTTTGCCATGTTGCCCAGGCTGGTCTCGAACTCAATTGACCTGTCTCAGCCTCCCAAAGTGCAAGGATTAGAGGCATGAACTACTCTGCCCGGCCCCAACTGTTTTATTTTAAAGATGAGAAAAATGAGTTGCAAGGAGATTAAATATCTTGTACAAGGCCACATACTTTGCTAATGACAAGAGTTGGGACAATAACAGGAAATGATATATTCTCACAACCTTTGGTTCTTTGGTGAGCCCTCTATTGATCCTTGGTATCTGGTTTATATCCTGAAACCAAGAGAGGACCTACAGTATGAAAAGCATTCTTTTCCTGTTTGAAAAGCTGCATGATGCTGAGATTGGACTGGCTGCAGAAATCTCTTCTAATGTTAAAACAAAGCCAGGGCATTCAGTTTATTTCACTGGGGTTCACGGTTTGGGAGGCCTTGCTTATATATGGCTATAATGAAAGGTTCTGATGGCAGCCTTTGTGGAAGTGAGCCCCATTCTCTCCAGGAAAAAACATACTTCTGCTACCTCCTGTGTCTTGAGGAACATTTCCTTTGCTGGACCCTTGCCAGGTGGTCAAGTAGTGACATTCTCTCCTCTATCCAGGGACATGTGGAATAGAGGAGTCCCTCATAGTCCCCTTAATAAAAGATGTGGGTGGAGTCTTCTCTAAAACCCAACCTCCAGCCACTCTACATTTCCACTTTCCTACTCAAGAAGAAAGGAGTGAACTTCTTTGAGTGTTCACAGAAATGTACAACAAAGGACTGAAATGGGGATGCAGCACAATTGACTTTTCAGTGAAGTCCACTTCTTTCTGATTACGCTTGTCCTCCAGGTGGGAGTTCTGCTCTTTCAGATTGAGCCCTAGGAATCTGAAGCAGAATAGAATTTTCTACCAGGATGAAAGGAGTACCGAAAAGGGTATGGACTTTCTTGAGTCTGTAGGAACCTTGTTGCACTGGGACTATGGAATAATCCAGGAAATTGGGTTTCATATCAAACTGCAGGAACAACAAAGATGCTTTTAACATTTATCTATACATGCAAATATACTGGGCAGTGAGGTGCCAGTAAATGAAAATAATTCAGTAGTGCCTTTTTAAAATTTTTAAATTTTTAAATATTTATTTATTTATTTTTGAGATGGACTCTCGCTCTGTTGCCAGGCTGGAGTCAGTGACGCAATCTTGGCTCCCTGCAATCTCTGCCTCCCAGGTTCAGGCAATTCTCCTGCCTCAGCTTCCTGAGTAGCTGGGACTACAGGTGCGTGCCATCAGGCCCGGCTAATTTTTGTATTTTTAGTAGAGACGGGGTTTCACCATGTTGGCCAGGATGGTCTGGATCTCTTGACCTCATGATCCGCCTGCCTCAGCCTCCCAAAGTGCTGGAATTACAGGTGTGAGCCACTGCGCCTGGCCCTTTTTTTTTTTTTTGAAAAAAAGAAGAAAATGCAATAATATTACAATGCCATAGACAAGGAAAGACTTATAAGCATCATCTGGTTCAACCACTTTATCATGGATACACAAATAATACAGAAAGTACATCATTTTGTAGTTTTCTACTGCAATGGAATTTTGATTTATTGACAATTTCTAGAATCCTGTGTCATCTAAACCTTTAAAGTATATCCTAGGCACTTAGGTTGTTTCTATACCTTGACTATCATGGATAATGCTGCAATGAACATGAGAGTGCAGGTATCTCTTCAAAATACTGATTTCATTTCCTTTGGATATATACTCAGAAGTGGGATTGCTGGATCATATAGTAGTTCTGTTTTTTTTTTAAATATATTTTAGGAACCTTCATACTACTGTTCATAGTGGCTGTACCAATTTACATTCCCACCAAGGTTCCCATTTCTCTACAAATGTTCCCATTTCTGATCACACTCACCAACACTTATCTTTTGTTTTTTGGTAATAGCCATCCTATCAAGTGTGAGATGATATCTTAATTTGTTTTGATTTGCATTACTCTGATGATTAGTGATGTGAGCACCTTTTTATATATCTATTGGCCATTTGTATATCTTCCTTTGAAAAATTTCTATTTAGAGACACAATAAAAATGATAAAGGGGATATCACCACTGATCCCACAGAAATACAAACTACCATCAGAGAATACTATAAACACCTCTATGCAAATAAACTAGAAAATCTAGAAGAAATGGATAAATTCCGGGACACATACACTCTCCCAAGACTAAACCAGGAAGAAGTTGAATCTCTGAATAGACCAATATCAGGCTCTGAAATCGAGGCAATAATTAATAGCCTACCAACCAAAAAAAGTCCAGGATCAGACAGATTCACAGCCGAATTCTACCAGAGGTACAAAGACGAGCTGGTACCATTCCTTCTGAAACTATTCCAATCAATAGAAAAAGAAGGAATCCTCCCTAACTCATTTTATGAGGCCAGCATCATCCTGATACCAAAGCCTGGCAGAGACACAATAAAAAAAGAGAATTTTAGACCAATATCCCTGATAAACATCGATGAGAAAATCCTCAATAAAATACTAGTGAACTGAATCCAGCAGCACATCAAAAAGCTTAGCCAACACAATCAAGTAGGCTTCATCCCTGGGATGCAAGCCTGGTTCAACATTTGCAAATCAATAAACATAATCCATCACATAAACAGAACCAACTACAAAAACCACATGATTATCTCAATAGATGCAGAAAAGGCCTTCAACAAAATTCAACAGCCCTTCATGCTAAAAACTCTCTATAAACTAGGTATTGATGGAATGTATCTCAAAATAATAAGAGCTATTTATGACAAACCCACAGCCAATATCATACTGAATGGGCAAAACTGGAAGCATTCATTCCCTTTGAAAACTGGCACAAGACAGGACTGCCCTCTCTCACCACTCCTATTCAACATAGTGTTGGAAGTTCTGGCCGGGGCAATCAGGCAAGAGAAAGAAGTAAAGGGTATTCAGTTAGGAAAAGAGGAAGTCAAATTGTCCCTGTTTGCAGATGACATGATTGTATATTTAGAAAACCACATCATCTCAGCCCAAAATCTCCTTAAGCTGATAAGCAACTTCAGCAAAGTCTCAGGATACAAAATCAATGTGCAAAAATCACAAGCATTCCTATACACCAATAATAGGCAAACAGAGACCCAAATCATGAGTGAACTCTCATTCACAATTTCTACAAAGTGAATAAAATACCTAGGAATACAGCTTACAAGGGATGTGAAGGACCTCTTCAAGGAGAGCTACAAACCACTGCTCAAGGAAATAAGAGAGGACACAAACAAATGGAAAAACATTTCATGCTCATGGATAGGAAGAATCAATATCATGAAAATGGCCATACTGCCCAAAGTAATTTATAGATTCAATGCCATCTCCATGAAGCTACCAATGACTTTCCTCACAGAATTAGAAAAAACTACTTTAAATTTCATACAGAACCAAAAAAGAGCTTGCATAGCCAAGACAATCCCAAGCAAAAAGAACAAAGCTGGAAGCATCACGCTACCTGACTTTATACTACAAGGCTACAGTAACCAAAACAGCATGGTACTGGTACCAAAACAGATATATAGACCAAGAGAACAGAACAGAAACCTGAGAAATAACACCACACATCTACAACCATCTGATCTCTGACAAACCTGACAAAAACAAGCAATGAGGAAAGGATTCTATATTTAATAAATGGTGTTGGGAAAACTGGCTAGCCATATGCAGAAAACTGAAACTGGACCCCTTCCTTACACCTTATACAAAAATTAATTCAAGATGGATTAAGGACTTAAATGTTAGACCTAAAACCATAAAAACCCTAGAAGAAAACTAGTCAATACCATTCAGGACATAGGCATGGGCAAAGACTTTGTGACTAAAACACCCAAAGCAATGGCAACAAAAGCCAAAATTGACAAATGGGATCTAATTTGAACTAAAGAGCTTCTGCACAGCAAAAGAAACTATCATCAGAGTGAACGGGCAACCTACTGAATGGGTGAAGATTTTTGCAATCTATCCATCTGACAAAGGGCTAACATCCAGAATCTACAAGGAACTTAAACAAATTTACAAGAAACAAACAAACAACCCCATCAAAACGTGGGTGAAGGATATGAACAGACATTTCTCAAAAGAAGACATTTATGCGGCCAAGAAACACGTTCAAAAAAGCTCATCATCTGAGTTCATGTCCTTTGTAGGGACATGGATGAAACTGGAAAACATCATTCTCAGTAAACTATCGCAAGGACAAAAAACCAAACACCGCATGTTCTCACTCATAGATGGGAATTGAACAATGAGAACTCATGGACACAGGAAGGGGAACATCACACTCCGGGGACTGTTGTGGGGTTGGGGGAGGGGGGAGGAACAGCATTAGGAGATATACCTAATGCTAAATGACGAGTTAATGGGTGCAGCAAAACAACATGGCACATGGATACATATGTAACAAACCTGCACATTGTGCACATGTACCCTAAAACCTAAAGTATAATAAAAAAAAAAAAAGCTCATCATCAGTGGTCATTAGAGAAGTGCAAATCAAAACTACAATGAGATACCATCTCACACCAGTTAGAATGGCTATCTTTAAAAAGTTAGGAAACAACAGATGCTAGAGAGGACGTGGAGAAATAGGAAGGGTTTTACACTGTTGATGGGTGTATAAACTAGTTCAACCATTGTGGAAGACAGTGTGGCAATTCCTCAAGGGTGTAGACCCAGAAATACCATTGGACCCAGCAATCCCATTACTTGGTATATACCCAAAGGATTATAAACCATTCTACTATAAAGACACATGCACACGTATGTTTATTGGAGCACTGTTCACAATAGCAAAGACTTGTAATCAACCCAAATGCCTATCAATGATAGCTGGATAAAGAAAATGTGGCACATATATACCATGGAACACTATACTGCCATAAAAAAGGATGAGTTCATGTCCTTTGCAGGGACATGGATGAAGCTGGAAACCATCATTCTCAGCAAACTATCACAGGGATAGAAAACCAAACACCGCATGTTGTCACTCGTAAGTGGGAATTGAACAATGAGAATACATGGGCACAGGGAGGGGAACATCACACACTGGGGCCTGTCAGTGAGTGGGGGGCTGGGGAGGGATAGCATTAGGAGAAATACCTAAAGTAGATGACGGGTTGATGGGTGCAGCAAACCACCATGGCACGTGTATACCTATTTAACCTGTACTTTCTGCACATATATCCCAGAACTTAAAGTGTAATTTTTTAAAAAAAAGATAGACACATAGTTTATGCCAGAATAATAAAAAAGTTAAGATAGCTTATAGAAGGTTGAGTGTGTATTACCTAGAACTTCTCTGAAAATAATAAGTGTTTATCATTGGAATTATAGACAACAGATATTATATATGGCTTATGATTATTAATGAAAAATACAATTTGTATTTCTTACTTGCTATATCTCATTGTGAACTGTATTCCAAAATTGATGGAATTAGGACAGCGCTACAAATTTATTTCATTATATGTTATAAGCAATTAAAATTTTTTATTTATGTATTTATTTATTTTTGAGATAACCATGCTCTCAAAATCATAACTAATTTCATATTCAGTTACCTATATAAAATCCTTCTTAATCATTCTCTAAAACTGGGTTGTACAAGAGGTTCTCTTGGGCCAGTTCTGGAGTAGACAATAGAGGGGTGAGAACCTCCTGTTGAAAAGGAAGAAAAATTATCATGCAATAATTTGGAAGGTTTGGATTTTTTTAAAAAGGCAAGTACATTAAAAAATAATGAGATGGTGTAATAAATTATGAAAGGCTGGGAACGTGGCTTCAGTAAAGGCAGAAAGTACTTCATTATTATTTTTAAACCTTTCTCCTAACCATAAACATAAGCCATATATTCATGAATACAATCCCCACCAGTGTGTGAGGCCAGTCTATTGAAAATAAAAAGGCACGTAGGAGTCTGTCACACTGCAAGATGAAAGCTGTGTTCTTTATGCATGGATATCATTTTGTTTTAGAAGGGTTGTAAAAAATAATAGAATTATAAAGAAACTCAATTTATGGAAAGAAGGTAGACTCTTCCCGCATTATGTAAATACTTTCTACTAGGGTGCTCACTATAAGAAATATACTATGCAGCATTTCACTTTCACAGAAAATACGTGATGATTATTCACATAATAACAGGAACTTTTAGAGCATGTGAATATTCATTTATGAATTATTGACAGAGAGGTTGGAATGTTAGGAGATAGTGCCTACTGGACATTCTTTAGTAATATAGATTTTCCATCTCTGAAGCTGTGAAAGTGCCTGCTATACAGGTTAGGTCTTTGATTTACTTAATTCTTAACAATAATCATATAATGGGAATTATAAGGTTTTTGACCTGAGCCCTGAACTGATAGGTGAAAGCAGGTTACAGTTTGATAATGTCCCATTTTGATAGGCCTGTTGGTCGTAGTCCATACCACTGCCATTCTCCCTAGTTTACTGTGACAGTCACTAATATAGAACTCCTAATGCTTAATGTGCAGGCAGTGGGATTGTCTGGTAGGAGCGCCACTGGCATTGTTTAACCACAAGAGGGTAGATGAGCACATTGTAATCATAAGGGGAAAGGGAATCCTGGGTTGGGGAGCCAGTGGTCTAGAGGGCACAACAAGGTGGCTGCTAAAGGATTATTAAGAAGGGAGATTGTTACAGTAAAGTTAGATTTCAGGGTAATATGAAATCAGGGATACTGTCCTAGAGTCAAAATGCAAGACTGTGGTAGAGTCTTACTTTGAGACACTAATCATATATTATTTTTTCAATTTTCTCCCCTATTGGGATGTAAGTTTCAAACCAGGCCTAAGTAATAAAAAATGGCAAATTCTTGATATTTTGGAAGGAGAGACAGTAGGCATAACCAAGTTGTTATACTGCCTCTTCCATGCCACCTCTTCTGTGCTTCCTGAGCAAATGCCCTCCAACTTGGGGAGAAGGGGAAAGTTGGACAGGAATAGAATAAACTTAGACATGGCTTGTTTTTGTGCTGGTCTACCACTACTGTCTGCCACTACCCACCCATTCCTCCAGGGTAGGAGACATGATAGAATTTACTGCAATAAAATTTGGAAGATCTGAGATGGCCAGTGAATCTCAGGCCCTGTATGGACCTATGACTCTAAAAAATGCTTCTAGGAGTCTTAGGGAAACGGAGAGAATGTTTCTGCCATGTTGTAACCTTGGAGTCTTTTCAGTTCTGGGATAATGTGTAAGGGCAACAGAAATTTTGTCTTAGGTCCAGAGTGTGGGTAGAAGTCAGTGGAGAGAGGGTGTCAGGGAGCTTGATCACATGGAGGAGAGCAGGGGAAGCAGGCCTCAGTGAGGAAACATTGTAATTTTGGAAATATACAGAGATTTAGATGGCGGTGAGTGTGTGTGGGTACAGCACTTTATCATCTACTTTGACTTTTGTATTCCACTTCTGCCATAGCCAGGTGGGAGACAAGCTGTTGCTTTGGTTAGAGTTGCCAGATAAAATAATACAGGATGCCCAGTTAAATTTGAATTTCATATCAATGATGAATAATTTTCTAGCAGAATTATGTCTCAAATATTGCATGGGGCACACTTATGCTAATAAAAATATTTATTCTTTGTTGAAAATGAAATTTAACTGGGAATGTTTTATTTGCTAAATCTGGCAACACAACTCTTTGGTGCCCTGAGCCAGTGAAGGAATCAAACTATCCTGTGCTTTATCAATCTTTGAAGTTTGACAACAGGTGGGTGCCCCACAACAGGTGTTAATATTACATTTCATAGATGAAGTAATTCTTAGTTCATCTTGATGGGTTAGTCTGTCTCTCTGAGGCAGCCCAATTAGGCCAAATAGAATGGAAAATATTTAATCCCTAGAAAATTGTGAGAGAGTAACCTATTTAGTAGCTTGTTCTAGAACACACAAATAAGTAAATGGCAGTATCAGGTTTTTCCAGGTCCAAATGGCCTCCACAATACACATTCAAAATTTAAAAAGCTCCTCAGGAACATATTTATTGTGTAAAGAAAGGTGCTCTTAAAAACTGGGTGGTAGGTAGCTGCTGCTGTTTTCTATAATGTACTCTTGTGTTATGGTCAGGCCTACAAAAGAAACCTTACAAGTCTTTTCCAGGAAACGTCCTTTTGAAATTAATTGAATTATTTTAAAGAAATAATGAGATATTACTTCTTTCTAACTTGGCGTTTTATTCAAAGGATGTTTCTGAAATTAAACCAGTGGGAGTTTAACCAAAATAGTACAGTGACACAATGATGCCATTTAGAAGAATGTTGTGCTGAGTTAAATAGCTCTAATTATCAGCAACTTTCAAATCATAAAGCAATTAAAAAACCCTCAGTTTTCTTCTTCGGTGGAATCCATAGTGATTGTATGAAGCATTTCATCTGGTTTGGATAGTTGGGTTTCAGCATCTATTTTGAGATCCCAGAGTCACAAAAAGTATCCTATCCTTAAACTTAGTTTTCTCTTGTGTCCAGAATAATCCTGTATTCTGAATCCCATTTCCTTCTGTCCCCTGAGGACATTCCTTTACAGGAAGTTGTATTTTGTCTTTACTGTCAACTGTTCGTTTTTTTCTACTCATTTTTCCTTTTTAGCATATTAACCTGCTAAAGTTTGATCCAAACGACATGACGATGCTGGCAACAACAGCAGCAACAATGGTAACCTTCATTCAAAGCAATACCCCATCCAGTGACAGTCCTGTCTTTCTTCTTTTCCTCATGCTAAGTTTCTGAAAGATTTTAGGTGCGCTGACCTGCTTACTAACTACATCCATTTTTGGACAGAAGCGAGGGAGTCGAATGTTTTCTGAAGCTAGTTTTGTTAACTGGTGTTCTATTTCGATTAAATATCAGATGCCACAAAAATTCCAGTTAACCATGAAAATAAATAAAATGTTAATATATACTTTAAGAAATACATGTTAAGCATATAAAATCAAAGTCTTAATATAAAAGCTATGCTGTACAAATTCCTTTTGCGAGCTTTTTTTTTTTTCCTACAAGTTGAGCTAGGTGAAGCTTCTGAAAACAGAAAATCAAAGAAATCTGGCCTGAAAGGCACCCCCCGCCTTTTAAAAAAACAAAACAAAACTACCTTTAGAAAGCACAGGCATTTTTATTGCTTCAAGGATCTTCAAAATGCGGGTAAAATTCAAGATTTAGGGCAATCTGTTATTAACATTTTTGTTCATTCAATGAACATGAAATATTTCCCAACAGTTTTAAAATTGTTAATTGTAGAGGAGGGGAGGTTTCCATGATCTTTTTTTTTCTGTGATTCCTTCCTCTTTTATTTCAATATGAGCCAGCTTAGTTGCCTCATTGTGACCAGCTCAACAGCACTGCCAGCTGACTCAGTGAAGACATGGTTTTACTAGCAGTTGTTGGGTGGATGTAAGTATCAGTATTATTTATTACTGTGGATGCTTTAATTATGTGCTTGCTAATCTATCCTTGGCACTTGCTGTTCCCTCTTCTTGGAATGCTTTTCCCCTAGAGCTCACAGGACGATTTCTTCTTATCATTCAGGGTTCAGCTTAAATATCACTTCCTTACAGTGGACTTCTCTGATTAATCTAATGTAGACTTTCGCCTCTTCATAGCAGTTATCACTGTAGGAAATCATCTTGCACATTTGATTTTTAAGTTGTTTATTGCCTGGCTTCTCCATTGGGATATAAGCACATTGTCTCTCTTGATATTAAGTGGCACTCAATAAACACTTGGAGAAACGAATGATATGAAAGGTTGACTATACAAGTGAGTCAGAAGTCAAACATTTCTAAGGAGAGGTTTGTATACACTATTTTTTATTAACTTGACTTTTCACTTCTCAGTAATCTAGTTTCTGCCTTTCAGTTGCACAAACACTGTTATTATGATCACTTATCCAACTGACATTTTTTCAGACCTTTTAACTTCAACTGTTCTTTTTTCTTGTAAATCTTAATTTTCCTTTTTTTTTCTCCCAATTTTTCTCCTACATGTCTGGACACTTCCCAGTTTCTCTCAGAGTAAATGTTGATATTGCCCAGAACATAACTTGCTCTTCCTTTTCTATCCTTCTCATTTTTCTTTTTTCCCCCTACATCCTCTGTATACTCTATAGAGTAAAATTATATATACCCATAGACTCAATAACTGCCTTTAATCTAACAGTTGGATGATTCCCGTATCTTTATTTCTACCCCATATATTTCTCTTCAGTTCAAGATTTTATCCAGTTACTTAATGAGGTGTTCAAGCTCAAGATGTCCAAAATTTAAACATATTATATATCATATATTGTAAATACATTTTTATATACATTTAACATATTATCTTTTCTTTCCTCCATTCCTATACTTTTTTTCCACTTATATTCCTTGTTGGTGAATGCCTGCTAACTGGTTATCTTGCATTCAAATTCACCCCTTTCCAATTCAGCCTGAATATTATTACTGGAAGGATTATTTAAAAATGAAAATCAGAGCATATCCTCAAGTAAAAATCCTTCAACGGTTCTGGTTCTCTGTTGCCTTTAGAATGAAATCTAAATTGTATGAGACAACTGTGACCCTTTATTTTCCCAGAGCTTTGTTTTCAGCCGTATCAGAGTATTTTCCGTTCTTTGAATATATCACATTTCTTCTGGCTTCATGCCTTTGCATATACTGTTACGTCTGCATGATTATTTTCCTCCTGGAATTTTCTGATCTGGCTCTTACTTGTACTTCAGTTGCATATGTGACTGCTCCTAATTTGGAGGTAGATACTACTTCATGGTGTTTTGAAAGCATTTCCTGTATACCTTTATCCCATCGCTTGTCACACTGTATGTCTTTCTCCTTCTACTGTAATAAGCTCCTTGAAGTCATAAAGAATGTTTCCTCTCTATTCCCCAACAACTAGGACAGTGCCAGGGACAAAGTTGATTTTTAATGTTTTAATGAATGGTTGCCAAATGAACTATGGTTGCACAGTTTTGTGTATATCTATATTCTTATTTCTATCTATATCTATCTAATTTTAGTGAAAGGCTTCATAATCTTTTGAGGCTGTTTGATTCACTTTGGAATATTATGCTACTATTTTATTTTGATTCACTATTGGTTTTTTTGAGGGGATATTTTCAACTGAGTTTTTGAAATTTTTATTCCTGTTTTCCTGTCATATTAGTTTTTTTTTCTTTTTGGAATACTTGTAGGTTGCTTAAGCCTCAGCAATTCTGTGATGGTTTGAGATGGTTTGCAAGATACCTGGTTAGAACTCTTCTGTTAAGGTTGTAAAATATAGTTTATTTCCTGGGTAGCTTTCTTCAATT
This sequence comes from Hylobates moloch, assembly GCF_009828535.3. Lineage (NCBI taxonomy): Eukaryota > Metazoa > Chordata > Mammalia > Primates > Hylobatidae > Hylobates > Hylobates moloch. Next base: position 62,697,158 of record NW_026652278.1, on the reverse strand, counting down.
AAGAAAAATTCTTGGCCGGGCGTGGTGGCTCACGCTTGTAATCCCAGCACTTTGGGAGGCCGAGGCGGGCGGATCACGAGGTCAGGAGATCGAGACCACGGTGAAACCCCGTCTCTACTAAAAATACAAAAAATTAGCCGGGCGTGGTGGCGGGCGCCTGTAGTCCCAGCTACTCGGAGAAGCTGAGGCAGGAGAATGGCGTGAACCCGGGAGGTGGAGCTTGCAGTGAGCCGAGATTGTGCCACTGCACTCCAGCCTGGGCGACAGAGCAAGACTCTGTCTCAAAAAAAAAAAAAAATTCTTTTGTCTTACTGGATTCTGATTTTCCCTTTCTTATTTCTTCTTATGTTCATTGTGTAGTTTCCAGAGTGCTTCTCCATTCCTTTGTTACCCTTCTCTCTCCCAAGGCCTTTCTAAGACCACCTCTTAGAGCCCCACATACTCATTCCTCCTTCTAGTAGGCTCTGATCTACCAGGGCTCTTTTTCCACTATTCTTGCAACGAGAGTGGAATTTCTCTTTATAGCTGTGATTTTAGATCAATTTTGAATTTCATTGCTAGGTTCTGTCTTCTATTTTCAGTATGGTTCTCCTCCATCTCCCCCCACCCCTCCACTCTGGCCCCATCCTGCCTTTGTTCCCCAGTTAGGCTTGCACCAGGAGTGTGAGAAATTCCATGCTAAGAGTTGGTGTTAATTTTTTATTCACGTGTAATTTGAAATCTAGGTTGCTCTCTCTTTTCTAGTTATGCTGAGAGCATAGGTTTTCTGTAGTTTTATTAATTTTTTATTTTTGGAGTATGTGCTGGGAGATTCAGACTTAAGCAGCTGCCATCACCTTGGCTATCCAGAATTTGATCATAAATGTTTAAGGGGATTAAAAAACCATGTTTTCACTTATCTCTTGGTAAGATAATTTATTTTCTTTCTTTGAAACAAATAATTTGAGATGTTTCCCAATAATTGTTGTGACATTTCTGTTTGGCTACATAAATTGTCTACAGCATCAATTTAAGAAACAAAGTGCTTAACATTAAGAGAAATAGAGAGAAGATGAGATTTTGCATCAGTTTCACTCTTGGATGAATTCAGATTAGAACATGGGCAATGGAAAGCAAATTAGGGCCTTCCAAATTTATGACCCATGGGAAAATACATGAGAATAAAATTACATCAAGATTGGTGCTTTGTGCTAAAGATACCTGTGATGAGTTTTCTTTTCAAGAGGAAAGAAATGACCTAGATACAAAAAGACAAATATTACATGATCTCACTTAAATGTGGAACCCAAAGCAACTTTATCTAGTTACTTAATGGGCTTTTCAAGCTCAACATGTCCAAAATTTAAATGAATGAATGAATATATATATACACACACAATGTATGTATATATATAAAATTATATATTATAAATATACTTAAGTATATATACATTTAATATATTTTTATTTCCCCATTTTCTCCATTTCTACCCTTTCTTTCCACTCTATTTCCTGCCTTAGTGAATGCCTGCTAATTGGTTTTCTTGCATTCAGTCCTAGAAGCAATAGTGAGAGCTAAGCAGTTTTAAAACAATTTGGCCCTTCATTTCCATGATATTGGTTTTTTCCAGATACTTATCTAAGCCCCTGAGAAGGTGGGCCAAGGTGCTCTTCTTGGCCTCTTTCCATGCTTAGATGTTTGGTTACTGTCAAAAGAGCAAAGAGCACCTGTTTCTAGTGAATACATGCTCAAATGAAAAATGACAAGTTGCAACTTAGGTTGAGAAGTAGTGATTCAATTTTCTCAACCAAAAGGACTAATTTGTTTTTGTGGGTGGTGGTGCAAAGGTGGCTTGGGTGAGGAATGGGGGAAATTACTTACTTTTAACCAGCACTTGGCATTATAAAATGCATTTCCAGTAATTAAATGAAAACACGTTTCACTTTGAATTGAGTTTGAATAATTTACTACTGCAAGTGAAATTTAAATCTTAGGCACATAAAGAAAAGACTCCCAGGGAAATCTGTAAAAGATACATTAACGGCCGGGCGCGGTGGCTCACGCTTGTAATCCCAGCACCTTGGGAGGCCGAGGCGGGCGGATCACGAGGTCAGGAGATCGAGACCATGGTGAAACCCCGTCTCTACTAAAAATACAAAAAAAAAATTAGCCGGGCGTGGTGGCGGGCGCCTGTAGTCCCAGCTACTCGGAGAGGCTGAGGCAGGAGAATGGCGTGAACCCGGGAGGCGGAGGTTGCAGTGAGCCGAGATCGCGCCACTGCACTCCAGCCTGGGTGACAGAAAACAGAGAGGGGGGGAGAGAAGAAGGGGGTGAGCCCGGGAGGGGGGGGTGGAAGGGGCCGAGAACCCGCCACCACACCCCCACCTGGGGGGAAAAAGGGGACCCCCCAAAAAAAAAAAAAAAAAAAAAAAAAAAGATACATTAACAGGCATATAGAAATAATTGTTCTATAAAAAGGAATTTAGTTTGGTTTTTTACCTATGTGGTACTTGCTGTACTGATACATGTTAGGGAAAAATAATCAAGTACAATAAAAAATCAGCTGATCCAGCTGGGCATGGTGGCTCACGCCTGTAATCCCAGTACTTTGGGAGACTGAGGCTGGAGGATCACCTGAGCTCAGGAGTTCGAGACCAGCCTGGGCAACATGGCGAAACCACATCTCTACTAAAAATACAAGAATTAGCTAGATGCGGTGACCAGCCTGGGTAACATGGCGAAACTCTGTCTCTACTAAAAATACAAAAATTAGCTGGACGCAGTGGCATGTGCCTGTAGTCCCAGCTACTCAGGAGGCTGAGACAGGAAAATTGCTTGAGCCTGGGAGTTGGAGGTTGCAGTGAGCTGAGATCGTGCCATTGCACTCCAGCCTAGGGACAGAAGGGACTTTGTCTCAAAACAAAACAAAACAAAAACAAAACAAACAAAAAAAGAGGCCGGGCACGGTGGCTCACACCTGTAATCCCTGCACTTTGAGTGGCCGGGGCGGGTGGATCACCTGAGGTCAGGAGTTCGAGACTAGCCTGGCCGATATGATAAAACCCTGTCTCTACTAAAAATACAAAAAATTAGCTGAGCATGGTGGCATGTGCCTGTAATCCCAGCTACTCAGGAGGCTGAGGCAGGAGAATCACTTGAATCCAGGAGGCCGAGGTTGCAGTGAGCCAAGATTGCACCACTGCACTCCAGCCTGGGCAACAAGAGCAAAACTCCATCTCAAAAAGAAAAAAAAAAAAGAAATCAGCTGATGCAAGGGATCTCTGACCCACAGAGCCTTGCCCATTTCATACTTGTCTTTCTGATTCTTGGAGGGCCATTTATTTCCTTTCAATGTCTTCATTTCTTGCTTTCAAAAGTTAATTATTTTGGTATATTTCCCGAACACCATCCTTGTGTCCCTGTACTCTTCTAGCCAGGTGCTTACTTTTTTATTTCCTGTCTTTCCCTTCCTCTCCTCCCCAAACACTCTGTTACCCTATGCTGTCGCTTGTTGCCCAAGAACCTCCAATTTAGAAACTCAACGGTGGTCTGTATGTATGATTTCTTAACATCTACCTCCCTCATAAACGTACTCAGATGCATGAATCCCTATTAAATTGTTAGACAGTGTGAGCGAGATGCTCTCCTCCTTCTGTCCTAAGCTTAACGTTTCTAGAGATTCTCTCACATCTGTCCTCGTATTTCAGAGTTTCCTTGTCCATAAAACTCTGAGAGCAACAAGTTTTATGCTCTTGTGCCTTCCCATTAGACATCCTGTGGTACCTAGGGGTGAGGATGGTCAAGAGAGAAGCTGGCAGTCACCACTGTCTTGGTGAGGTGTGTGAGAGTGCTAGCAGCAGGTTGAAATGGGACTTGAGGCTCTGCTCCTCCTGCAGGAATGGGACTACCTGCTGGACTCTTTATCATTTATATATACAGCTCTTCACACTGCCTATAGCCGTGTTCCCAAGGATCCAGGTTACAACTCTAGCTTTTCGGAGCTCATCCTCTTTTCCTCCATGGGGAACCCCCCAGGTTGTGAGGTGGCATAATTTTAGATTTTAAAGACAAATGTTCCTGAAAATAGTCCTTGATTGCCCCAGATGATTTTACATTCTTTTTTCCCCTACCACCAAAATTAGGTGTAGGGAGCCCCGTTTATGTTCCAGTGACTATTTGATTTGAGTGACTCAGCCAGAAGTTGAGAGAGGACACACATGTACACACTCTTCCATGGGTTTCCTGCTGTAAAGGCCAGCTGCCTCTCAGCCAGCAAAAGCTTAATCAACGCACAAGAGGTGATCCTAGGATGATCAGGAGCCTTGGCAGCCAGTGGAGGAGACATTTTTTTGCCAAGGGGGATGTCTTACTGTCAAAACCTATAACAGTTATGCCTTGGATGATTGGTGTTATCTAGCTGTTAACTGAACTATGCACAGAAAACTGACACTTCTGCAAGCTTTTTTGGTGTTGCTGTTTCCTCCTGGATCCAAGTGCTGGAGCAGCTCTTCGGTGCTTAGTGCAGTCAGTAGCATCTTGGTTCCTCTGAAGCATTGGGCAGAATGGGGAACATTGCCTGGGACACTGGTGAGGCTACATCATAGCTGGGGGTGCCAGGTAATAATTTGGGATGATAGGTTTAGTTAAATACTTTTTGGATTGATATCAATATTATTGGAAATTTATATTTTTTTCTACAACTGAAATAAGATTGGAGAACTTGGAAGAAAGTAGTAAAATGACTAAAGGGTAAGAAAACATGATTCATTAGAAAGAAAATGAATTTACTTAACCCTTAGAAGGGAAAGGTAAGAAGAGACCCAATAATTCTTCATACATAAAAGAAAGGAATTTCTCGTAAGGTAGGAAATGGCTATTATCTATTTCCATGAATGTAGAACAAAATCAGAGGACAAAGCTCTTATTCAGGCATAAATATGCTTGAGTGCAGCTAGCAGTTATTTGGCACTTTCTCTATCTCAGGTTATGCTTACCACTTTACTTATTATTTCCTGTAATCCTTGAACTACTTTTACAATAATCTTACTGTTCTTGTCAGTCTATGAATGAGAAAACTGAGGCACATAGAGTTAAACTTGGGGACCTATCAAAGTATGGTAGGGAAGCAGAAATTGAATGTAGATACAAATACTTGATGTGAAAGTCACAGGTAAGAAATGAAGCAAAAACACAGGAATTAGGAAGACACAGTGAAGCAAAAGTAATGGTTAAATATCTAGACTATCAAGAACTAGAAGATCCATTGGAATTGAGTACTGGGTGAAGGGTGGAGGGTCATGAACCCATATAGTAAAGGAAGATGGTGAAGATCAGAATCCAGATAAGTGGTCTGTTTATCAGATATGAGGTGATATATACAAAAAGACCTTAATTCTGGAGGCAAACTTCAACTTCATCTAGCACGCCTATGTATTTCTGGCTAAAGTAGATTCTTGTTCCCAGGGCATGAACAGTGTCAAAAATGGAACAGGTGAATGAGTGTGAAGAAGACTCCTTCTGTACCTCATCAATCAACACTTTTGACTTCATAGGTTAAGTTGTAAGATCTATGTCACCAATAACTTATCTTTTAAAATTCCCTTAGGTTTGGGTTGCTTTTTAGCAGCTTTATAACATAAAAGGCTTCTAATTAGGAATTTTTAAATAGCAGAAGATATGGCATTATTTATATCCCTGTAGGGAAAATATGAATTTCACTGAAACAAAAGAAAACCAACAAAGAAGTGTTTCCTATCAGATGATCACTGTTGGCTTTAAAAGGAAGAGACCTCTAGTTGACTTACTTGAAGGAAAGCTTTTCTGAGTGGAATCAGACCAAAGCTGAGGCCTTTTATGTTTCTTGTGCTTTGGCTAGGTATGCCATTAGCCTCTGTCTCTGACTGAAAGTGCTGCCGTGAAGCCACTTACTCCTGTTCAAAGGGGAGATTAACACTTGTTACTAGTAGAAAACAAAAAGCCAAGGATGGGAAAGTAAAATTAGGTTTAATTTCTATCATCACTGGGTCTAACTTCCACTGTGTTGTCACCACCTAACTTGGGCACTGCTGCTCTTGCTGCGACCTTACATGGGTCAACATAGTCACTAGGGAGGTTTTTATCTTTCTTTCTGTTTTATTTTTAATTTTAGATTCAAGGGGTACATGTGCAGGTTTGTACATGTACATGGTTTTATTGCAAGCTGCTAAGGTTTGGGCTAAGATTCATCCCATGACTCAGGTAGCGGGCATAGTACACAATAGGTAGTTTTTCAGCCATTACTCCTTTTCTTCCTCTAACCTCTAGTAGTTCCCAATGTCCCCACTTCTACTAGTCCCCAAGAAAGCTTGTTGCTATCCTTATGCCCATGAGCATCCAATGTTTAACTCCCACTTATAAATGAGAATGTGTGGTATTTGGTTTTCTGTTTCTGTGTTAATTTGCATAAGATAATGGCCTCCAGCTGCATCTATGTTGCTGCAGAGGACACGACTTCAATCTTTTTTATGGCTGCATAGTGTTCCATGGTCTATATGTACAGTGTCTTCTTTATCCAGTCCAGCATTGATGGGCACCTACGTTGATTCCATGTCTTTGCTATTGTGAATGGTGCTGTGCTGAACATATGAGTGCATGTGTCTTTTTGGTAGAATGATTTATTTTCTTTTGGTTATATACCAAAAGTAGTGGAATTGCTGGGCCAAATGGTAGTCTGTTTTAAGTTCTTGCAGAAATCTCCAAACTCCTTTCCACAGGGGTTGAACTAATTTACATTCCCACCAACAATATATAAGCATCCCCTTTTCCTCCATAGCCTTGCCAGCATCTGTTGTTTTTTTGACTTTTTCATAATAGCCATTCTGACTGGTGGAGGTGGTGTCCCATTGTGGTTTATTTTGCATTATCTGATGAATAGTGATGTGGAGCATTGTTTCATATGTTTGTTGGCCTCCTGTATGTCTTCTTTTGAGAAGTGTCTGTTCATGTCTTTTGCTCACTTTTTAATGGGGTTATTTGGTTTTTGCTTATCTAATTGTTTAAGTTTCTTATAAATTCTAGATATTAGACCTTTGTCAGATGCCTAGCTTGTGAATATTTTCTCCCATTCTGTAGATTGTCTGTCTGCTCTGTTGGTAATTTCCTTTGCAGAAGCTCTTCTGTTTAATTAGATTCCACTTCTCACTTTTGGTAACTGGTTTTGAGGATCTAGTGATAAATTATTTCCCAAAGTCAATGTCCAGAATGGTGTTTCCTAGGGAATCCTATAGTTTGAGGTCTTACATTTAAATATTCAATCCATTTTGAGTTAATTTTTATATGCGGTTAAAGATAAGTGTCTGGTTTCATTCTTCTGCATATGACTAGTCAGCTGTCCCAGCACTATTTATTGAATAGGGAGTCCTTTCCCCATTGCTTGTTTTTGTAAACTTTGTCAAATGGATGTAGGTGTGCAGCTTTGATTCTGGGCTCTCTATTCTGTTACATTGGTCTATGTGTCTGTTTTTGTAATAATACCATGCCCTTTTGGTTACTGTAGCCTTAGAGTATAGTTTGAAGTTGGGTAATGTGATACCTCTGGCTTTATTCTATTTGCTTAGGATTGCTTTGGCTATTCAAATTCTTTTTTAGTTCCATTTGAATTTTAGAATACTCTTTTTCTAATCCTGTGAAAAATGTCATTGGTAGTTTGATAGGAATATTGTTGAATCTGTAAATTGCTTTGGGCAATATGGCCATTTCAATAATATTGATTTCTTCCTATCCATGAGCATGGAATGTTTTCCCATTTGTTTGTGTTGTCTCTGATTTCTTTGAGCAGTGTTTTATAGTTCTCCTTGTAGAGATCTTTCTTTCACCTCCTTGGTTAGATGTATACCTACGTTTTTTGTTTTTCTTTTGGTGGGGTGGGGCAGTTGTAAATGTGATTGCATTCTTGATTTGACTCTCAGCTTGAACATTATTGGTATATAGAACTGCTACTGATTTTTGTACTTTGATTTTGTATCCTGACACTTTACTGAAGTTGTTTATCTGTTTCAGGAGCCTTTAGATAGAGTCTTTAGGGTTTTCTAGGTATAGAATCATATTGTCAGTGAAGAGAGATCATTTGAGTTCTTTTTTCCTGTGTGGATGCCTTTTATCTCTTTCTCTTGCCTCATTGTTCCAGCTAGAACTTCCAGTACTATGTTGAAGATGAGCAGTGAGAGTGGGCATCTTTGTCTTGTTTCAGCTCTCCAGGGGAGTGCTTCCAGCTTTTGCTCATTTGGTATGATGTTGGCTGTGAGTTTATCATAGATGGTTCTTATTATTTTGAGGTCTCTTCCTTCAACATGTACAAAAAAAAATGTGATTCACCACATAAACAGAATTAAAACCAAGACCGTATGATCATTTTGATGGACACAGAAAAGTCTTTTAATAAAATCTAACATCCCTTCATGATAAAAAACTTAACAAACTAGACCTAGTTTTATTTTTTTGTGTATGTTGAACCAATGTTGCATCCCTAGAATTAAGCTTACACGATTATGGTGAATTAACTTTTTGATGTGCTACTGGATTCAGTTTGTTAGTGTTGTTGCCAAGACCAGCTTGGTCGTGGAGACCCCAACCCAGCAGCGCTAGAGGAATTAAGACAAAGATGCAGAAATAGAGTGAAAGTGGGAATCAGGGGGCTAACAGCCTTCAGAGCTGAGAGCCTCAAACAGAGTTTGACCCACCTATTTATTGACAATAAGCCAGTGATAAACATTGTTTCCATAGGTTATGGATTAGCTAAAAGCATTCCTTACAGGAAACGAAGGGACAGGCTCTGGCTTGTTATCTGCAGCAGGAACATGTCGTTAAGGCACAGATTGCTCATGCTATTGTTTGTGGTTTAGGAACACCTTGAGCTGTTTTCTGCCCTGGGTAAGCCAGGTGTTCCTTGTCCTTATTCTGGTAAACCGGCAACCTCCAGGGTGGGCGTCATAGCCATCAAGAGCACGTCACAGGGCTGCAGAGATTTTGTTTATGGCCAGTTTCTCATGGCCTGTTTATGGCCAGGCTTGAGGCCTGTTCCTAGCAATGTGTTGAGGATTTTTACGTCTGTGTTCATTAGGGATATTGGCCTGTAGTTTTCTTATTTTTTTGTGTCTTTGCCAGGTTTTGGTATCAGGCTCATGCTACTTTTGTAGCATGAGTTAGAAAGGAGTCCTATCCCTTCTCTTCAGTTTTTTAGAATAGTTTCAGTAGGATTGCTATAAACTCTTCTTTGTACATCTGGTGGAATTTTGACTGTAAATTCTTCTGGTCCAGGGCTTTTTTTTTTTTTGGTTGGTGGGCTTTGTATTACTGGTTCAATTTTGGAACTTGTTATTGGTCTGTCCAGGGTTTCAATCTCTTCCCGATTCAGTCTTGGGAGGTTGTTTCCAGAAATTTGTCCATTTCCTTTAGATTTTCTAGTTTATGTGCATTAAGGTGTTCATAATAGTCTCTGAGGATCTTTTGTATTTCTGTGGGATTGGTCGTAATGTCATCTTTGTCATTTTGGATTGCACTTATTTGGATCTTCTTTCTTTTTTTCTTTATTAATCTAGCTAGTGGTCTATTGATCTTGCTTATCCTTGCAAAGAACCAACTTTTGGTTTCACTGATGCTTTATATGTATTTTGGGGTCTCAATTTCATTTAATTCTGCTTTGATTTTGGTTATTTCTTTCATTCTGCTAGCTTTGGGGTTAGTTTGTTCCTGTTTTTGCAGTTCCTCTAGGTGCCCTGTTAGATTGTTAATTTAAAGTCTCTCTAAATTCCTGATGTAGGCATTTGGTATTATAAATTAACATTGCTTTTGCTGCATCCCCAAAATTTTGGATGTTGTGTCTCTGTTTTTATTAAATAATTTTTTTTATTTCTGCCTTAATTTTGTTGTTTACCCAAAAGTCATTTAGAAGCAAGTTGTTTAATTTTAATGTACTCGTGTGGTTTTGAGAGGTCTTCTTGGTATTAATTTCTATTTTTATTCCACTATGCCCTGAGAGTATGGTTGGTATGATTTTCATTTTTTTGAACTTATTGAGACTTGATTTATTGCTGAGCATGTGGTCAATCTCAGAGTATGTTCCATGTACAGGTGAGAAGAATATATTATATATTCTGTGGCTGTTGAGTGGAATATTCTGTAGATGTATATTAAGTCCAGTTGGTCAAGTGTCAATCTTAAGTCCAGAATTTCTTAGCTGGGGCCTCAATGATCTGCCTAATTTTGTCAGTGAGATGTTGAAGTCCCTCACTATTATTATGTGGCTAAGTCTTTTGGTAGGTCTAGAAGTACTTGTTTTATAAATCTAGGTGCTCTAATGTTGAGTCTGTATGTATTTAGGATATTTAAGTCTTGTTGAATTGAACCTTTTATCATTATGTAATACCCTTCTTTGTCTTCTTTTACTGTAGTTGGTTTAAAGATTCTTTTATCTGATAAAAGAATAGCAACTCCTGCCCTTTTTTTGTTTTCTGTTTACATGATAGATCTTTTCCCAACTCATTACTTTGTAGCCTGTGGGTGTCATTATGTGTGTGTGAGCGATAGGTCTTGTTTTTTTTTTTTTAATTCAACTTGCCAATTTGTACCTTTTAAGTGGGGATGTTTAGACTGTTTACATTCAAAGTGAATATTGATATATGAGGTTTTGACCCTGTCAAAGTTGTTACCTGGCTGTTTTGTAGTTTCTATTGTGTGGTTGCTTTATGGGTTCTGTGGGCTATTTATTTGTGTTTTTGTGGTAGCAGTTATTGTTCTTTCATTTCCATGTTTAGGACTCCCTTAAGGATCTCTTGTAAGGCTCCTCTAGTGGTAATGAATTCCCTTAGTGCTTGCTTGTCTGGACAAGATTTTACTTTTTCTTTCACTTACAAAGATTAATTTATTGGGATATGAAATTCTTGGTTGGAATTTCTTTTTAGAATGCTGAAAATAGGCTCCCAATCTCTCCCGGCTTATAAGTTTTATGCTGAGAAGTCTGCTGTTAGCCTGATGGGATTCCCCTTTATGTGATCTGATGTTTTTTACCCAGCTGCCCTTAAGATTTTTTATTTTTTATTTATTTATTTATTTTATTTTATTATTATACTTTAGATTTTAGGGTACATGTGCACAATGTGCAGGTTTGTTACATATGTATCCATGTGCTGTGTTGTTTTGCTGCACCCATTAACTCGTCATTTAGCATTAGGTATATCTCCTAATGCTGTCCCTCCCCCCTCCCCCAACCCCACAACAGTCCCCGGAGTGTGATGTTCCCCTTCCTGTGTCCATGAGTTCTCATTGTTCAATTCCCACCTATGAGTGAGAACATGCGGTGTTTGGTTTTTTGTCCTTGCGATAGTTTACTGAGAATGATGTTTTCCAGTTTCATCCATGTCCCTACAAAGGACATGAACTCATCATTTTTTATGGCTGCATAGTATTCCATGGTGTATATGTGCCACATTTTCTTAATCCAGTCTATCGTTTTGGACATTTGGGTTGGTTCCAAGTCTTTGCTGTTGTGAATAGTGCTGCAATAAACATACGTGTGCATGTGTCTTTATAGCAGCATGATTTATAGTCCTTTGGGTATATACCCAGTAATGGGTTGGCTGGGTCAAATGGTATTTCTAGTTCTAAATCCCTGAGGAATTGCCACACTGACTTCCACAATGGTTGAACTAGTTTACAGTCCCACCAACATTGTAAAAGTGTTCCTATTTCTCCACATCCTCTCCAGCACCTGTTGTTTCCTGACTTTTTAATGATGGCCATTCTAACTGGTGTGAGATGGTATCTCATTGTGGTTTTGATTTGCATTTCTCTGATGGCCAGTGATGATGAGCATTTTTTCATGTGTGTTTTGGCTGCATAAATGTCTTCTTTTGAGAAGTGTCTGTTCATGTCCTTCGCCAAGTCAATCCTAAGCCAAAAGAACAAAGCTGGAGGCATCACGCTACCTCACTTCAAACTATACTACAAGGCTACAATAACCAAAACAGCATGGTACTGGTACCACAACAGAGACATAGATCAATGAACAGAACAGAGCCCTCAGAAATAATGCCGCATATCTACAACTATCTGATCTTTGACAAACCTGACAAAAACAAGCAATGGGGAAAAGATTCCCTATTTCATAAATGGTGCTGGGAAAACTGGCTAGCCATATGTAGAAAGCTGAAACTAGATCCCTTCCTTACACCTTATACAAAAATTAATTCAAGATGGATTAAAGACTTACATGTTAGACCTAAAACCATAAAAACCCTAGAAGAAAACCTAGGCAATACCATTCATGACATAGGTGTGGGCAAGGACTTCATGTCTAAAACACCAAAAGCAATGGCAACAAAAGCCAAAATTGACAAATGGGATCTAATTAAAGAGCTTCTGCACAGCAAAAGAAACTACCATCAGAGTTAACAGGCAACCTACAGAATGGAAGATTTTTTTTATAACATTGACCTTGAGTAGTCACGAGACTATTCGTCTTGCTAGAGATGTCTAGCTCTCTAGCATGATTAGGCAAATATTCTTGAATTATTCTCTCAAATATGTTTTCCAAGTTGTTTACTTTTTCTCCTCTCACAGAAATTTTGATAATTCATAGTTTTGGTCACTTTACATAATTCCCTAATTCTCAATGACTTTGTTCATTTTTAAAAATAGTTTTTTCTTATTTTTGTCCGATTGAATTAATTCAAAAAGACCCATCTTCAAGCTCTGAAATGCTCTCTTCATGTTGATCTTGGCAATTGATAAAGCTTTCAACTGTATTTTGAAATTCCTTAAGTGAGTTTTCAATTCCAGAAGCTCTGACTGATTTTATCTCTTTCCTCATGTCCTGCATTGCTTTAGCACTTTCTTTGTGTTGATTTTCAACTTTCTCTTCCATCTCATTGAGCTTATTTGCAATTTGTGCTTTGAATTTTTTTTCTTTTTTCTTTTTTTTTTTATTTATTTATTTATTTATTTTTTTATTATACTTTAGGTTTTAGGGTACATGTGCACAATGTGCAGGTTTGTTACATATGTATCCATGTGCCATGTTGATTTCCTGCACCCATTAGCTCGTCATTTAGCATTAGGTATATCTCCTAATGCTGTCCCTGCCCCCCCCGCCCCCCACCCCACAACAGTACCCGGAATGTGATGTTCCCCTTCCTGTGTCCATGAGTTCTCATTGTTCAATTCCCACCTATGAGTGAGAACATGCGGTGTTTGGTTTTTTGTCCTTGCGATAGTTTACTGAGAATGATGTTTTCCAGTTTCATCCATGTCCCTACAAAGGACACGAACTCATCATTTTTTATGGCTGCATAGCATTTGACCCAGCCATCCCATTACTGGGTATATACCCAAAGGAGTATAAATCATGCTGCTATAAAGACACATGCACACATATGTTTACTGCGGCACTATTCACAATAGCAAAGACTTGGAACCAACCCAAATGTCCAACAACAATAGACTGGATTAAGAAAATGTGGCACATATACACCATGGAATACTGTGCTTTGAATTTTTTATCTGTAACTTCTATGTTTCCATTTTGGTTAGGTATCATTGCTGGAGAGCTAGTGTGATCTTTTAGTGGTGTTGCTTCATCCAGGTTTTTCATGGTGCCAGAATTCTTTAGCTGGTTCCTTCTCATCTGTAGTCACTGGCACTTCTAATTTTTGTAATTATTTTCTTGCAGGTAGGATATTTTCTTTGCTTTCTTTCCTTTTAATATTGTTTTCTCTCCCTTTCCCTTCCCCCCCCCCCCCCCCCCCCCCCCAGGAAGTGTGACTGTAGACAATGACAGGTAGTCTTTTGGCTTTTCTGTTATAGCCCTATGCACTATACGGCTGCACTTTACTGGCAGGTTTTGTATTGGGCTATGCAGGTTTTATACTGGGCTGTGCCGTTTGACCTACAAGCTGGCTATGGTCAGTGCAGCTGGGTATATACTTGATCATTGTTTACTGGAGAAGCTCTCTGTTGCTTCAGGCAATGGGCTAATTCATGGAGTGCACAGTGGTCTGAGCTCCCTGCTTTGCCCCGGGGGTGGGGTGGGAGCTAGATGGGTGGCGCCAAACTGGGTAGGCCCACCTACAGATTTCCTGATGGCAGGTACAAGCATCTGGACTGAGGGAGAATGTAGTGAGCATTCACCGAGAGGTGTGCCTAGGTGTTGAGATGGAAACATCCTTGGATCCAAGTTGTCTGCATAGGGAGAGAGGGAGCAGCCTAAACTCTTAGTCCAGGAAAGCGAGTGTTCTAGATTCCTTGAGATCTGCCTGGGTGTGGAGTGTAAAGGGCCCTGCTGCACCACACAGTCTCTGCACAGGAACGGTCGGGCAGCTCAGGCTATTAAATCAGGTTAACAGGAGCTCTGACTGCCTAGAGGTATCGCTGGGCATGGACAGAGAGGGCCCTACTTCATCATAATCTCTGCACAGCAAGGGTGAGGCGGCTCAGGATGCTGAGTAGGTGAGTAGGTACTCTGAATGCCTGGAGATCTGCTTGAGGGTGGAGTGGAGAGGCGCTCCTCTGTACCTGAAAGTCTGCATAGGAGGGTGGGGTGGCTCAGGCTGTAACTCTGTGTGAACAAGTGCTTTGAATGCCTGGAGATATGCATGGGTATGGAGTACATAGGGCCCCACTATACCACGATCTATGCACAGGAAGGGTAAGGTGGCTCAGGCTGTTGATCTGGGTGAGTGGGTTCTCCAAACACCTGGAGATCTGAAGTTTAATTGGCATGGTGCAAAGAAGGCTCAGATGCACTACGATCTCTTTGCAGGAAGGGTGGGGCAGCTCAGGCTGCTGTTCCAGGCAAGCAAGTGCTTCAATGCCTGGAGATATGCCTGGGTATGGATTGGAAAGGGCTTTGCTGCACTATGATCTTTGTGCAGGAAGGGTGGGGCAGCTCAGGCTGGAGGAGTGGGTGCTCCGACTGCCTGGAGCTCTGTCTGGGAGTGGGGTGGAGAGGGACCCACTGCACCACTCTCTCTGCATAAGAAGACTAGGTGTCTCTGGCTGCTGAACCAGCAGAGAGTGCCCCTGATGGCTGGATTTTTGCACAGGACTAATGGGATGGCTCAGGCTGTCAATCCAGGTGAGCAGGTGCCTTATTGCCTGGAGATCTGCCTGGGCATGGAGCAGTACCACGGTTTCTGTGCTGTACCGCGGTTTCTGCATAGGAAGGGTGGGGACGACTCAGGCTGAAGTCTGGGTGAGCAAGTGCACTCGAGGGTTTAAATTTTTTAAGCCAAGTTGCCACCTGAGCCTCAATTTCAAAAGAAGTTTGTGTAGCAAATGTGACATCATTTCTGGGTATTCAGTTAAACATGGGAAAGATACACTTTTTTTTTTTTTTTTTTTTTTGAGACAGACTCTTGCTCTGTCACCCAGGCTGGAGTGCAGTGGCACGATCTCGGCTCACTGCAAGCTCCGCCTCCCAGGTTCATGCCATTCTCCTGCCTCAGCCTCCCGAGTAGCTGAGACTGCAGGCGCCCACCACCACGCCTGGCTAATTTTTTGTATTTTTAGTAAAGATGGGGTTTCACCATGTTAGCTAGGATGGTCTCGATCTCCTGACCTTGTGATCCACCTGCGTCGGCCTCCCAAAGTGCTGGGATTACAGGCGTGAGCCACCACGCCCGGCCTGCACATTTTGAATGTAATGATTACAATCCTCTGACCATCATCCTGGCCCTGGCCGTCTTCATCACTGCAGCTATCCTCTGTATCTTTGCTTTAATATTTTCCTTCAACTCAATCTCATATATGACTACTAGAGTAATTTTCCTAACATAATATTTTGTCATGTTCCCCCATTCTAAAGAAACAATAGTGATTTCTTACCTCCATTCAGATCAAATCCAAACTTCTTCTGATCTTTGAAAATCCAATGGAAGCTTTCATTCATTGCTTTGATCTATATTTATTGAACTTTCACCATTCAATAACTCATGATAACAAATATAAAGTCATGATAATGAATAATCAAAATTACAGAAATCTTTGAAATTTAGAGTTTCAGATAAGTGACTATCTCTAATATTGGAAGTTAACGTTTTTTGTTGTTTTTGACTGGAATCTTAAAAATTAAATACCTCTATATATCCATGCTTTTTAATGTAAATTATTGATATTTACTGAAGTACTATAGGGATATAGTCTTTGGTAATTTGGTATTTTAAACCCATCATCTTCCCTACCTTCTTCCTAGGTATGCTGTGTTTTTTGAAGGAGGAAGCCATAGGTAGGAATCTTTTTATGACAGATTTTTTTGAGGTATAATTTGCATACAGCAAAATTAACTGTTTGTTTTATACAGGCCTATGAGTTTTGAAAATGCATACAGTTGTGTATCTACCATCACAATAAAAATATAGAATGGTTCTACCACCCACAAAATTCACTTCTGTCCCTTGTGGTTAACTTCTCTTCCTGATATCTGGCAATGATTGCTTTGTTTGCTATCCTTGTAGTTTTGTCTTTTATTAGAATGTTACATAAATGGAATCATGTAATAATGTAGCTGTTTGTGTGTGGCTTCTTACACTTAGCATAATGCATTTAGGATTCATCCAGTTGTGTGTATCAGTAGTTTATTTATTTTTATGGCTGAATAGTCTAATATATGGCTGTATCACAATTTGCTTCTCTATTCATTAGCTGAAGGATATTTGAGTTGTTTGCAATTTTTGATTATGATGAAAAAAGCTGCCATAAATAATCATGCTCTGATTTTTACATGAATGTAAGTTTTCATTTTTCTTGGGTAAATATCCAGGAATAGGGTTTCTAGGTCATATGGTGGCATATAATTAACTTTATAAGAAATTGCCAAAATGTTTTTCAGAGTGGCTGTACCTTTTTGCATTCCCAGCAGCAGTGAAAAAGAGTTTCAGTTGCTCTGTATTCTCACAGGCATTTTGTAGTAAGATTTTTAAAAACTGTTTTTAAATTTAGCTACTCTTACAAGAATTTAGTGGTATCTCATTGTGATTTTAATTTGTACTTCCCTAATGACTATGTTAATAATCTTTTCATGTGCTTATTTGCATTCCATAGATCTTTTTTTAGTGAGGTATCTGTTAAAGTCTTTTGCCTTTTTTTAGGGGAGGTGTGTTAGTATGCTAGATGGCCATAATAAAAGAACTCAGACTGGGTGGCTTAAACAGCAGAAATCTTTATCTTCACAGTTCTGGAGGCTAGGACTCTAAGATAAAGGAGTCAACAAGTCTGGTTTCTTCCAAAGCCTTAGCTTGCAGACAGTCACCTTTTAGCTAGCTGTATCCTCACATGGTTTTTCCTCTGTGTACACACATTCCTGGTGACTCTGTGTGTTCAAATTTTCTCTTCTTATAAGGACAGCAGTCGTATTGGATTAGGGTCCACCCTAATGGCCTCATTTTAATGTAATTACCTTTTTACAGGCCTTATCTCAAAATACAGCCACATTCTGGTATTCAGGACCCCCCATGGATACCAAAATCGTGGATGCTCAAGTCCTTTATATAAAATGGCATAGTATTTGCATATACCTGAAGTATATAGACAAAGACAGAGAAGTTTTGGCAGAGTTAAAGCATTTTCCATATAAGACCAATTACAATGATTTGTTTGGTTACAGATTGCTGTATTCCAAGGAAGTTTACCTTATTACTCCATGAGGAGGGGTAAAGATCTGAGGGAATCTTATCTCTATTGCCATGTGGCCTTCCTAATTATTAATATTTACAGGAAAAAAAGTCAGAAGTTGCAGCTGCATATGCCATGTGACTCAGGCTACATAGCTACATTCTTCTCGAGGCTCAGAATAATATAAAGTTCCAATAGATTTAAGTTTGAATTATTTAATTTCACATAGCCTATACACATCCTCCCATATACAGTTTAAATCATTTCTAGATTACTTATTATACCTACAAAGTGTAAATGCTATGTAAATAGTTGTTGTATCATTTTTAAAATTTGCATTATTTTTAATTGTTGTATTGTTATTTTTTATTTTTAATTTTTTTCCAATGTTTTTGATCTGCAGTTGGTTCAGTCTGTGGATTCGGAATCTGTGACTATGGAGGGCCCACTGTATTTACAGTGTAATTTAATGAGCCTTTTAAGTTATGCAAAGGTATACTTAGACTCTAGTCTTGGATGGAAAGTGATAGCTAATTGCTCTGCATAATAAAGTAATAGGCTCAACGTGGATATCTGACATGAAATATTATTAGTTTCATATTCTGTGTTGTTGTGTATTTCTCTGTTATCACTAATATTTAGTACATATGTTATGGATTTTTTTAGTGAAGTGTGGAGAATAGTAGAGGAGGTGTGGTGGAGACATATAGCGTGAGCATATATGAAAAGCATAGCAAGTATAGAAGACAGTGAGTGAGAATTCCATGAGAGGTGTCCTGAGAGTGTAAAGCTCCTGGGAATCCTTGAAAATCCTGGAAAGCATGTATGATGAGGGCTTGAGATGTTTTATCTGGATATTAAAGAAAAGGATGATCTTAGCCAGATCATAATAGTTAAGCATTTCGTCATATAATAATATTATTCACTTCATATATTGTTCATTCATTTTGTCATACATCCAACATTAATTTGTTGTACTGTTTTACAAGGTTACAACATTTAAAGATAGCATTCAAGTATTCATGAAACTAGGTATAGGAGGAGAGAGAAACATATGAGCAAGTGATTGCCTTACGTAGTGATAATTCAGTAAACATGTACAGCTATGGAGAAAGGTCAAAGGCGGAATGTGATCAACTCCATTTGGGGAAAGGGTCATGAAGGGCTTTACATTTTGCAGGTGGAGATGTTGCAAGGTGAAACCCAGAATTGGGGCTCAACTCAGAAGGCCAAGTGAGTCCTTGGCTTTGGCTTTGTGCAGGAAAGAATTCGAGAGTGAGCCAACAGAGAGAAATGAAAGCAAGTTTATTGGAAGAACAAAGGAACAAAAGGAAGGCTACTCCATAGGCAGAGCACCCTATCCCCCCATTCCCAGGCTTCTCATTGTTTATAATTGTGGTTATTTCATGATTATATATGCTTACTAAGAGGTGGATTATGCATGAGTTTTCTGGGAAAGGAGCAGGGAGCTTGCAGAATGGTGGTTTTCTCCTCTATCCAGACCATACAGGGTTAACTTTTGGGCATTGCCATGACATTTGTCATGGCACTGGAGGGAGTGTTTTTTAGCATGCTAATGCATTATAATTAGCGTATAATGAGCAGTGAAGGTAACTGGAGATGGCTTTCATTGCCATTTTGGTTCTAGCTGGTTTTGGCCAGTTTCTTTCACTGTCACTTATTTTACCAATGGTGTCTTGTGACCTGTTGTCTTGGAAACTAGTCCTGCTAAATTTTTATCTAAGATAGAACAGATCAGAGGGGAAATATAATTCTATGTATAGAGTGATTAGTATTCATATCTCTGTGTAAAAGCACATAGATATGAAATAGAGGTGCAAGTCCAGGAAGTACGAATACTTTAATATGGCTGGACTGTAGGCTGCTGTAAATCAAACCTCTCTTTCAAAAGTTTGTGAGTTCCTTTATGAGTGAATCTATGCAGTGAAACTTACACATTTGCTACATTGCCTAGCAACTAGTAAATAACTAAATAATCATTGAATCAAGTTTTGTGATGATTTTGGAAAGTATTCTTATTGTGAGGTTATAATTTTTGGTACAATTTGATTTAAGAAAGACACAATTTTGTTACTTTGTTTTAGCAAAGAGTTTGTAGGAGACTAAAGAGCAATGGTTTCCATCACTGATCTGTGTATCCTATAGTGGATTATTGTTTTATATTTGTAGCAAACATTCTCATTCTTTTTGCAGAAAGACCCTAGAACAGTTTCTGGCCCTTAATAGTTACATAATAAATATTTCACTGACTAAAATGTCTTCCTTTTCACAGAGACAAAAGCATACATAATTAAGGCCAAAATTTACATGGTCTCATCTTTGGCAAGATGCAGGTGTGTCTAAAAACATCCACTCCCGATTTAACTTTCACTTTGCCCCTCTTGTACCAAACCTGTTTTCTCTTTTTCTTACTATCCTCAACAGAAGGATTTGCAACTCTTATTAGGGGAATTCAGTTTTTGTTTTTTTTTTTTTCAGTTTCTGAAGAGTTAAACAGAATTAAATTTTCTTGTAACGAGATTTTCAAAAGAGGAACTTGTGATTGAGGAGGAATTACTGAATCCATAAAGTAAAAGCTGTAGACGATAGTCTAGCACCACTGCTTCAGCAGAAGTTTAAGCCATTGAAGTTCAGATTTAGCTTCATAATAGGTGTTTGCTTTGTAAGCTTACTACATCCTTATGTTCTGATATTCCAAGAGAAATGGAAACCTTTTGCTGGTACAGTGGTTTTCAACTAGGGGCAGTTTTACTCTAGAGGTGACATTTGGCAATTTTCGGACACATTTTTGGTTGTTATATTGTGTTGAAAAGGGGAGGTGAGTGCTACTGCTATCTAGTGTATAGAGGCCAGGGATGTGAAAACATCTTGCAATGCAAAAGATAACCCCCACAACACAGAATTACTTGTTAAGACAAAAAGTCTTGGCCGGGTGCAGTGGCTCACACCAGTAATCACCCTCCCTCCCCCAACTTTGGGAGGCTGAGGCAGGAAGATCACTTGAGCCCCAGGGCTTTGAGAGTAGCCTGGCCGACATGGTCTCTACAAAAAATACAAAAAACAAACAAACAAACAAAAAGACAAAAATTAGCTGGGTGTGGTGGCACATGCCTGTAGTCTCAGCTACTCAGGAGGTTGAGGTGAGAGGATCACTTTATCCTGGGAGGTCAAGGCTGCAGTGAGCTGTGACCATGCCACTGGACTCCAGCCTGGGCAACAGAGCAAGACCCTGTGTCAAAGAAAAGAAAAAGACAAAAAATCTTAACCCAAAGTTTTTTCTGGCCCCAAAACTCAATAGTGCTGGGGTTGAGGAATTCTGTGTTAAAGTAACACAGAATTGGGTCACAGTTATAGTCTCATTGGGGTGTGTGTGTGTGTGTGTGTGTGTTGCAAACTTGCCAAATAACACAAATTCTAGTCTGTTGAATAAGGAAACATCACTTGTTTAAGGCAGTCTGTATGTCTAGACAAGATCCAAGTCATCTATCAAATATATAACGTGCCTTTAAAAAAATAAACTCAGATACTTATTTACCTAAAAGGCTGGATTGACTTTGAGAAGCTGATTTTAAAAATAACTTTTGTGGGAAATCAGTATGTTGAAGAGATAGCTGTACTCTTATTTTTATTGCAGCACTGTTTACAATAGCTAAGATTTGGAAGCAACCTAAGTGTCTATCAACAGATGAATGGATAAAGAAAATGTGGTACTTATACACAATGGTGTACTATTCAGCCATAAAAAAGAATGAGATCCTGTCATTTGCAAAACATGGTTGGGACTGGAGGTCATTATGTTAAGTGAAATAAACCAGGCACAGAAAGACAAGCATCACATGTTCTCACTTATTTGTGAGATCTAAAAATCAAAACAACTGAACTCATGAAGATAGAGAGCAAGAGAACGGTTACCAGAGGTTGGGAAGGATAGTAGGAGGGTGGCAGGGGAGGTGAGGATGGTTAATAGGTACCAAAAATTAGTTAGAAAGAATGAATAAGACCTAGTATTTGATACCATAACAGGGTGATTATAGTCAATAATAATTTAATTGTACATTTAAAAATAGCTAAAAGAGTATAATTGGATTGTTTGTAACACAAAGGATATATACTTGAGGGGATGGATGCTGTACTTTACATGATGTGACTATAATGCATTACATGCCTGTATCAAAACATCTCATGTACCCCATAAATATATACACCTACTATGTACTCACAAAAATTAAAATTAAAAATTAAAAAACACCACTTTTCTTTTTTTCTTTTTATTTTTTATTATACTTTAAGTTCTGGGGTACATGTGCAGAATGTGCAGGTTTATTACATAGATATACACGTGCCATGGTGGTTTGCTGCAACCATCAACCCGTCATCGACATTTCTCCTAATGCTATCCCTCTTCTAGCCCCCAACCCCCTGACAGGCCCCAGTGTATGATGTTCCCTTCCCTGTGTCCGTGTGTTCTCATTGTTTAACTCCCACTTATGAGTGAGAACATGCTGTGTTTGGTTTTCTGTTTTCTTGTGTTCATTTTCTGAGGATGATTGTTTCCAGCTTCATCCATGTCCCTGTGAAGGACATGAACTCATCCTTTAAAAAACCCACTTTTCCTAAACATACATATGTTTTTCAGAGGTTGAACAAAGCAGCTTCAAAAAGGATTAAATTGATTTCAACTTCAGGGGGATTTATGTGTCCTTCATAAGAGATTCTTACATTTCTATTATTTTATTTAGTATATTTTTACGGGTGTTAAGACTTTGAAAGTATGGAGAAAAATCAGGAAATCAGAATGATTTTGGACAGAATGAATAACACTGTATGTCTCCTTTTAGTAACTCTCATGAAATTTTTTATGCAGTGCTTTTTAAAGCTTTAAGTGAACAGAAAAGACTGTTTTTTGTTCTTAGAGTTTTCAGCTCACAAAATTTTCAAAAAATTAGCATTGGTCCCAGGTACACTCTTCCAACCCTTTCTTATTTCCCAACTACCTCTGACAGTAGACAGTAAGATGTATGCAGCTGCCTCAAAGCAGTGAACTTAAGCTTAAGCTTCCTTATACCAATGCAAGTTCTCATCAAAACAAATGAAAATAAAAATAAGAGAAGTGATTGTTTTAGGTAAGCTGGCATTTGCTGTTGTGACAAAGAAACCCCCTCATTTCAGTGGGAGTATTCACAATAAAAATTTTTTTTCTCAGTCACCTGATAATCCAATATGTGTGTTCCCAGTTGCTGAGCAGCTTTCATCTACCTGGTAATTCAGGGATCCAGGAATAAAAAGCTGATTCCATTGTGTCGCTTCTGTATCATCTGCCTCTAACCGGTAAAAGGGGAAAGAGAGAAAAATCCCTACCTGCTTCTTAATAGCACCAGCAGAAAATGGCATGTATCACTTATGTTCACATGTTCTTTCGATGAGAACTAGTTGGAAGGCTTGTACACAGATGTGAGGGGGCCTGAGTGCCTCCAAGCTACAACTCTGTACCCTGGAGGGGCAGACCATGCTACGTAAGATTTGTTCAGTTTTTTAAAGACTTCTATACTGACACTCTTTGGCTGAAAATATGTGGTCACATGTCTACAATGGTGGTGCATACACTAAATTTTTTTTTTTAAAGCTTTTAAATTATATTTCTTCTTTTCTTTTCCTTTTTTTTTTTTTTAAAGGAACAGGGGTCTTGCTATGCTGCTCAAGCTGTCCTCAGACTCCTAGGCTGAAGCAATCCTCCCCCATCAGCCTCCCGAGTAGCTGGGACTATAGGCATAAACCACCACGACTGGCCTATTCCCTACTTTATTAACATAGAGGGGAACAATACACACTGGGGCCTTTCAGAAGGTGGCAGGTGGGAGAAGGGAGAGGATCAGGAAAAACAACTAGTGGGTACTAGGCTGAATACCTGGGTGATGGAATAATCTGTACAACAAACTCCCATGACACAAGTTTACCAATGTATTAATAACAAACCCACATGTGTACCCCTGAACTTAAAATTAAAGTTAAAAAAAAAAAGAGAAAGTTGGAGGCTAGGCACAGTGGCTCATGCCTATAATCCTAGCACTTTGGGAGGCTGAGGCTGGCAGATTGCTTGAGCAACATGGCAAGACCCAGTCTCTACAAAAAATACAAAAATTAGCCAGGCATGGTGGGGCACACCTGTAGTCTCAGATACTCAGGAGGATGAGGTGGGAGGATCACCTGAGCCCAGGAGGTTGAGGCTGCAGTGAGCCATGATTGCACCACTGTGTTCCAGCCTAAGTGACAGAGTGAGGCCCCATCTCAAAAAAAAATAAATAAATAAATAAAAATAAATAAATAAAATAAATAAGATAAAAGAAAGAAACTTACAGTCACACTAGTCACATAGTCATGAGTTACAACCTAGAGAGTCAACCATAGAGCCTATGTTTTTAAACACATGTTCTCTAAGATGTTAGATTAAATGAGTATTTAGAATGAAAGTATGTTGTTCAGTAAATGGGAATCAGATGGTTATCATTTTAGGTGTAAAGGGTGTGTGAAATGATACATAGGGGATAGATAACAAAGGATTTTTTTTAAAAAAGCAATATTTGAATGGCATGAAAGTCTATTAGAGAACGAAGTCTAAAAGTAGGGAAAATTGTGAAGGACTAAGATCATCCAAACTTATGTAGGGCTAATATCATAATATTTCAAATTTAGTGTGGTTATTGGGCATGAAAAAGGCTGGAAGATTCTGTCAATATTTGGTTTACCAAGACAATAATGTGTAGTCAAAAACTTAACTAGCCATGCTCAGACGATAGATTTTTAGTGATTAAAGTAGTTTTTCCTTCTGAAATTTTAAAATGTGAAACTTTGTTACTGTGAGATTTGGTTCCAGTTCAACAATTTTCTTTTTCTTTTTTTCTGAGAGGAGATCTCACTCTGTCTCCGAGGCTGAAGGGCAGTGGTGTGATCATAGTTCACTGCAGTCTTGAACTCCTGGGCTCATGCGATCCTCCTACCTCAGCCTCCCTAGCCACTGGGACTATAGATGTGCGCTACTGTGCCCAGTAACATTTTTCTTTTTGTTCAGTGTGCCTTTTGGTTTTCTGTCTGCTCCCTCGTTATTCCACATTGAAATTTAGGGAGCATCTATTGATTGCTACCTTAATTGTGGATCTTCACCATAACATAGCTATGATCTTTTAAAGTGCTTATAGATTAGCGTGTTATTAAGTTATGATGAAGAATCAGTGGGAAAGTGGTACAAATCCAGAAAGACAAACAACTGTTTGTCATATGTAAGAAACAATTTTATAGGCATGTGTTGGCTACCATCAGATGTTATTTAGATTTTCAAACACCGCTTGACATCTCATAGTTTGTGATATTTCTCTACCCTCATTTCCCCGGAAGCTCATTTTGTCCTGCTTTGGATATAGCAAACCCATATTTTACTCTTGCCATCTTCTTTGGCTTTGTTCACACATGAATGTACAGCCAACACTGAAATTCTTCCTAGGGAGAAAAATATGTCTCAGTTTTTGGCTCTGCATATCTGATTATCCTAAAAGCAATTGTAGCACCTAAACTTTTCTATAGTAGAACAATTATAAGTAAGTAGCAAGAGAAGAAAACAATTGATTATACCACAGTATTCATACTTCATTGTTATATTTGATTATTTGACAGAATATAGAAAGCTATTGCTGGGTTAATCTCACAAAAAAACTTGTTGTATTGTTTTCCAACTCTATTTTATTATTTTGTGGCACAACTTTGAACATATTTAGATTGCTTACATTTTAAAAAAGAATCTGGGCATATTTCCCCTATGAGATACCATTAATAAAGCATCACATATAATTAGAAAAAATAGCATTGTACAGATGAAGAGAGAAAATTTTTTTTTGGCAGAAACAAATTATGGTGCATATTAGTATGTCTTTAGATCCAAAGAACATTTGATAATTGTGTACAATTAACTCCAAAATAAGTTTTGATTCTTCTTTGGAAGCATATATAGAATTTTAGATACAAACTAAAATGGTAAATAAAAAATAACCTGACAGGTAGAAAACATAACTGCAGGAATTCTATAGAGATAAAACCATGCAAGTGAAAATACTATACAAATTGAAACAAAAATATGACTTTGGGAGGAGAGGAATTGTTCTCAGTTGACAAGGTAAATGGCAGTGTCTTTCGATGTGGGGGAAAATAACTAAATGCTTGATTTTCATGTGGTTATTGTTAATTTTTTGTGTATGTGCAGTACAGAGGCTGTTTTTCACCTTCTCCAAATAAAAGAACATTCTACAGTCTCCTCTGTGTTTTATTTTCTTGTTGTTTATTTTTCTGATAGGCAGTAGTTCTCCCCCCTGGGTGCTGAGTTGACCTCCATGTGAGTTATAACCATAGCCGGGGACAAGGGCATACAGTATTATCAAGGATAATTGTTTTAAGGTACATCTTTCCCTGAAGGCTGTGGACCCTTTTTTGAAATGTGCTCTTTACTTGAAACTTCTATTATTTATTTGCTTGTTT
Source organism: Hylobates moloch (assembly GCF_009828535.3). NCBI lineage: Eukaryota > Metazoa > Chordata > Mammalia > Primates > Hylobatidae > Hylobates > Hylobates moloch. Next base: position 62,670,997 of record NW_026652278.1, on the reverse strand, counting down.
TGGATTTTTTCCTTTGAACAGCAGGCATCATAAATTGATAAAACTTTAATAGGAAAATTGATTCTAGCCTCATTGTTTTCCTCTCTTTTCCTTTCCTTTCCTCATCTATAATCTAGAATATACAAACTCTTTTATTGTGAAATACTTGGGGAGGGCAGCTTTGAAACCATCTTTCTATTGCATGAGAGTATCATAGCTGGTATTTTGAGTTGGGCAATTAAGGCTGAAAATGGTTTTGTTGTTAGACTGGAGAATGAGAGTAATAGAATTACTTTAAAAAAAATAAAATTCGATGTAAAAACAGGGTCCTTTTATAAATAGAATGCAACATTTTTCACATATCAAAAGTTACTGCTTATAATGACACCACATGCATAAGGCTTTATTATTTAAAATGATGCAAAATGTCACTGAATCTTTCCAGCTCGAAACTAAAATGCTTCCGTGGCACTTGACAGAAGCAACGCTAATTCTCAATTACCCATCTATGGTTATGAGAGACAGCAAAAACACAGGCAATTGCCTTCATAAAGCATTAAAAATCTTTTAGGCATTTGTTACTGTTTCTTCCCCATCAAACTTTTCTCCCCCGAAGCTTCTAAGAAGGAAGAATACTGAATGATCTGTACTTTCTTTCTTTTTCTTTTTTTTTCTTACCTACAGTTTTGAAGAGGATGATAAGAAATGGTCAATGTGGAAGGTTTTAGGTAAAACAAAACCAAAAGTCCAGAATTTTATACATCCTGAATAATCATTCCCTGGGTTCTTTCTTGGGGACAAAGTGTCCTTTTTCTTTATAGAATCATTTCAAACTCCTTTTTTTGTTAAAAGGCCCACAAATTGCTGAAAGGCACTTACTGCAAAAAGGGATACATGGATATCTTTTTGTCCTTTAGCTTTAATAAAGAATTATATATTCAGTGTATGTACAAAGTACCCCAAAAGGTCTGCTGGGCTCTTCAAAGAGGTCTAATACTCAGCCACTACTTTCAAGAAACATACAGGCTGTCTGCTGTTCCAATAAAATGACACCAGCAGCAGCAACACAACCAACACAAGTTAGATGAGTAAATAGTATGTGATAAGGGCTGCAGGAGTGATATGAACAATATCTTTTATTTGAAAAGTCACAAGAAAGATAATTGGGATCTAAAGGGATCAAGATACTTTTTATTCACGAGTTATTATTTTTGTTTCTGGACCTTGAAGAATATAAAATATTTGAATTGGTGAAGAAGATGGGGGAGCGAAAGGCTGCTATAGTGGGGAAAACATGAGGAAAAGAATTAAGAAGGAAATATCCAAGGGCAAGCATGAATAGATCAGTTTATGGGATGATTTCTGTAAAAGAGAAGAAGAATATAACATGAGAAAATCAGTTGGAGCCAGATTATTGAATGTTTTAAATAAGAGGATCAAATTTCAATGTTTTGTTATAGGTAATAGAAATGCTTGAAGAATTTTGAGCTGGAAAATGGCATACACAACAGTATTTTAGAATGATTCATCTGATGGCGATGAACTGGGGTTAGAGCATTTGTAGGAGCATAATTGAGGATCATGAGAAGGGGTAGAAGGAGGTAGGAAGGGAGGGAAGGACTTTTGTATCTAAACTAGGAATTGGCAATTGACAGCCTATCAGCCAAATACAGATCTCTGTTTGTTTTTGTAAATAAAATTTTATTAGAATGCAGTCATGCTCATTATAAAAAATGTATTGTCTGTGGCTATGTTTGGGCTTCACTGAAGAGTTGAATATTCACAAGAGAGACTATATGGCCTGCAAAGTCTATAGAGAAAATTTACTAACCCCTGTCTGAAATTATTAGGTAATTCAAGATAAATCATTTAAATAAATCTTATTTATAGTTGTAGATGCTGGTTTGGTAACAAAAGGCTCCCAGAAAACCAGATCTTTTGTGTATTAGATTAAATTGAGCACATGTATTGAGATGAATGGGCATTGCTCCCTTCCCCAGAGGACATGACTATAATCATGGATTCCTTTTATCTTGCCTTTGTGTCATTTAAGTTCAGCTAGAAAGGCAATGTCCTTTTTGAGCTGTAACCTGATGTGAGTTTGTGTGGTCAGTTTTTTTAGATGGTCTTTGGGTATAGGGTCTAGACATCAAGCAAATGAAATCAAGGGTAAATTTTGGTTTCTTTTGCCAAGAAAACTGATGATGATTGTTCCCACTTAGCTGAAGCATCCTAATAATGATGAAAACAAACTACTCAGGTTTACTGAGCACTTACAATATATTGGATGCCGTGCCCATTGCTTAATTTGTATTACGTAAAATAATCCTTACAGAGGTCGGATGTGGTGGCTCACGCCTATAATCCCAGCACTTTGGGAGGTCGAGGTGGGCAGATCAGCTGAGGTTAGGAGTTTTGAGACCAGCCTGGCCAACATGGTTAAACCCCGTCTCTACTGAACATACAAAAATTAGCCGGGTGTGGTGGTACACACCTGTAATCCCAGCTACTCAGGAGGGTGAGGCAGGAGAATTGCTTGAACCTGGGAGGTAGAGGTTGCAGTGAGCTGAGGTCATGTGACTGCACTCCAGCCTGGGTGACAGAGCGAGACTCCATCTCAAAAAAAGAAAAAAAAATCCATGCAGAAATCTTACGACGTAAATTTTAAAAATTATTTTCTCTTGATGGAAAAGAAATCTGTGTGTTAGTGAGATTCCATAACAATCCCTAGGTCAACAGCTGGCAATTAGCAAAGCTAGGATTTGAACACAGGTATAATAAAAATCTACTAGAATATGTGTTTATCTCACCTTCTCAGAGCACCATGTCTTCCCTTTACTCATTGTTAGAGGAGTGGTTTCTAGCAGACACCTTTTTATTGTGTGAGCTTCATTCTAGTCACAATAGATTGGTCCAGGGATGCATGTCAGAGCCAGATTCAAGCTGAGCCAATCAGAGTCTTGCCCTGGGAATTTGTATCAGACACTAAACTTTCTGCTTCTTTCTATCCCTTTTTGAAGAGAGGAAGTATGCAAATTTGTGATGCCATTTTCCCAGGCACTAGAAGGTGCCCTTTCCTTGTCTTGCTTGTTAAATGTTTTTTAAATGAAAAATACACTTACAGATTCAGATAACTGTGAGTGTTTTTAACAGGCAAGACAAAGATGGTAAGGAGTTTGAAAGTGTGTGTTAATCGAGGATATTAATGTTGAGTAGTGACAAGGTGCTGACTTACAGCATCTCCTGCTGTGGAAGAGGAGTCAGAAAAGGCATCTGTCAATGAGTTCAGTGCAGGAAATAGCAACCACTCTAGGTATTTTCACTTGGAATTGAGGGAACAGAGAGAATTAGGTGCTTATAACACCTGCTAGAATGGCTGGGGCAGTGGAAACCAGAAGGGATATCGTGAAACTGAGATCCAGAGCTGAGATTCAGAGGTCAGGAAGCTGCTACCACCAACATATTACAACAACTTCCTTTCATACCTACAAAACTGGTGACTACAAATGTAATGAGGAATTTGGCCAAGGCAAACATAAGTAGCTATGATTAAAAACAAAATCATTTCTTTTCTGGAGTTGATTGGTGGCCATCTAGATTTCTTCTGTGAATTAATAATTCTTATGTGAAAAAATAATGAAAGGTTAATCAGAGCTTCTCTTTCTAGGACTGGCCATCTCCTAATGCATCATGTTGTTTGTGTTGCTGGATGTTTAATGAAACATACATGATGTTTTTAAGACAGAATGGCCAATGATATAAATATTAGATTAATGATATAAAGCCTGGAGGTTAATTGACTAGGAAAGACTTGCATTAAATAGAGCTCAAAGAGGAATAGAGATTTTATGATTTCTTTATGTCTTATGATTTCTTTCTCTGGCAAAATTTTGAATTGTGATTCTTCTGTGGTCATTTTATACAACCTTTTTGCTTCCCTATTTATTTCTTTTTGGTGATTCAGAAAATTGCAAATAGTGAGATTGTCCTGTGTGGTCATATAAATAAATCTGATTGAAAAATATAGGTTGTATATTGAACATTGACAATTTTTCACTTTTCTTTATCTTACTGTGGTTCCTTTTCATAGACTACAAGCTAAGTAGGTCAGGAATGGGGAGTTTGGGGCACATTGCTGATAGGGGCATAAGACAGGTACTTGGGATATCCTTCTAAGATCTTGGAATACAATTTTCATGGTTAGTGGCACTCCAAATGTTCTACTCTGAAGACTCACTGAAAAAGAGAAATAACCTAATATATCAGTGTTCTCTCAATGTCCTCTTGGGATATTTCTCTCTATAGTGTGTTCATTCTATTCTACCAAGCCAAATGTTCAGGAAGGTGCTTGTTTCTAGACCATAGCTTGAGAATTGCTGTTCTAGGAAGAACTTACCTCTTTTCCTAGTAACTTTTAGTGAGACAGAATGCCTGATAATTTTTAGTATCCAAGTAGTGTAAGTTCTGTAAATTCAGCATGTTTAATCTAAATTACTCACTGATCTTGCTTTCAAGGCCAGCTTCACACATCACCAACTCACAGATCATATAAAGTACAATAGGAATGGATATTCACATGACAGAACATTATTACCTTAGTAATTTACTGTATAGTATTGGGAGATTTAGATTGTCTTTTATCAGAGACCTTCTAACCTGGACACAACAGATTTTCATTTCTCTTTGTTCTCCTTTTTTTGGTTAGTATCTTCTTTTATGATTAATATTACCTCCATAATGAAATTTGTATTGGAAAAATAAATGGCCTTTTTAAAATCTTTTTTTTCCTACTCCCTGTAATCAAAAAGAATGCCAGAAGAGTCTCAGGACCCTTGACAGCAAAATAAATAAATAAATGTAAAGAAAATCTTAAAACAGATTACTATCATAGAAAAGTAATAAAATGAAAAAGTAAGCTATGCTGTTTCCTTTTGAAATAATAATCTATAAGTCTTGAAAACTTCTCGAATAATATTTACTAATTGCAGTATGTCTCTTTTTTTGAGATCGGTAGATAGAAAAGCTGGATTGTCAACTACAAAAAATCACTTTGGAAAATTTATTTAATTTTTAAAAATTCTCTTAAACCAAACAAGTCAGACGTTGGCAAATTTAAACAATGTGCTGCCATTACACACTTTACATATTACCAGTATTAGTTACACAACTGGTTTCCACACCCAGGGACTATGTCCTGGAAATAACGTCAATTCATTTGGGTTCAGGTCCAACCAGTGGCCCTATATCTGGAAGTCAAAGCTCTAATTCAACAGTTGGAATGAAAACAAAGCCATAGGAAAGTGCTTTCTTCATTCTTTGCCTATCTCCTGGACAGTGTTAAGTATATAAATCTCTGTTGAATATGTACAGTACTTAAAGAATATTGGTATGAAGCAATACCATGTCATTAGCCTGCCTAGAGCACTCACATGCTTTAATCTTATTATTGGGTAAAATCAGGGAATTATAAAAATGTTGGTGAAGGATAAAGAATGTATGAGCTATGATAACAATGTGAGAAAAGCAAGTCATAAAAATGAAAGTTAATGTACAATGTTTCAAGAGAGAAAAGGAATATATCAGATTGACTTTGGAGCATGCTTGGTTTTAGTGTAGATTCTTGGAGCATGCTTGGCTGTAACATAGATTCTTCAGGTTCAGAGATGGAAGTATAAGAAGTAGTGTTATATTGCTGTAGGGCAAAGCTAAGGCATTTAATCTTTGCTAAGAGATGAAAGATAATTTTAAGGCATATGTCAAAAGAGTAATTTACATACATGGTGATTATTTTTCCATTTTTAAAAAAATTTCTTTATTTTATTATTATTATACTTTAAGTTTTAGGGTACATGTGCACAATGTGCAGGTTAGTTACATATGTATACATGTGCCACGTTAGCATGCTGTACCCATTAACTCGTCATTTAGCATTAGGTATATCTCCTAATGCTATCCCTCCCCCATCCCCCCACCCCACAACAGTCCCCAGTGTGTAATGTTCCCCTTCCTGTGTCCATGTGTTCTCATTGTTCAATTCCCACCTATGAGTGAGAACATGCAGTGTTTGGTTTTTTGTCTTTGCGATAGTTTACTGAGAATGATGATTTCCAGTTTCATCCATGTCCCTACAAAGGACATGAACTCATCATTTTTTATGGCTGCATAGTATTCCATGGTGTATATGTGCCACATTTTCTTAATCCAGTCTATCGTTTTGGACATTTGGGTTGGTTCCAAGTCTTTGCTATTGTGAATAGTGCCGCAATAAACATACGTGTGCATGTGTCTTTATAGCAACAGGATTTATAGTCCTTTGGGTATATACCCAGTAATGGGATGGCTGGGTCAAATGGTATTTCTAGTTCTAGATCCCTGAGGAATTGCCACACTGACTTCCACAATGGTTGAACTAGTTTACAGTCCCACCAACAGTGTAAAAGTGTTCCTATTTCTCCACATCCTCTCCAGCACCTGTTGTTTCCTGACTTTTTAATGATGGCCATACTAACTGGTGTGAGATGGTATCTCATTGTGGTTTTGATTTGCATTTCTCTGATGGCCAGTGATGATGAACATTTTTGCATGTGTTTTTTGGCTGCATAAATGTCTTCTTTTGAGAAGTGTCTGTTCATGTCCTTCACCCACCTTTTGATGGGGTTGTTTGTTTTTTTTTCTTGTAAATTTGTTGGAGTTCATTGTAGATTCTGGATATTAGCCCTTTGTCAGATGAGTAGTTTGCAAAAATTTTCTCCCATTTTATAGGTTTCCTGTTCACTCTGATGGTAGTTTCTTTTGCTGTGCAGAAGCTCTTTAGTTTAATGAGATCCCATTTGTCAATTTTGGCTTTTGTTGCCATTGCTTTTGGTGTTTTAGAGATGAAGTCCTTGCCCATGCCTATGTCCTGAATGGTAATGCCTAAGTTTTCTTCTAGGGTTTTTATGGTTTTAGGTCTAACATTTAAGTCTTTAATCCATCCTGAATTAATTTTTGTATAAGGTGTAAGGAAGGGATCCAGTTTCAGCTTTCTACATATGGCTAGCCAGTTTTCCCAGCACCATTTATTAAATAGGGAATCCTTTCCCCATTTCTTGTTTTTGTCAGGTTTGTCAAAGATCAGATAGTTGTAGATATGTGGCATTATTTCTGAGGGCTCTGTTCTGTTCCATTGATCTATATCTCTGTTTTGGTACCAGTACCATGCTGTTTTGGCTACTGTAGCCTTGTAGTATAGTTTGAAGTGAGGTAGCGTGATGCCTCCAGCTTTGTTCTTTTGGCTTAGGATTGACTTGGTGATGAGGGCTCTTTTTTAGTTCCATATGAACTTTAAAGTAGTTTTTTCCAATTCTGTGAAGAAAGTCATTGGTAGCTTGATGGGGATGGCATTGAATCTATAAATTACCTCGGGCAGTATGGCCATTTTCACGATATTGATTCTTCCAACCCATGAGCATGGAATGTTCTTCCATTTGTTTGTATCCTCTTTTATTTCATTGAGCAGTGGTTTGTAGTTCTCCTTGAAGAGGTAATTCACGTCCCTTGTTAGTTGGTTTCCTAGGTATTTTATTCTCTTTGAAGCATTTGTGAATGGGAGTTCACTCATGATTTGGCTCTCTGTTTGTCTGTTATTGGTGTATAAGAATGCTTGTGATTTTTGTACATTGATTTTGTATCCTGAGACTTTGCTGAAGTTGCTTATCAGCTTAAGGAGATTTTGGGCTGAGACAATGGGGTTTTCTAGATATACAATCATGTCATCTGCAAACAGGGACAATTTGACTTCCTCTTTTCCTAATTGAATACCCTTTATTTCCTTCTCCTGCCTGATTGCCCTGGCCAGAACTTCCAACACTATGTTGAATAGGAGTGGTGAGAGAGGGCATCCCTGTTTTTTGCCAGTTTTCAAAGGGAATGCTTCCAGTTTTTGCCCATTCAGTATGATATTGGCTGTGGGTTTGTCATAGATAGCTCTTATTATTTTGAGATATGTCCCATCAATAGCTAATTCATTGAGAGTTTTTAGCATGAAGGGTTGTTGAATTTTGTCAGAGGCCTTTTCTGCATCTATTGAGATAATCATGTGGTTTTTGTCTTTGGTTCTGTTTATATGATGGATTACATTTATTGATTTGCATATGTTGAACCAGCCTTGCATCCCAGAGATGAAGCCCACTTGATCATGGTGGATAAGCTTTTTGATGTGCTGCTGGATTTGGTTTGCCAGTATTTTATTGAGGATTTTTGCATCAATGTTCATCAAGGATATTGGTCTAAAACTCTCTTTTTCGGTTGTGTCTCTGCCTGGCTTTGGTATCAGGAAGATGCTGGCCTCATAAAATGAGTTAGGGAGGATTCCCTCTTTTTCTATTGATTGGAATAGTTTCAGAAGGAATGGTACCAGTTCCTCCTTGTGCCTCTGGTAGAATTCAGGTGTGAATCCATCTGGTCCTGGACTCTTTTTGATTGGTAAGCTATTGATTATTGCCACAATTTCAGAGCCTGTTATTGGTCTATTCAGAGATTCAACTTCTTCCTGGTTTAGTCTTGGGAGGGTGTATTTGTCTAGGAATTTATACATTTCTTCCAGATTTTCTAGTTTATTTGCGTAGAGGTGTTTGTAGTATTCTCTGATGGTAGTTTGTATTTCTGTGGGATTGGTGGTGATATCCATCCCCTTTATCATTTTTTATTGCATCTATTTGATTCTTCTCTCTCTTCTTCTTTATTAGTCTTCATAGCAGTCTATCAATTTTGTTGATCCTTTCAAAAAACCAGCTCCTGGATTCATTAATTTTTTGAAGGGTTTTTTGTGTCTCTATTTCCTTCAGTTCTGCTCTGATTTTAGTTATTTCTTGCCTTCTGCTAGCTTTTGAATGTGTTTGCACTTGCTTTTCTAGTTCTTTTAATTGTGATGTTAGGGTGTCAATTTTGGATCTTTCCTGCTTTCTCTTGTGGGCATTTAGTGCTATAAGTTTCCCTCTACACACTGCTTTGAATGTGTCCCAGAGATTCTGGTATGTTGTGTCTTTGTTCTCTTTGGTTTCAAAGAACATCTTTATTTCTGCCTTCATTTTGTTATGTACCCAGTAGTCATTCAGGAGCAGGTTGTTCAGTTTCCATGTAGTTGAGCGGTTTTGAGTGAGTTTCTTAATCCTGAGTTCTAGTTTGATTGCACTGTGGTCTGAGAGACAGTTTGTTGTAATTTCTGTTCTTTTACATTTGCTGAGGAGAGCTTTACTTCCAACTATGTGGTCAATTTTGGAATAGGTGTGGTGTGGTGCTGAAAAAAATGTATATTCTGTTGATTTGGGGTGGAGAGTTCTGTAGATGTCTATTAGGTCTGCTTGGTGCAGAGCTCAGTTCAGTTCCTGGGTATCCTTGTTAACTTTCTGTCTCGTTGATCTGTCTAATGTTGACAGTGGGGTGTTCAAGTCTCCCATTATTATAGTGTGGGAGTCTAAGTCTCTTTGTAGGTCACTCAGGACTTACTTTATGAATGTGGGTGCTCCTGTATTGGATGCATATATATTTAGGCTAGTTAGCTCTTTTTGTTGAATTGATCCCTTTACCATTATGCAATGGCCTTCTTTGTCTCGTTTGATCTTTGTTGGTTTAAAGTCTGTTTTATCAGAGACTAGGTTTGCAACCCCTGCCTTTTTTTGTTTTCCATTTGCTTGGTAGATCTTCCTCCATCCCTTTATTTTGAGCCTATGTGTGTCTCTGCATGTGAGATGGGTTTCCTGAATACAGCACACTGATGGGTCTTGACTCTTTATCCAATTTGCCAGTCTGTGTCTTTTAATTGGAGCGTTTAGTCCATTTACATTTAAAGGTAATATTGTTATGTGTGAATTTGATCCTGTCATTATGATGTTAGCTGGTTATTTTGCTCATTAATTGATGTAGTTTCTTCCTAGCCTTGATGGTCTTTACTATTTGGCATGATTTTGCAGTGGCTCATACCGGTTGTTCCTTTCCATGTTTAGTGCTTCCTTCAGGAGCTCTTTTAGGGCAGGCCTGGTGGTGACAAAATCTCTCAGCATTTGCTTGTCTGAAAAGTATTTTATTTCTCCTTCACTTTTGAAGCTTAGTTTGGCTGGATATGAAATTCTGGATTGAGAATTCTTTTCTTTAAGAATGTTGAATATTGGCCCTCACTCTCTTCTTTCTTGTAGAGTTTCTGCCGAGAGATCCGCTGTTAGTCTGATAGGCTTCCCTTTGTGGGCAACCCGACCTTTCTCTCTGAGTGCCGTTAACATCTTTTCCTTCATTTCAACTTTGGTGAATCTGACAATTATGTGTCTTGGAGTTGCTCTTCTCGAGGAGTATCTTTGTGGCATTCTCTGTATTTCCTGAATCTGAATGTTGGCCTGCCTTGCTAGATTGGGGAAGTTCTCCTGGATAATATCCTGCAGAGTGTTTTCCAACTTGGTTTCATTCTCCCCATCACTTTCAGGTACACCAATCAGGCGTAGATTTGGTCCTTTCACATAGTCCCATATTTCTTGGAGGCTTTGTTCGTTTCTTTTTGTTCTTTTTTCTCTAAACTTCCCTTCTCGCTTCATTTCATTCATTTCATCTTCCATCACTGATACCCTTTCTTCCAGTTGATCGCATCGGTTCCTGAGGCTTCTATATTCTTCATGTAGTTCTCGAGCCTTGGCTTTCAGCTCCATCAGCTCCTTTAAGCACTTCTCTTTATTGGTTATTCTCGTTATACATTCGTCTAAACTGTTTTCAAAGTTTTTAACGTCTTTGCCTTTGGTTTGAATTTCCTCCTGTAGCTCGGAGTATTTTGATCATCTGAAGCCTTCTTCTCGCAACTCGTCGAAATCATTCTCCGTCCAGCTTTGTCCCGTTGCTGGTGAGGAACTGCGTTCCTTTGGAGGAAGAGAGGTGCTCTGCTTTTTAGAGTTTCCAATTTTTCTGCTCTGTTTTTTCCCCATCTTTGTAGTTTTATCTACTTTTGGTCTTTGATGATGGTGATGTACAGATGGGTTTTTGGCATGGATGTCCTTTCTGTTTGTTAGTTTTCCTTCTACCAGACAAGACCCTCAGCTGCAGGTCTGTTGGAGTTTGCTAGAGGTCCACTCCAGACCCTGTTTGCCTGGGTATCAGCAGTGGTGGCTGCAGGACAGCGGATTTTCGTGAACCGCGAATGCTGCTGTCTGATCGTTCCTCTGGAAGTTTTGTCTCAGAGGAGTACCCAGCCATGTGAGGTGTCAGTCTGCCCGTACTGGGGGTTGCCTCCCAGTTAGGCTGCTTAGGGGTCCGGGGTCAGGGACTCACTTGAGGAGGCAGTCTGCCCCTTCTCAGATCTCCAGCTACGTGCTGGGAGAACCACTACTCTCTTCAAAGCTGTCAGACAGGAACATTTAAGTCTGCAGAGGTTACTGCTGTTTTTTTTGTTTGTCTGTGCCCTGCCCCCAGAGGTGGAGCCTACAGAGGCAGGCAGACCTCCTTGAGCTGTGGTGGGCTTCACCCAGTTCAAGCTTCCTGGCTGCTTTGTTTACCTAAGCAAGCCTGGGCAATGGCGCCCCCCCCGCCAGTCTCGCTGCTGCCTTGCAGTTTCATCTCAGACTGCTGTGCTAGCAATCAGTGAGACTCCGTGGGCATTGGACCCTCTGAGCCAGGTGTGTGATATAATCTCCTGGTGTGCCATTTTTTAAGCCCATCGGAAAAGCGCAGTATTAGGGTGGGAGTGACACGATTTTCCAGATGCCATCTGTCACCCCTTTCTTTGACTAGGAGAGGGAATTCCCTGACCCCTTGAGCTTCCTGAGTGAGGCAATGCCTTGCCCTGTTTCAGCTTGCGCATGATGCGCTGCACCCAATGTCCTGTGCCCACTGTCTGGCACTCCCTAGTGAGATGAACCTGGTACCTCAGATGGAAATGCAGAAATCACCCATCTTCTGCATCACTCACGCTGGGAGCTGTAGACCGGAGCTGTTCCTATTCTGCCATCTTGGCTCCACCCTCTTACATGGTGATTTTAGAAAGTGATGAAGACATTTTGCTTTTGCTCCATGACATGAGACAAGTACAGTTTATGATCTGAGATAGTGAAACTAGTTTTCAGGACATGTCACAGACAGTCATGAATTCTAAATCTTATTCATGTCCAACAGAAGTGTTACTATGAAGGAGAGAAAATAGAGAAAACTTATAAAACATTCATCAAAGAAAAAATGCATGGCTTGAAAAGATGAAAATATCCTATTTGAAGCAGAAGCTTAAGTTGGTTTTCACGTATCCACTTTCCTGCAAAACATACTAATGGTGGCTGACCACATGGGCAGAAGTGAGACACTGATATTATCCTACCCCATCCCCACTACTAATGCAAAGCCTGATATTCGGACATGATGTGAATACATCAGCCTTGGATTTGCATGCTCTACCAATTTCTGATTACAGGAGAAGTTGCACTGTAGATCATTGTCATTTCTTCTAGACTCTTACTAATTGGCGGAAAGGATTCTATTATTTGGGTGAAAATATTGAGTGTATTAGAGCAAGGACAGTGAGTTTCTAGCGATGGCACTGTTGTAGGTATATATTGAACGTGTAATATATTGTTAAAACAGACATAGTGTTCAATATTCATATATTAATAGTGGTGCTCTTTTCTCACAAATTTGATCTATTCTAGGGTTCACCTTCTTAAAACTATTGTTTGATGCTATTGCCATGGTTTGTACTTTCCTTCTTCTAGCACCATTGCTGGGGAGTTGGAGAATACATGTTGTTTGAGGAAGTCACATGAGAAATAATCCACATTCTTGGGGATTGATATGGTTTTGCTTTTTGTCCCCACCCAAATCTCATCTTGAACTGTAATCCCCACATGTTAAGGGAGGAACCTGGTGGAAAGTGATTTGGTTATGGGGGAAGTTTCCTCCATGCTGGTCTGATGATAAGTGAGTGAATTCTTAAGAGATCTGATGGTTTCATAAACCTCTTTTTGTATTTTTAGTAGAGATGGGGTTTCGTCATGTTGGCCAGATAGGTCTCGAACTTCTGGCCTCAAGTGATCTGACCACTTCAGCCTTCCAAAGCGCTAGGATTACAGGCATGAGCCACCGTGCCTGGCCTGTCCTCTTCTTGAAGAGGACTCCTTTTCTTCATTCCCTTCAGATTCATCACTGTTAGAATCTTCTTTTCTACTTCCAGAAGTTTCACACTGGAATATCAACTCTTGTAGTCATAAAAGAGCTTGTTCCTGCCCCAGAATCCCACAGGCAGCATAGAATAATCCTAATGGTACTACAGGTATTCTTGTACAAGCTATGCTGCCTACTAATTGTAGACCTTGGGCAAAGCTCCTTGAGCTTTGTTCTGCTCTTGTTTCCCTCATTTATAAAATGAAGTGATTGGAATAGAGGATTTATTATGTGTCTTTTAATTCTAATACTATGATTCTTGACAGTATGGAAGCTCTGCTGGAGTTGATTTAACTGGTTAATTGGGTCATCCAAGAAGAAGATGTTCACACAGTATCAGATATGCAAGAGATTTATTAGAGGAAGATTTCTGATGGTAAATGAGGGAGGGAAGCTGGGAAGGCTGAGAAAACTATTATTTTGTGGACTCATACTACATGCCAATTGCTTTATATACATTATGGCATATAATTCTCAAACTCTATATGATGGTATGGTAGCATAATAATGGCCCCCCCAACCCCCAAGATTTCTATGCTCTAATTCTGTACTATAAATATGAAATGTGTTGCATGGCAAAGGGAATTAGGATGGCAGAGGGAATTAAAGTTGCTAATCAAATGATCTTAAAATATGGAGATGATCCTGGATTACCTGGGTGGGTCCGGTGTAATCACAAGGATCTTTAAACATGGAAGAGAGAGGCAGGAGAGAGATGGCAGCATGAGAAGGACTTGTACCCTCCATGTTGCTGGCTTTGAGGGTAGAGAAATGGGGTCATGAGCCAAGGATGTGTGTGGCCTGCTGAAGCTGGAAAAGGCAGAGAAATAGATTCTTCCCTAAAGCCTCCAGAAGGAACGCAGTCCTACTGACACCTTGATTTTAGCCCATGCGGCCTAATTCGGACTTCTTACCTTCAGAACTGTAAAATGATAATTTGTGTTGTTTTCAGCAGCCAAATTTGTGATAATTTGTTAGAGCATCAATATAAAAGTGTTAGAAATTTAGAAATGGATATTTTTTATTCTGATTTGATGAATGAAAGAACTGTGTCTTAGAGCAGTTAAATAAGATTATTATGGTCACAGGTCTAGTTAAAGGCAGAGGATTCAAATTCAGACTTATTTCCAAAGCCTGCACTCTATTTAGTGTGTGGCCTTCCACTGTTACTTGGAATCCCTCAGGTGTCCTTGGCAGGTCCTGGGCTCAAGACTTTGTTGCCTGTCTTAGTGAGCCATTCTAGTGTTTTTCCTAGCTGAGTGCCTTGCTTGGTTATGCAAAGCATCTTCAGCTCTTCTTGGCCATAACTTTGGCTTTGGGGATTGCTGTCCATACCTTTTCATCCAGGACCTTGGAAATGTCCACAGTTATTCTTGAAACTTCAGTGCTGCTGACAGTCAGGGGAAAAATCCTGTTCACAGAGTATTTCTTATATTAGCTATCCTTCCTTTCTATCTAGTATTATAAATCCTGCTTTCCACCTCTATCCACTCTCTGAAACACTGCAACTGGCTTGCCCTGGATGCTTACTTTCCATTTTCTTTAGAAAACATGAGGTGGAGTCTGAATAGGGAATAATCCAGGATATGTTTTTTTGTTTGTTTGTTTGTTTGGAGGGGGCTCGCTTTCTGCTAGAGTTGGCTCACAGTCTATTTTCAGGGCAGTAGTTGGTTACATTGCTTGGTTACATTGCTCTGCACATCTTTCACTTATTTTACGGGTTAAAAAATTTTCTGAACTAGTCTATGCATTTAGCCATCCTTTATAAGAATTTTGTCATTGAGAACATGTATTATAAATTATACATAACAGATATGACAGCAGTTTAAAACACAATTTGATTATAAGTTGGGGCCTGACAGTATTTTTAGTCAATTAAGGAATTAGACTACATAGCAATTGTTGACTACGCTGCTCATGTTCATACAGAGAAAGAATATTACCATTTGAACCCTAAAGGGTGGTTTTGACCCTGTCTCTTGAGCAAATAATCAGATGGCTCAAATAAATCTGTTTAGTTCTATTTGTTTTATGAGCTGTACAGCAGCTGAAGCCCAAGTTTAATGACTTGTTTCACATATTTTCCCATAAGTCTTTCTTGGAAACCCAAGACATCCAGAGTTATGATGGGTTATCAGAAAAAGGGAGGACAAGGTTCATTATTCTAGAAATATTACTATCCATAGGAGTGTACAACAGTTGAGGATTTAACTATTTTGATGGTTACTTTGTACTAAATGGACTAACATATAATTCAGGTCTTGTCACAAATGAAAAATTGTTCCCGTGGTAAGAATTAAGATAAGAGCCTCTTAATTCTCTTCGGTACATTTTATCTTCCTGTATTATTACACTTATTAGCTTGGTTATTTTTCTAAAAATCTGGATTAGTTTAGGATCTAATTCTCCTTCTCCATTTTGATTTGTTGGGTCATTTTATTGTAGAATATGTATATAAAATTATGCATGGCTTGGTTTTCTTAAATAAACTTTTAATTTTAGAATAGTTTTAGATTTACAAAAAAATTACAGATGGTACAGAGGAGTTCTTGTATACCTTTCTTGCAGTTTCTTCTATTGTAACCTTATATTACTATGATACATTTGTTACAACCAATAAACCAACACTGATATGTTATTGCTAACTAAATTCTACATTTTATTCAGATTTCCTTACTTTTTCCTTTAATGTCTTTTCTGTGCCAGGATTCAGTGTTACATGTAATCATCATGTCTCCACATTCTGCTCTGTGACAGTCTTTCAGACATGAAAAACAAGGAAGTTTTTCATGACCTTGACAGTTTCAGGAATACTGGTCTGGTCAGGCATTTTGTAGAATGGCTCTTAATTGGGATTTGTCTGAACATTTTCCTTAGGGTTAGACTGGGGTTTGGGTTTTGGGGAGGATGACCACAAAGGTAAAGTGACATTCTCTGACATTATATAAAGGGGACATTCTATCGACATGACTTGTCAATGATGACATTAACTTTGATCACTGACCAATGTAGTGTTTGCCAGGTTTTTCCACCGCCAGGTTACTTCCTCACCCTGTCCCTTCCCCTTTCTACTCTCCTGTTTGGAAGTAAGTCACTAATGCAGTCCACACTCAAGGTGGGGAGATTTAAGCTCCTCTTCCTGGAGGGGGAGTATCTGTAAACTAGTTGGAATTCTTTGGTATCCCAACAATTGGGATTTTATTTTTCTTTTATTTGTTTATTATGACTTGATATTGATTTCTTAAACAGTTCTATTTTTTCCTTCTCAAATACAATATGATAGAGAAGATAAGGCATGCCTATTTTAAAAACTACCCTGTTTTATTGTATCTAAGATGCCATCACTTGGAAGACATATCTTAATTTGAGAAATGTGAACATGTGGGAAAATGTGTATGTTAAAATTGATGCCATGCAGTATAATAGAGAGTACAATCGAATCATCTGGAGGACAGTTTCACAAATTCCTTTAGAAAGAATTTTTATTAACTGTGTCATGAAGAAATTCTTTCTTAAATCTTGGATGCAGTGATTTAAGGTAATTTTTTCCTGTTTCATAAAATTTGAAACATCACCTAAATTTAAATCAGTTTGAAATTCCTTATATGCATAATAAACTAAAGTAGATTTTAGGGTCATATCTTTATTTTGTAATTCTCGAAACTGTGTTTTGCACAAAATAGATTGTGTTATATTTTATTTATGAGATTAGAATGGTACAAAAGGTTTTGTCTTTTCAATGTAAATTGAGTATAGTTCTCTGTTAGTTATTCCACTTTCCTTAATACCTTTTATTTTCTTTTGTTTGGCTCATTTTCTTATACATTGATTCCATTGGTAGAGGTTCATAAAATGTTAGAATTGAACATCTTTAGAAATGATCTAATTCACTCCTCATTTAATAAGGCCCATAAGAGACTTGGCATAGGTTATCAGCTAGCAAGAACAAAGTGAGATTGGAATGTAGAACTTTTGATGCGAGGCCAGCATTTTCCCCCACTCTACAACAATGCTTCATTTTTATTTGACTCGGAAATTTCACTGTAAATCAGCATCCTATGTTTTGCAGTAGACTTTTGCATATGGGAAAAGCTAGATTGCTTTAGTTCTTCTTTTCTCTCTGACTTTGGTCTAAGCTTTCCAATACAGCCAGAAAATTTTTCCCTGTATAACTTGTTTTCAGCATGTTTATCATATAGAAGAAGCATAAGCTCAGTTGTGAATTCAACTTACTTACATATGTATTTCTTAAATAACCACGAGAATTCTGATCCATCTCCTATCTATTGAAGGTACCAATAGCTTCAATAGATGTTAAAAAGTCACTTGGATCAAGTTTAAAAGATGTTGTATTAGTAATATACCTTAAAACTAAAGGATAGGCAGCCTGAAAGTGTTTGAGAGTCTTAAGAGAATGTATTCATCTCTAATATAGTGATTCTGCCTGATAAAGAAATAGATGTTTTCCTCTGTAGATTTCATATGATGTTATCTCATATCCAATGCATATTTTATTTATATTGTTTACATACAGAGGAAATTCTTATTCTGTGTGTATGGGTTTCAGAGAAATAAAATAAAATAAAGTCAGTAAAAATAACAGTGTCTGTTGTTTTTAAGTATACATACGGCTTTGATGGTTTCTATCCACATTGTCAAGAAACAGTAATCATATTGCTCCGGGATTGATCACTTTTGCATTTAGGGGATTGCACTTAAACATTTAAATTCCAAATTAACAAAAGCAAACTTTACATAATACTGTTTACAATTTTGTTTTGACAGCCATGCTATATTTATCACAACAAAGCCTTGGAATCTCGCAGATTTTTCTCTTCCTCTCTTATCTGCACATTTTTACAGATAACAGACTGTTCTGCATTTATTAATGAAGCTTGCTCTGAAGTAGTTGCCTTGTTTTCTTTTCTTTTCCAAATGGATGCATCATCTGGTTTGACAGAATTGGAATTTAGGAAAGTGAAGTTTGTTTTCCATGCTGGAAATACCTTGCAGTGTCCTTGTTGATCTAGATCCGATTGATGTTTTACTATAAGTTTGCAACAACAATTGTAGCAAGGACAAAAGCAAAAGTTAAACCTTGGAAAGTGTCCCACAAAGTTAGTACCTTATATTTTCAGAAATAACATGGCCAAGTTGACCATTTGACAACATTTTTTTCCCTAATGCGTATTCAAGGATTTCTATGTGTCTACTTAATAGAATTCTTTATATAACCCATGTTTCTCTAGGCCTTACCAGCTAGGAGTACATCATAACTGTCATGACAAAAATGTCTTTGTATATCTATTGTGGGATTTTCATGTCTTTCATATGTGTTCATAAGGTTAGCACTGGCCATACGATGACTATTTTCTCTCCACTTGGTAACTGGCTGCATGGCCCTAGCTCTCAAGCTGATGATCAGTGGAGGCAGCTGGCCCAGTGCCCAGGCTGTAGTTCTCCTACCTAACTGGCTGCCTCCCTCTCTATCTGGTAACATGGCCCCACTCTTTCTCCACTGGGTAAGTGTCAAAGTAACATACTGCCAGCCACATGTTGAAGTGTGGCTAATACCCTCCACTACTATTTGTTCCAAGTTGTGTTCACTAGTTCCTTTTAGAGATTTCACTGATACGATTATATAATTTTTAATTTGCCATTATATTTTAGTCTTCGCCTCCCAACTACCCCCTGACCCCTGACTCCTATGCTTCAGCCGACTCTAAGGACAATTTTAACAACACATTACTGTGCTATTTCAAAATCAGTCCTCACTTGGAAACTATTATCTGTGTTCCTGCCTATCCTTTTCTTCAAGACAAGTTTCATTAAGCAAAGAGAACCCTCCACTCCTCCTGGACATGTCTGAATTTTCAAAGCATGCACCACAAACATTGAAAAACTTTTCCTGCCTTAAGCACTCTTATTTTTGGAGGCTTCAATCACTTCATAGCAAATGTATTAAAATATACTTACAATGCAACCCAACATTAAATGTAGTTTTTGATATAGAAAAATTTGGAAATATTTTTATAAATGTACTTTGAAATTTAATATCTTATGAGTAATGTTTAATTCATGTGTTGTGATTCTTGCCCACACATAAATACTATTTAATTTAAATTAGATGTTAGGTACCATTGGGAATTCTTTTGTAGTAAGATAAACTAATATACAAACTTTTAAAATATAATGAATTGTTTATAATAGCATAATTTAAAGTTAATTGAGTCTCATAATACATTTTGCAGGCAATTACGTTATTCATTTTTACTTTCTTTTTATATTTTGATATCAATAATAGTTTTTCACAGGGTATTGCAAACATTGTATTTCCCCCAAATGCATCTATAATGCCTAGTAAATTAACAAAACCCTGGAATTTGTATTTGCTTTGGATACTTTAAAGTGTTGCTTATATGATCTTCCCTTTTTTCTCCCTAATCCATCCATCCTTCCTTCCTTCCTTCTTTCCTTCCTTCCTTCCTTCCTTCCTTCCTTCCTTCCTTCCTTCCTCCCTTCCTCCTTCCCTTCCTCCCTCCCTCCCTCCCTCCATCCCTCTCTCCCTCTTCCTATTCTTCCTTCCTTATTTCCTTCGGAACTCTAACTATGTGTTTGCACATAGTTATCACAACATGGATCATTGTACACTGTGTATGAGATTACTTCACCTGTTTGGATATTGTATATAAAAGGAAAAGTGATGAAGAATAAAATATAGGCCTTTATGTAGCAGCACTGAATGAATAAAATGGTAAAATACAAAGTAAGGAAAATAGAGATTTCCTATGGTTTTCTTACCTTTCCATAAGGCAGGGCATAGAAAAGCTGGGAACTGAGAATGTGTGAAAGTTAGAACAGAAGATGCAGCAATGAAGTATCAAATTCTAGTTGAAAAGCAAGGGCACAGTTGAAGAGCAAAATGGAGGCTAATTATTGGCTGTCAGGAAGCATCAAACCAAGAGTTCAGTGGACTGGATACCAGAAGCAGAATCTAGGATAAGAGCCAGAACCTGCTTCATATGTCTTTTTGATAGATGTATTTCCTCTTTCATGAATTGTCTGTTTTTGACCTTTGCTCACTTATCTTTTGGGATTTTAGTGTTTCTGTTATCTGCTTGTTTGATCTCTTTATTCAACATATTAAGCTAGATCTGTCATGTTTACAACAAAAACTTTTTCTCATAATTGCTTTTTTTTTTTACCATGGGTTTCTAACATCACATATTTCTAGTCTTTTTACATTTATTTTTATAGTTTCCTAGTCTATTTTCTCCTGCTATAACAGAATACCACAGACTGCGTAATTTATAAAGAAAACATATTTATTTGGCTTGTGATTCTGGTGGCTGGGAAGTCCAAGATCAAGGGGCTGTATCTAATGAGGGTCATCCCATAGAAGAAGGCAGAAGGGTGGAAGGGTGGAAGTGAGTAACCTAGATGATGAGAAAGTGGGGGCCAAACTTATCCTTTGTCAGGCGCCCACTCCTGAGATAACTAACTCACTCCTGCGAAGTTGGTATTAAACCATTCATGAGGATGGAGCCTTCATGGCCTAATTACCTCATAAAGGCCCTACCTCTTAATACTGTTACAATGGCAATTTAAGTTTCTAACACATGAACTTTGGGGACAGTTTGAAACCATAGCAGGTTCTAAGTCTAGAAAGGCCATCTATAGATATATAGATATTATATCTAAAAGAAATAAATATATATTTATAAATTACATACAATTTATATATCTAGAATAAAGTCTTTTTTTCATAAAGTTGTCTATGATTCAATCTTTAACTGTTTTTTTAAACTTTTATTTTAGGTTCAGGGTACATGTGCAGGTTTTTTATATAGGTAGATTTGTGTCACAGTGGTTTGTTGTACAGATTTTTTCATCACCCAGGTATTAAGCCTAGTACCCAATAGTTATTTTTTCTGATTCTCTCCTTCCTCCTACTCTCTACCCTCAAATAGGCTCCAGTGTCTGTCATTCCCCTCTTTGTGTCCATGAGTTCTTATCTTTTAGCTCCCACTTGTAAGTGAGAACATGTGGTATTTGATTTTCGTTTTCTGCATTAGTTTGCTAAGGATAATGGCCTCCAGCTCCATCTGTGTCCCTTCAGAAGACATGATCTCATTCTTTTTTGTAGCTGCATAGTATTGAATGGTGTATATGTACCATATTTTCTTTATCCAGCCTACCACTGATGGGCATTGAGATTGTTTGTGAATTGTGCTGCAATGAACATTCATGTGCATATGTCTTTATGGTAGAATGATTTATATTAATCTGGGCATATATCCAGTAATGGGATTGCTGGCTGTTTTTAGGTCTTTGAGGAATCACCACACTGCGTTCCACAATGGTTGAACTAATTTACACTCCCATCAACAATATATAAGTGTTCCCTTTTTACCACAACTTGACCAGCATGTGTTATTTTTTGACATTTAAATAATAACCATCCTGACTGGTGTGAGACGGCATCTCATTGTAGTTTTGATTTGCATTTCTCTGATGATCAGTGATATTGAGCTTTTTTTCGTATGCTTGTTGGCCACATGTTATGTCTTCTCTCGAAAAGTGTCTGTTCATGTCTTTTGTCCACTTTTTAATGGGGTTATTTGTTTTTTCTTGTAAATTTGTTTAAGTTTCTTATAGATGCTGGATATCAGACCTTTGTTAGATGCATAGTTTGCAAAATTTTTCTCCTATTATTTAGGTTGTCTGTTTATTGATAGTTTCTTTTGCTGTGCAGAAGCTCTTTAGTTTAATTAGATCCCATTTGTCAATTTTTGCTTTTGTTGGGATTGCTTTAGGCATCTTCGTCATGAAATCACTGCTTGTTCCTATGTTCAGAATGGTATTGGCTAGCTTGTCTTCAGGGGTTTTGTAGTTTTGGATTTTACATTTAAGTCTTTAATTCATCTTGAGTTGATTTTTGTATATGGTGTAAGGAAGGGGTCCAGTTTCAATCTTTAGCATATGGCTAGACAGTTATCCCAGCACCATTTATTGAATAGGGAGTCCTTTCTCCATTGCTTGTTTTTGTCAGATTTGTCAAAGATCACATAGTTGTAGGTATACAGCATTATTTCTGGGCTAGGTGTCTCTTTTTGTAACAGTACCATGCTGTTTTGTTACTATAGCCCTGTAGTATAGTTTGAAATTGGGTAATGTGATGCCTCCAGTTTTGTTCTTTTTGCTTAGCATTGCCTTGGCTATTTGGGCTCTTGTTTGGTTCCATATGAATTTTAAAATAGTTTTCTCTAGTTCTGTAAAGAATATTATTGGTAGTTTGGTAAGAATAGCATTGAATCTGTAAGTTGCTTTGGGCAGATTGGCCCATTTTAATGATATTGATTCTTTCTATCCATGAGCATGGAATGTTTTTCCATTTGTTTCTGTTTTCTGACATTTCTTTGAGCAGTGTTTTGTAATTCTCATTTTAGAGATCTTTCCCCTCCCTTGTTAGCTGTATTCCTAGGTTTTTAATTCGTTTTGTGGAAATTGTAAATGAGATTTGGGTGATTTGGCTTTCGGCTTGACTGTTGTTGGTGTATAGTAATGGTAGTGATTTTTGTGTATTGGTTTTGTATCCTGAAACTTTGCTGAAGTTGTTTATCAGCTGAAGGACCTTTTGGGCTGAGACTATGAGGTTTGCTAGATATAGAATCATGTCATCTGCCACCTATAGATATATAAATATTATCATATTTAATATATATTTAGAAATTAAAATAATATATATTTCTAAATTGTATAACAATTATATATCTATAATAAATAGTAATTTTTTAATCAAGTTTTTGATAAGAAATTCTATGCGAGTTAAAGAGTTAAAGATGGAATCAACTTAAATCTTCAATTTAAAGAATTGAATCTTAATTCAATCTTAAAGAATCTTTAAGATTCCATCTTTAACTCTTTAACTCACACAGAATTTCTTTTAGTATAAAATATACACCAGGTGCTCAAATTATTGTTTCTTTAAATGCATAACCAATTATCCCAAAAGCATTTATTAAATGATACATTTTATTATTCATTCATTCATTCATTCATTCATTCTTCTTTGATTAGGACTGTCTTTTAAATCATGAATAAGTTCTCTCTATTTTAGGCTAGCTATCCTGTTTTATTAATCTCCTTTTATATCCATAGCACTTTGTTTTAGTATTATAGCTTTAGGATGCTTAATCTCCTTCTTTTTAGAATTATCTTACCTGCTTAATTTTCCAGATTAATTTTAGAATTATTTTATCACTTTCTGAACAAATTGCATTGGAGTTTTGATTGGAGTTGCATAAATCTATAAATGAATTGGACAGAATTTCTTATCTTTAATTTGTCTTCGTACACAGGAACATTTATTCATATATTCTAATATTTCACTTTTCATTATTAAAAACCAGTCCCTTTCCCTGCTCTCCTCCCTCATTATTTGATTAGTGAGGTAAGACCATACGAATCATATGAATTAGTGCATGAAGATGACAACTCTTTGCTGTCCATCACAAATTTGCAGTTATTTTGAAAGCAGGGGTGACAAGAAGCACTAAGCTATCATAAATTCTTGCTCAGGTGTTTCTGTAGCCAAAAGCTCAGCTCTTTTATAGCTCTAGCTATACAGAGTTGCACTTTCTGCAAAGTTAAGTGGCTCATTCTAATAGCACTTTATTTGAATCTCTTTTGCTTTGTATAATTAACAATAATTTATTCATTGAACTAACATTGAAAGAGCTCTTCCTTTGTGCCAGACTCTTATCTAGGCCCTGGAAATATAAGAGGCGAATGAAACAGGAAAAGTCTCTGCTCTTGGGGAGATTTTATCCTGGTCAGAGAAGACAGACAATGAGCAAGTAAACAAACACATACACATCAGGCAGTTATAAGAGCTATGAGGATGAATAAAGACAGGTAAAATAGGAGTGTGATGACTAAGGGGTGTTGTTTGATACAAGGTGGTCAGGGATCATCTTTCTTTGAAAGTGACATTGAGCAGAGACCTGAATACATGGGAGGAAATGGGCCAAACAGATATGGGTGGTGGTGGTGGGGAATGTTCTAGACTGAGGGGATATGTGCAGAACAAAGGTGGAGGCTTTTCTTTGAAGGAACAAGGAGCAAGGAGAAGAGTGGTAGTATTTGGACAAATATAATTAAAAACAAAATCTTCTTCCAACCCAGATATGCTCTCCACAAAGGTAGTTGAGAAAGAAAACACTTTTATCATTGAATAAGCATTAAACTATATTGTGATGCATATCATAGGTAATCTACTAAGAGATTTTAAAGAAAAAAATCTCATTCTTTTACATAGCCAAGCAGATACAATCTATTACACGCATGTTTTAAGATAAACAATAACTAGTCCTCAAGGAAGACAACTTCTCAGCACCATTTGCCACACATAGCTTACACTAGATTCACCTGGTAATTGAAGTGACCATCAATGTTAGCTAATTGGCATTATCCAGAGGAAAACCAACTTCTCATACTTTTTTGTTGTTTTTTATTTTTTGAGATGGAGTCTCTCTCTGTCACCCAGGCTGGAGTGCAGTGGCACGGTCTCAGCTCACTGCAAGCTCTGCCTCCTGGGTTCATGCTATTCTCCTGCCTCAGCCTCCCGAGTAGCTGGGACTACAGGCGCCTGCCACCACGCCTGGCTATTTTGTATTTTTAGGAGAGACGGAGTTTCACCGTGTTAGCCAGGATGGTCTCGATCTCCTGACCTCATCATCCGCCCTCCTCGGCCTCCCAAAGTGCTGGGATTACAGCCGTGAGCCACCATGCCTGGCCTAGGATGTAGTTTTGCAATGTGGAACAAAGTGCCTACCTAAGTTGGGCTATTATCCTTCCACAAAAACTGGGAGATAGGGCTCCTATCTCCCTTGATGTCTATATTCAAAGAGATGGCTCCAAGGTTTTTGAGAAAGACATTCCTTGGTCATGAAACTGGTAAGAGTCCTATCTAGTTTTCAAAAGGATGTATATACATTATAAAGCGAGAAGAAAGTACTTACAAGTTTTCTAAAGTAAATGCTATAAGAAAAGATGAGGAGGGTCTCTTATTTTCAACAGGGAAAATTAAGCCTTTTAAAAATTTTGTATTTGTCCTTACATAGATGGTAAGTGAGAGAAGGAAACAGACCTTATGAACAGTGGTCAGCACTTTAGATTTTACTCTGAGTAAGATGAGGGTCCTGAGAAGTTTTGAGCAGAGGAATGACACATTCCTTTGGGGTTTTAGAAGGAAACCCTATCTGCTGCATTGAAAGTTCGCTCTAGGAGAGCTCAGGTGGAGGTTGTAGTTTTTGAAAGTCCTGTCAGAGGTGGACTGGGGAGTAGGGGTGGGAGTGGAGGAGAGTGCAGTATAGATTTTAAGGGACACAGTGGAAGGGTTTAGATGTTAGAAGGGGTGTAGGCTTAAGTTAAATGAGGAGATGTACAAAGCTCACAAATGACTGATTGGTTCAAAATACTGGCCTTTTTCTTCATATTTGCCTTCCCTTGCATTCCATATTGTAAGGTGCTTGAGGGCAGAGACTGTATCTTGCATTTGTTGAATGAAAGATTAACTTGGAATCTATGCTTTAATACTATGTGAGGGAATAGGTCAGTGTGTCAACTGGTATGTCCCTTTTTTCTTTTCTTTCTGATGTTTACTGAGCATCTGTCATGTACCAGACATTAGGACAAAATGAAGCTTTCTCTGCCCTCGGGAAGCTCACTGTCTACTCTAGATGAGTAAATGGGTTATTTCAGTGCAAGATGATAAATTCTGTGATGGCTGTATGCAGTAATTTGCTGAAATAAAATTTATATGTAATCCCATAATTGTATATCTCAAACATAAATTTCTATTGATGATCCTATTATTATTCAAAGAATACCTGCTTAAACTCAGCCTACCTTTGGCTGCCAAATAGTGGTATTGCTTTAAGAACCAAAGACTTCTCTGCTATCGTTAGAATCTGTCTCCCAAAAAGCATGTGTTGGAAATCTAACCCCCAGTACAACAGTTTGGAAGGTAGGGCCTAATAGGAGGTGATTAGGTCATGAGGGCTCTGCCTTCTTAAATGGATTAATGTTGTTATCATGGAAGTGGGTTGCAGTAGGTTTGTTATCTTGGGAGTGGGGCAAAGGGCAAAGAAAGGGTTCACCCCTCTCTTTTCTTGTGTTTCTTATAGGCAACAGATCAACAGGTCTTTTTTTTTTTTAATCCATTTAGCTACTCTGCGTCATTTGATTGCAGAGTTTAGTTCATTTATATTCAATATTATTATTGATAAGCAAGAACTTATGCCTGTTATTTTGTTATTTGTTTTCTGGTTGTTTTGTTGTTTTCCTTTTTCCCTATGAAGGTGTTTTCTTTGGTGTTATGATTTAATTTCTTGCTTTTTATTTTTTTGTGTATTTTTTGTATGTTTTTTTTCAATTTGAGGTTACCATTAAGCTTGCAAGTTTTCTTTTTTTTGATGTGTCTTTGTCTGGTCTGCTTTTGGTGTCAGGGTAATACTAGCTTCATGGAATGAGTTTGGAAGTACTCCCTCCTCCTTTATTTTTCAGAGTAGTTTGAGCAGAATTGGTATTAGTTTTTTTTTCCTGATTATTTGTTCTTCATAAACTATATTGTAGTAATTAGTTCTTCTTTAAATGTTTGGTAGGATTCAGCAGTGAAGCCATAGGTCCTGAGCCGTTGTTTGCTGGATGGCACTTTATTATGGCTTGGATCTCTTTGCTTATTATTGGTCTCTTCAGGTTTTGGATTTCATTGTGGTTCAATCTTGGCAGGTTGTAGTGTCTAGGAATTTTTCCATTTCCTTTAGATTTTCCAATTTGTTGGCATATAGTTGCTCATAGTAGCTACTAATTATCCTTTGAATTTCTGTGGTATCAGTTGTAACATCTCTTTATTTCATCTCTGATTTTATTTATTTGGATTTTCTCTCCTTTTTTCTTAGTTATTCTGGCTAAAAGTTTGTCAATTTTGTTTAGGCTTTCAAAAAACTAACTTTTCATTTCATCAATCTTTTGTATTGTTTTCATTTCAATTTCACTTATTTCTGCTCTGATCATTGTTATTTCTTTTCTTCTACTAATTTTGGGTTTGGTTTGCTCCGGCTTTTTAGGTCTTTAAAATTCATCATTAGGTTATTTATTTGAAGTTTTTCTTCTTTTTTTGATGTAGGCATTTATAGGTGTGAACCTGCCACCTGGAGCTACTTTCACTATGTTTTACAGGTTTTGGTATGTTGTGTTTCCATTGTCATTTGTTTCAAGAAATCTGTAAATTTTCTTCTTAATTTTTTCATTGACCCACTAGTCATTCAGGAGCATATTGTTTAATTTTCATATGTTTGTATGGTTTCCAAAATTCCTCCTGTTATTGGTTTCTAGTTTTATTCCATTGTGGCCAGAAGAGATCTTGATATTATTTTAATTTCTTGAATATCTTAGGACTTGTTTTGTGACCTAACTAACATATGATCTGTCCTTGAGAATGATCCTTGTGCTGAAGAGAAGAATGTGTATTCTGCAGCCATTGAAATGTTCTGTAGCGCAGATTAAATCAAGTCCATTTGTTCTATAGCACAGATTAAGTATTATGTTTCTTTGTTGATTTTCTCTCTGGAAGATCTGTGCAATTCTGAAAGTAGGGTGTTAAAGTCTCTAGTTGTTATTATATTGAGGTCTACCTGTCTCTTTAGCTGTAATGATATATATCTGGTGCTCTATCATTGGGTGCACATATATTTACAATTGTTATATCCTCTTGCTGAATTGACCCTTTATCATGCTGAATTGACCCTTTATAATGATTTTTTTGTCTCTTTGTACAGTTTTTGTCTTGAAATCTATTATGTCTGATATAAATATAGCTACTTCTTTTTTGGGGGGTTCATTAGATAGAATATCTTTTATCATTCCTTTATTTTCAGTCTGTGTGTATCTTTGTAAGTGAAGTGTGTTTCTTGTAGGCAACAGATCATTGGGTCTCTCTCTCTCTCTTTTTTTTAAATCCATTTAGCCACTCTGTGACATTTGATTGCAGAGTTTAGTCCATTTACATTCAATATTATTATTGATAAGTAAGGACTTATGCCTGTTATTTTGTTATTTGTTTTCTGGTTGTTCTGTGGTCTTCTCTTTCTTTTTTCCCCATGAAGGTGATTTTCTTTGGTGGTATGATTTAATTTACTGCTTTTTTTTTTTTGTGTATTTGTTGTATGTTTTATCAATTTGAGGTTACCATGAAGTTTGCAAATACTATCTTATAACCCGTTATTTTACACTGATAACAACTTAACACTGATTGCATAAACAAGAAAACAAAAAGAAAACTAATAAAAACTCTACACTTTAACTTCATCTCCTTGCTTTTTATCATTTGGTTGTTTCTCTTAGGTCTTATTGCACTGCTTATGCCTTATTGCACTGCTTATGCTTTGAATAGTTGTTGTAGTAATTATTTTTGATTGGTTCATCATTAGTTTTTGTACTTAAGAGTAGTTTACACACCACAATTACAGAATTATAATAGTCTGTGTTTTTCTGTGTGCTTACAATTAACAGTGAGTTTTGTACCTTCAGGTGACTTCTTATGATAATGAATATCCTTTTCTTTCTGATTGAAGAGATCCCTTTAGTATTTCTTGTAGGATAGGTCTGGTCTTGATGAAATTCCTCAGCTTTTCTTTGTCCAGGAAAGTATTTCTCCTTCATGCTTGAAGGATATTTTCACAGTATATACTATTCTAGAGTAAAAGTTTTTTCCTTCAGCACTTTAAATATGTAATACCACTCTCTCCTGGCCTATAAAGTTACCACTGAAAAGTCTGCTGCCAGATGTATTGGAGCTCCATTGTATGTGATTTGTTTCTTTTCTTTTGGTGCTTTTAGGATCCTTTCTTTATCCTTGAACTTTGGGAGTTTCGTTATGAAATGCTTTAAGGTAGTCTTTGGGTTAAATATGCTTGGTGTTCTATAGTCTTCTTGTATTTGAATATTGATATCTTTCTCTGGGTTTGGGCAGTTCTCTGATATTGTATTTTTGAATAAACTTTCTATCACTATCTCTTTTTCTACCTCCTCTTTAAGACCAGTAATTCTTAGATTTGCCCTTTCGAGGCTATTTTCTAGATCTTGAAGGCATGCTACATTGCTTTTTATTCTTTTTTCTTTTGTCTTCTCTCACTGTATATTTTCTTATAGTCTGTCTTCAAGCTCACTGATTCTTTCTTCTGATTGATCAATTCTGCTATTAAGGTATTCTGATGCATTTTTCAGTTTGTCAATTGCATTTTTTAACTCCAGAATTTCTGCTTGCTTCTTTTTATTATTTAAATCTCTTTGTTAAATTTATCTGATGGAATTCTGAATTCCTTCTCCATGTTATCTTGAATTTCTTTGAGTTTCCTTAAAGCAGCTTTTTGAATTCTCTCTCTTAAAGGTCACCTATCTCTGTGTCTCCAGGATTGGTCCCTGGTGCCTTATTTAGTTTGTTTGGTGAGGTCATGTTTTCTTGGATGGTATTGATGCTTGTAGGTATTTGTCAGTGTCTGGGCATTGAAGAGTTAGGTATTTATTGTAGTGTTCACAGTCTGGGCTTGTTTGTGCCCATCTTTCTTGGAAAGGCTTCCCAGGTATTTGAAGGGGTTTGGGCCCTAGGCCCAATAATGC
Organism: Hylobates moloch; assembly: GCF_009828535.3. Taxonomy (NCBI): domain Eukaryota; kingdom Metazoa; phylum Chordata; class Mammalia; order Primates; family Hylobatidae; genus Hylobates; species Hylobates moloch. Next base: position 62,641,174 of record NW_026652278.1, on the reverse strand, counting down.
GGTGGTTCCTGCAAACTTAGAGAGGTGCAGTCTTGGTGGTCTTGTATAGAATCTAGAATAATTTTCTGGATTACTAGGCGGAGACTCTTGTTCTCTTCCCTTACTTTCTCTCTAACAAATGGACCTTCTCTCTCTGTGCTGAGCTGCCTGCATCTGGGGATGGGGTAACACAATCTCCCCTGTGGCCACCAATACTGGGACTACACAGGTCAGACCTGAAGCCAGGACAGCACTGGGTCTCACCCAAGGCTTACTGTAACCACTAACTGGCTACTGACTAGCTCATTCTAGGGTTCTACAATCAGTAGGTTGGGAAGCCAGCTAGGTTTATGTCCTTCCCTTCAGAGTGGAAAGTTCTCCTGGGTCTTGAGTAGGTTCAGAGATGCTGTCTAGGAGCCAGGGATTCTAGTAAAAAAACCTTAGAAATCTGCCTTGTGTTCTGTTTTACTGCATCTGAGCTTGCCCTCAAACCACAAGACAAAGTCCTTCCCACTCTTCCCTCCACTTTCCACAGGCAGAGCTGTCTCTTTTCATGGCCACCACCACCACCACAGGCGACAGGAGTTACTTCCAGGCCACTGCTGATGTTCACTTAAAGCCAAAGGGTTCTTCAGTCAGCTTGTGGTGAATGCTGCCAGGCCTGAAAGTCACCCTTAAGGGATGTGGGCTCCCCTCTGGCCCGGGGTAAGTCCAGAAATTCTGTTTAAGAACCTAGGCCTGGACTCAGGGACTCCAAGAGTCAGCTTGATACTCTACCTCACTGTGGCTGAGTTGGTACCTAATGTGCAAGAAAAAGTCCCCTTTACGTTTCACCATGCTTTTCTCAGGCAGAAAGAGTTTTTCACCATAGTCCCCACAGCTGGGAATGTTCTGCATCTCCCCTAAAGCCAGCATGTCTCAGAGTTTCACCCAAGGCTCACGGCATATTACCTGGATATTGCCTTTGGTTGTTCGAGGCCCAAGGGCTCCTTAGTCAGATGATGAATCCTGCCAGGACTTGGTCTTTCCCTTCAAGGTAGCAGGTTCCCTTCTGGGCAGGTTCCCAGGGTGTGTTGAGAAATGTTGTCCAGGAGCTAGGGACTGGAATGGAGGTCTGATATGGTTTGGTTCTGTGTCCTCATTTAAATGTCATGTTTAATTGTAATCCTCATTGTTGGAGGTGGGAGGCCTAGTGGGAGGTGACTGGATTATGAGGACAGTTTCTTATGGTTTAACACCATCCCCCTTGGTGCTGTTGTCACGATAGTGAGTGAGTTCTCATGAGGTCTGGTTGTTTAAAAGTGTGTAGCACCTTCCCCCTCTCTCTCTTGCTCTTGCTCCGGCCATGTAAGATGTGCTTGCTTCCCCTTTGCCTTTTGCCATGATTGTAAGTTTCCTGAGACCTCCTCATGAGCTGAACAGATGCCAGCATCATGCTTCCTGTACAGCCTGCAGAACCATGAGCCAATTAAACCTCTTTTCTTTATAAAATTTTCAGCCTCAGGTATTTCTTTATCATAATGCAAGAACAGACTAATACAGGGCCTCAGGACTCTGCCTGATGCCTTATCCTGTTGTGGGTGAGCTGGTATTCTAGATGCAAGACAAAGTCCTCTTTGCTCTTTGCTTTCCTCTCCTCAAGTAGAAGGAAAGAGTCATTTTCATTTCTGCGAGCTGGGCTGCCTGGGCTTATGGGAGGAGTAGAACAAACACCCCCCTTTTCGCTCTGTCTCTAGGTCATGTGCCACCCTAGTCCACTGGCTCTAAGCTCAGCAGTAGGAGGAATTTCAGTCCTTGTGTCATAGACTGCCTTTAAAGCTTACCAAGGACCCCAGAGCTCTTTGGCCCACAGCGGTGATGTTTGCCAAGAAACTCAAGTTCTGACCACTGGGATGGGCTATTCTGCTCTGGCTAGGGCTTGTCCAAATGTTCCCTTTTTGGGCAGGAGCTGGCTAAGCCCAGCATGGCTTTGCTCTCTGCTGTGACAGGGCATAAGTTCAATCTTCCTTCAAGGCAGCAAGTGCCCCAGCCACTGTGCTCTTCCACCCCCTTGTGTACAGATTCTCTCTCCGTGCCAGGTGGTCACTGCCTGGAGATTGGGGAGAGGTGGCACCAGCAATTCAAGGCTGTCTTTCCCACCCTCTTCAGTGCGTCTTTCAGCAATATGAAGTTAAAACCAGGTGCTGTCATTGCTTACCTGATTTTTTGTTCTTATGTCAGTGTTTTTTTGTGTGTAGTTAGTTGTTAAAATTTGGTATTCCTGCTGGAGGGACAATTGATGGTGGCTTCTATTTGGCCATCTTGCTCCTCCCTTGAATATTTAACTTTAGATGCTAGTGATGTTGTAAGGAGTTTCACTGTCAGGATCTGATGCTGAGGCCGATAAGGTCTATGTACTGCCTTCATGGAGCAGATGTTTAGAGAGAGCCTGCTGTGTGTCAGATACTGTCCTGAGAGAATTCAGCAGTGAATGAAACTCTCAAAAGTTTCTGCCCTCATGAAACTTATACTTTATTGATAGTTTTGGCAGCCTTGCCTCTTGTATGTTGACATACAATTTTTCTTCTTTTAGGAGGGGTGGTGGGAACATTCCCACCATGCCCAAACTGCCAAGTGCCGCTTATGCCAGTAAGTGGGAAAAACAACTTTGCTATGAGTCAGTAGTGCTCCCTGACCCTTTCCTCTTAATTTATTTATTTTCCTCCAAGCCATTATTTGTTGCCCTTTCAAATGCAGTCTTTTTCTTTTTTTTTTTAGCAAGTTTAAATCTTTTATTTCACATTTCTCCAGAAAAAGTAATTATAAGCTTATTCTACCATTTTTCTACCAAAATTCTATCATTTTCATAATTATTTTATCTTAATTTATTTTCCTCCAATCCATTATTTGTTGCCCTTTCAAATTCAGTCTTTTTCTTTAGCAAATTTAAATCTTTTATTTCATATTTCTCCAGAAAAAGTAATTATAGGCTTATTTTACCATTTTTATACCCAGTCAGAAAGTTACCTAAAACAGCTCTTTTTTCCTATTTTCATTTCATTCCAGAAAAAGGTTATAAAACTAATTACCACATCAACCTTAAAAATATCTAAGAATATTTAAGTTCTATTTCTTTTTTTCTTACTAAGAAATTGATAAAAGAAAGACAAAGTGAAAAGTTTTTACTAATTTATATTACAACTCAAATGGCCAGTTACATAGGTTGTAGTTCCTACATGATTAGATCATTTCTAAAATTAGTTGTTTTTTTGGTGTAATTTTTATATTTTGAAATTTTTGTTTTTAAATTTTATTTATTAAATTTATTGGGGTATTTATTAAATTTATTGGGGTACAGGTGGTATTTGGTTACATGAGTAAGTTCTTTAGTGGTGATTTGTGAGATTTTGGGGCATCCATCACCCAAGCAGTATACACTGCACCATATTTGTAGTATTTTATCCCTCACCCCACTCCCAGTCTTCCCCTCAGGTCCCCAAAGTCCATTGTATCATTCTTATGCCTTTGGGTCCTTATCGCTTACTCCCACATATCAGTGAGAACATATGATGTTTGGTTTTCCATCCCTGAGTTACTTCACTTAGAATAATAGTCTCCAGTCTCATCCAGGTTGCTGCAAATGCTGTTAATTCATTCCTTTTTATGGCTGCATAGTATTCCATCTATGTATTTACCACAGTTTCTTTATCCACTTATTGATTGATGGGCATTTGCGTTGATTCTACGATTTTGCAGTTGTGAATTGTGCTGCTGTAAACATGCATGTGCAAGTATCTTTTCGAATAATGACTTCTTTTCCTCGGGTAGATACCCATTAGAGGGATTGCTGGATCAAATGGTAGTTCTACTTTCAGTTCTTTAAGAAATCTCCACATTGTTTTCCATAGTGGCTGTACTAGTTTACATTTCCACCAGCAATATAGAAGTGTTCCCTGATCACCGCATCCATGCCAACATCTACTGTTTTTTGATTTTTTGCTTATGGCCATTCTTGCAGGAGTAAGGTGGTATTGCCTTGTGGTTTTGATTTGCATTTCCCTCATAATTAGTTATGTTGAGCATTTTTTCATATGTTTGTTGGCCATCTGTGTATCTTCTTTTGAGAATTGTCTTTTCATGTCTTTAGCCCACTTTTTGATGGGATTGTTTATTTTTTTCTTATTGATTTGTTTGAATTCATTGTAGGTTCTGGATATTAGTCCTTTGTCAGATGTATAGATTGTGAAGATTTTCTCCCACTCTGTGGTTTGTTTGTTTACTCTGCTGACTGTTCCTTTTGCTATGCAGAAGCTCTTCAGTCTGATTAGGTCCCAGCTGTTTATCTTTGTTTTTATTGCATTTGCTTTTGGGTTCTTGGTAATTAAATCCTTGCCTAAGCCAATGTCTAGAAGGGTTTTCCAATGTTGTCTTCTAGAATTTTAATAGTTTCAGGTCTTAGGTGTAAGTCCTTAATCCATCTTGAGTTGATTTTTTATAAGGTGAGAGATTAGGATCCAGTTTCATTATCCTACATGTGTCTAGCCAATTATCCCAGCACCATTTGTTGAAAAGGGTGTCCTCTCCTCACTTCATGTTTTTGTTTGCTTTGTTGAAGATCAGGTGGCTGTAAGTATTTGGATTTATTTCTAGGTTCTCTATTCTGTTCCATTAGTCTATGTGTCTATTTTTATACTCGTACCATGCTGTTTTGGTGACTATGGCCTTATAGTATAGTTTGAAATCAGGTAGTGTGATGTGTCCAGATTTGTTCTTTTCGCTTTGTCTTGCTTTGGCTATGTAGGCTCTTTTTCGGTTCCATATGAATTTTGAAATTGTTTTTTCTAACTCTGTGAAGAATGATGGTGGTATTTTGATAGAGATTGCATTGAATTTGTAGATTGTCTTTGGCAGTATGGTCATTTTCACAGTATTGATTCTACCCCTCCATGATCATGGGATGTTTTTCCATTTGTTTGTGTTGTCTATGATTTCTTTCAGCAGTGTTTTGTAGTTTTCCTTGTAGAGGTCTTTCGACTGCTTTTTTAGGTATATTCCTAAGTATTTTATATTTTTGGCAGCTATTGTAAAAGGGGTTGGGTTCTTGATTTGATTATCTGCTTAGTTGCTGTTAGTATATAGAAGAGCTACTGATTGGTGTACATTAATCTTGTATCCAGAAACTGCTGAATTCTTGTATGAGTTCTAGGAGCTTTCTGGAGGAGTCTTTAGGGTTTTCAAGGTAAACGATCATATTGTCAGCAAACAGTGACAGTTTGACTTCCTCTTTATTGATTTGGATTCCCTTCATTTTTTTCTCTTGTCTGATTGCTCTCGCTGGGACTTCCAGTACTATGTTGAAGAGGAGTGGTGAGAGTGGGCCTATTCCCGTTCTCAGAGAGAATGCTTTCAACTTTTCCTTATTCAGTATTATATTGGCTGTGGGTTTGTCATAGATGACTTTGATTACATTAAGGTATGTTCAAATTCAGTCCTTAAGAGTAAAATGTGAAAGCGGATGTATGGCTGTTTGAGTTTGTCTATGTTGCTGAACAGTATGAATGTGGGTTTACTTCAGAGCTGTTGCCAGAAAGAGGCAGTAATTACACTTGAAATTACTATTGAAATTGGGCTTAAAACTTAATAGAAAAAGAAGGCTTTATGTCTGAGCACTAGTTACAGATAAAAGGCAATGAGAGAAAGGAAAAGCTAGCAACATTTGAATACATAACAAAAAAATACTTTATTTGTAAATTGTAGAACATGGAGCAGATTCCTATAGCAATATATCAGAGCAACAGGCATAACATCACACTGCTTCAGAGGCTACCTGTATATACATCTACTCCTTTATTATTGCTAAGATTGCTTTCTGATTTCACAGGTACTCAGGTGATTGAAGATAGAGGGAATGTGGGTTTAGATATGAAACAGTAATACTTTCAAATCTGGGAGGCAGCAACAAGGCTCTCCTATGTACTCACTATGCAGACTTGGTAAGTCATGACCTTCATCAAACATAGGTTCCTTATCAGAAAAATGAAGAAGTGAATCAAGTGCTTTTTAGGATTCCTTATAGGTTTCAGCTTTAAATTTCCATGATGTCACTTGGGTTTTGGTGTGAATATAGTTGAGCTGTTGGCAGTACATATTTTAGGCAATTATTTGAGTCTAATTGAGCAATTTCTTTATTAGAATGGACTTAAACATATACACACAGACACACACATATATGGATATATAGCACCTCCTGAGTTTTTATAGTCAGAAAATTCCATTCAGAAAATAATAGGGGATGCTTTCTGGATTTAAATAGATTTAATCTGGCCACTGTTAAAATGTGTACCTTGTGAAGCTTTCTGTTTTCCTAAAGGAAAAATAATCATAGTATTCACTAAGCACCCATACTTTAAGTACTATTGATGGCAGTATTAGTATTCTAGAAACTGTGATAGGGGCTTATGGACCTTATCCTATTTAGTACTAATGACAACCTTACAAGGTAGATACTGTTATTGCCAACTTCAAATGAGGAAATTGAGATGGAGAATTGAGCTAACTTACCCAAGGCTACTCAGCTTGCAAGTTAACAGAAACACTTAGGATTCAAATTAAGGTCTGACTCATTCCAAAGCTGTGGCTCTTTTGTTCTTTTAGGTTTTAGGAATATATTAAAAAATAGTCAAAAGCCTGTCTTGAAGGAGTTTCAGATTAATAGAGGAGACAAGAAAGACTAATATATGGTTCAATATGAAAATGTCACTGAAATGTCAAAATTATAAAAGTGCATTGAGGAGATTGTACCTAGGCTAGACAGAAATCTCAGAGGTGAGAAAGGGTGTGTTGGAGAGGGAAGTACAAGAAATCCAGGCAGTTCTGACTGCCTAGTACTTAGTAGATGTAGGAATATAAACTTCAGGAAAATAATTTTTTGAACACTTCATTTTTAGAGAGGTGGTATGGCTAGGGTTGATTCATATTTGTCCACTTAAAGCTGTTGTGTGAAGTGATGTCTAAGGAATATATGATGATGGCATGGACAGGAACTTTCACTTGTTTATTCACTTGTTCATTTATTCATTCATGTTATTTATTCAATACATTTTCATTATATATTCATCCAATAGTTTCATACATATTAATTTGATACATTCAATACATTGAATTCTTACTGTAAATGTTTAATGTGTTCAATAAAGACAATACAAAGAAACACAGGCATACCTCGTTTTATTGTGCTTTGCTTTATTGCACTTTGCAGATGCTGCATTTTTTACAGATAGAGGGTTTGTGGCAACCCTGTGCTGAGCAAGTGTATCAGCTCCATTTTCCCAACAGCATGTGGTCACTTCCTGTCTGTGTCACATTTTGGTAATTCTTGCAATACTTCAAAGCTTTTCGTTATTATTACATTTTTATGGTGATTTGTGATCAGTGCTCATTGATGTTATTACTGTAATTGTTTTGGGGACCAAAAACCAAGCCCATTTGAGATGGTGAACTTAACAAATGTTGTATGTGTTCTGACTGCTCTACCAACGAGCCTTTCCCCATCTATGTCTCTCTCCTTGGGCCTCCCTATTACCTGAAGCACAAAATTATTGAAATTAGGTCAATTAATAACCCTACAATTGCCTCAACGTGTTCAAATGAAAGGAAGAGTTGCATGTCTCTCACTTTAAGTAAAAAGCTAAAAATAGTTAAGCTCAGTGAGGAAGGTATGTCAAAATCTAAGACAGGCTGAAAGCTGGGCCTCTTGTGCCAAACAGCCAAGTTGTGAAGGCAAAGGAAAAGTTCATGAAGGAAATTAAAAATGCATTCTATGAAAGATTTAAAAAATAATACTAGTGCTACACATACTCTTCTAGAAAAATTGAAGAAAAAACTCCCCAAATCAGTCTACAAAGTCAGCATTACCCTGATGCCAAAATCAGGCAGAAACATTGCAAGAAAGAAAAACTATATCCCTCATGAACATTGTCATGGGCTGAATGGTGACTCCCAAATAGATAAATTCATGTCCTAATCCCCAGAATCTGTGAATAGTACCTTATATGGCAAAAGAGTTAGTGTTACTTTATATGGTAAATGATGTGATCACATTATAAGGATCTCATGAGGATGAGGTTATCCTGGATGATCTGGTTGGTTGGGATCTAAATGCAATCATGTATTTTATATGAAAAAGGCAGAGAGAGTTTTGGCACACGCACATAGAGGAGAAAGTGATGTGAAGACAGAAGCAAAGACCAGAGTGATAGTACCACAGGCCAAGGAACACCTGGAACCACCAGAAGCTGGAAAAGGCAAAGAAGAGATTCTCTCTTTTTTATTTATTTATTTATTTATTTATTTATTTATTTATTTAACTCGTCATTTAGCATTAGGTGTATCTCCTAATGCTGTCCCCCCCCCTCCCCCCACCCACAACAGTCCCCAGAGTGTGATGTTCCCCTTCCTGTGTCTTCCCACCTATTAGTGAGAACATGCGGTGTTTGGATTTTTGTCCTTGCGATAGTTTACTGAGAATGATGTTTTCCAGTTTCATCCATGTCCCTACAAAGGACACGAACTCATCATTTTTTATGGCTGCATAGTATTCCATGGTGTATATGTGCCACATTTTCTTAATCCAGTCTATCGTTGTTGGACATTTGGGTTGGTTCCAACTCTTTGCTATTGTGAATAGTGCTGCAATAAACATACGTGTGCATGTGTCTTTATAGCAGCATGATTTATAGTCCTTTGGGTATATACCCAGTAATGGGATGGTTGGGTCAAATGGTATTTCTAGTTCGAGATCCCTGAGGAATTGCCACACTGACTTCCACAATGGTTGAACTAGTTTACAGTCCCACCAACAGTGTAAAAGTGTTCCTATTTCTCCACATCCTCTCCAGCACCTGTTGTTTCCTGATTTTTTAATGATGGCCATTCTAACTGGTGTGAGATGGTATCTCACTGTGGTTTTGATTTGCATTTCTCTGATGGCCAGTGATGATGAGCATTTCTTCATGTGTTTTTTGGCTGCATAAATGTCTTCTTTTGAGAAGTGTCTGTTCATGTCCTTTGCCCACTTTTTGATGGGGTTGTTTGTTTTTTTCTTGTAAATTTGTTTGAGTTCATTGTAGATTCTGGATATTAGCCCTTTGTCAGATGAGTAGGTTGCAAAAATTTTCTCCCATTCTGTAGGTTGCCTGTTCACTCTGATG
>NW_026652278.1:62457772-62622007 GCF_009828535.3 Hylobates moloch | reverse complement strand
TCTGTTTCCCCTTTCTTTGACTAGGAAAGGGAACTCCCTGACCCCTTGTGCTTCCCGAGTGAGGCAATGCCTCGCCCTGCTTCGGCTCACGCGCAGTGCGCTTCACCGACTGTCCTGCACCCACTGTTAGGCACTCCCTAGTGAGATGAAACCGGTACCTCAAGCAGAAATGCAGAAATCACCCGTCTTCTGTGTCGCTGGGGCTGGGAGCTGGAGACCGGAGCTGTTCCTATTCGGCCATCTTGGCTCCACCCCTGCAGCCAAAAGAGATTCTCTCTTACAGCATCTCTCTATAGGGTGTGCAGCGTTGTTGACACCTTGATTTTGGATTCATGGCCTCTAAAACTGAGAGAATAAATTTACATTGTTTTAAGCTACAAAGGTTGTAGCAATTTGTTTTAGCAGCCTTAGGAAACTAATAAAAACATAGGTACTAAAGTTTTTAACAGAAACATATATGAAATTTTAATGTAAGTGTACATTTTATTAGTATTAGTATTAATTTCTAATTTTATCTTTATTATTTCTTTCTTATTGGTTTATTTTGGCTTTAACTTGATTTTTTTCCAGTTTTAAAGGTGGGAGCTTAGTTAGTTGGTTCCAGACCATTTTAATTTTCTAATACAGGCATTTAGCTATATAAATTTTCCTTTAAACACTGCATTAGTTGCATCCTGCAAGTTTGAAATGCTGTGTTTCATTTTTATTCAGTTCAAAATATTTTTAATTTCATTTTTTGAATCTAAGTTATTATAGGTTGAATATGTGGGTTGGAGGAGAAGGTGGAGTTCAGATGGTGCCCAGGTTTCTAATTAAGAGAGTAGTGGTACCATAACTGGAATACAAACACTGGAGGAGAAACATGTTTTGGGGAATGATATTCCATTTTGGATTATGGGATTAAAGTCCCTATGAGATAGTGCTTCCATTTTTGGAAAGGCTCCTATTTGATTAATTTCATTTTAAGCCATGTGGTTTCATTTTCAATCTTATTTACATTCCTTAAAAAAATTAACACTTCTAACCCTGTGTCTCTTAAACAAGAGGAGATTTATTCATCTTAGTTTAATGGGTATTTACTATAATAAGAATGCTGTACATGTTACCCAGGAGAGTCCATTTTGGGTTATTTCATACTCTCAGTGTACCCTTCAGGCTGCATCTTCTTGTCATTTGCTGCATTTTGTACCCATATCTACATGGTTAAAAGAATAGCATCTGGGGCCAGACTCCTGGATTGAATTCCATTTCTGCCATACAAGCTGTGAGAACTGCTTGCTCATCTGTAAAATTAGGATAACATTGGTACCTATCTCATGGGGTTTATTAGAAGGACTAAACAAGTCCCTATTCTTAAAGCATTTAGAAGAGTACCTGAAACAGAACCAGTAAAGTCCATGAGCAGATACTCTGATTCTGAGATATGTTAAGTCTGCAGTCAAAGACCCTGAAAACTGCAAAGGGAACTTTTTTCCGAGACAAATTTAGAGTTCCTAGGGAATAAAGCTGCGCTGATAACTACCATCCTTTTCCATTTCAGGCATGGGATGTACTTGTTTCTTCAGTTGCTGACATCAGAAGAAAAATTAATATAGTCCATTAGTGGTTGACTTCAACTGATATCCAAAGGTGAAAATACCTGTGACAGTTTGAGAAAGATGATAGGCAGGAGCAACAGGACAATAGCCTTCCCTTAATGGTTGAATTCATGCTTAATGCCATTTACCCATTTTGTTAACTTAAGGAGCTATCTGAAGTTTCAATTATAAACAAACTCAGAGGAATTTAGCAAGAATGACACATTTATTTATCTTTGCTAAAGATAATATCTTTAGGCTGGGGACAAAAGATGATTTTCTTGCCCACTTGGAGAACAGTTTTCTTTTTAGGAGAAATGTGTGAGGGTGTGTGTGTGTGTAATGTTTGAGTCATGCTCATTCATTAAAAGAGGACCATTTTTTCCAGCCCATAATTGCATATACAGTATTTTAATCTTTCATTAGACCCTAAGCTGCATTAAAGGATGTTTCACACCTGTTTACTGTTGTCTAATGCTTGATATGTCTAGCACATACCAAGTTTTAATAGCTGTTTTTGAATAAATGAATGACCTGGACCCGAGTATACATGAAGGAGGGGATCACAACCATTTTCCTATTATCTCCTTTCATCTCACTTGTATTAGGAAAGTAAAAAAAAAATTCTGGGTACTATTAAATATATCATTTCCTTCTACTATTAAATATAAAACTGCCCTTTGGAGTAGAAGTTCCTAATCACAATAATAAGATCCCATACTTCTTTTAATGGGAAGAGATTTTAGAGGACATCTAGCCAATTCAACCTCCACCATTAACACATGTGAGAATGGACACTAGGGCAGTTGAAGTGATACTGCCATGATTACACAGCTGGTAAATTTATATCCAAGACCACAGTCCAGGTCTTCAGATTTCTAATCTAGCACTTTTCTAGGAACCAACTGTGCTCCTTGAGCTGAATTGGGTAATTGTGAATTGTTTGCTTATGTGACTAAAGCAACAGATAAAGGACATTGTATTTTTGGTCATATGTGGAATATTTAAGGAGGACTATAGAGTTGTGAGCCAAGTAGCATTGCTTGAAAATGAAATATAAAGGATTTGAACAAGAGATTTGGCAGGGCAAACCAAGAGAAAGTAATATACTCTTCTCACCAAAAATAAATTTTATGGAGAACTATCGATGGAAGTCTTTTTCCTTTATCAGTTAATTCTTGGTAATTCCCTCAACTGATGAATCTTCGGTTTCTATCGAGTGAGAGAGACAGAGATCTTTTTTACTCAGCACATTTTCTTTTTTCTCTTTTAAGTGCTAACCAAAAAAACAAGTGTGTCCAAATTGGTAGGCTTACGTACTTTGAGAGAACATTTATAATTGGTTTTCTCAGGAGAATAATCTTCTAGATAATTGTCTTACCAGTTTGGAGTGGAGAGATGCTGGATTGGGCTCTGATAGATAATTTGCTTTATCAAAAAGGCCTCGACATGTAGAAAAAACCTACACAATTGATCAGGCAAAAATAAGGGATTTGGATGTTTTTATACTTTTTCTTGATGTTGCCTTTGATTTCTCTGTTACTAGCAAATACAAATGGAAATAAATAATGATCAGACTGTTTTGGAATGTTGCTGAGTTCTACTAGCTAATAATGAGTTCTATTTAGCTAACTATATACAACACAAATAAATGCCTGTATTTCTTACTTTGGGGAATCATTATCTCTTCTAATTGTCCTTAAAATTATTAAGAAAACAGAACTCTGAGTCTTTATACACTTATTCGTTGATGGCATTGCACCACCACTATATAGTCAAATTGTGATTTGTTATTTCTATTCAGGCTCTTTGCCTTCTATAAAAAAGATGTAAAATATATAAGAATATGGGAGAAATATGGATGCAAACTAAATCATTTTATTCTTAATCTATTTTAATGAAGGCATGTGAGAAAAGTTTGAAGCGTTAATTTTGATAATTTTAGGGCTTTTATTTGTAAGGAAGGGCCAAAGTTCTAGTAAGTAACTTAATACTAGACAAACACAAATCAAAAACTAATTCGTAGAGTTAATGTGTGATTGCCATATTCAAGTAAGGATAAAAACAAACATCATAATCAAGTTCTGGAAGAAGTATATTATTTGAGGTTTGCGGGAATAAAGAAAGTGTCACCGTATTAGTGTATTAGGGTTCTCTTAGAGGGATAGAACTAATAGGATATATATAAAGGGGAGTTTATTAAGTATTAACTTACATGATCAGAAGGTCCTGTCTGCAAGCTGAGGAGCAAGGAGAGCCAGTCTGAGTTCCAATACTGAAGAACTTGGAGTCTGATGTTCAAGGGCAGGAAGCATCCAGCATGGGAGAAATATGTAGGCTGGGAGGCTAGACCCGTCTCTCCCCTTTTCACATTTTTCTGCCTGCTTTATATTCACTGGAAGCTGATTAGGTTGTGCCCACCAGATTAAGGGTGGATCTGCCTTCCCCAGCCCAGTGACTCAAAATGTTAATCTCTTTTGGCAACACCCACACAGACAAATCCAGGATTAATAATCTGTATCCCTCAATCCAATGAAGTTGACACTCAGTATTAACCATCACAGTCACTTATGTTTGGAATGAAACTACTTTAGTAATTAACTCATCTCCCCTGGTATCTGTCCATTTATTATGCTATGTTATAATGCTAATATTTCTCTTTACAACTACAATTATTCTAGTTGTGTTCCTGGAAAAACCTATTAAAGTATTTTCTTAATTAATTTACATGTCTCTAATTCTATTACTAAGGCCCATTTTAAAATTATTTGTTCATTTACATGTCTTCAACTCATTAATGATATATAAATAATTTCCTTTTATTGTATATTATTATAGTAGAAAAATGTTTTAAATACTAAAATTACTCTAAAATTATAAAGGTAAACTATGGAATTTGATGAGGATTTAATTCATCATATTTACCTAGGATGCCAATTGTTATTTCTGAACTGCTACATATGTACTGTCAAGTCAAGGGATATTCAATATCTTATATCCATATGAAGGCTGTTCATGAATGTTTATGTTAATTGTTTTGAATTCTTACTTGGATATAATATAATTTAAAATTGGGTCCTATTTTCCTCTTAACCCTTGTTCTCAAAAGAGTGGACTGAATTTCTATGGGAGACCTGAAGGGGAAGAAGACTTCATGGGACAATTTTTTCTCTAGAAGCAGGGAGATGAAAGGTGGACCTTGAGACCTCACTGTTCACTAAGCTGTCTCCCTCTATTGAACTAACAGAACTAGAGCTAACCAACTGGGAGGTTTTCTATAAGCATCATTATTTTCTGCAAGTCCAGCCATCTTCTGGGCCCAGAATCATCCCCATGCATACTAAACTCTGGTGAGGACAACCTTCAACAGGTGGTGTCAAAGTTTAGCTGGGAATGGATTTGAATCCTCAGATCCCCAGCTCACTGTCTAGTTTTTTGCCCTGGTCATTTTATTGATTTATAAAAATGAGACTTTGCACTTAACAGAGTTAAATATTTTGGATCTTAGTTTACTTTATATAAGAATTATATATATTCATATATACATTATATGTATGAGAAATTATCTACATCCACTGTTTAAGTTGAGAGGAAAAATAATCTCGAGAAGGCAGTGAGCTTTCTCGGCAGTAATATGACTTTTTTGAATTTTTACAAAGAGAAGGGGCCAAAACATGTCATAATTTTGTTTAAGGCAAGAATATTTAATTGCTATTTAATGATATCAAACAATATGACATATTTAATCACAACATTACACTTTTTAGTACTCCCTTCCCCTGGCATATCTCCCTCCAGGAAGATTCTCCAGGAATATAGGAACTTACTTGGGGCTTTGACTCAGAGTGGATTTTCTAGGACAGTTGTATATGGAGCAGATCTCCTCACTCTTGAGAGTGGGGACTGTTGGAGAAACTAGCCATACTGTGTGCCCAGTCACCCCTCTTTTATTTAGCCTTTTATAGAAGCAAAATTTGTAGATCTTTTAAACATCCCCCAAAAGATGCCTGGTACCCATAAAGAATCAGATAGCATCATTAATGACATACAGTAATTTTGTTAAAGCTCATCAAGTGAAACCATCTGGTTTCTGTTCATTTATAAATGAAAAATTAATTACCACGCACTAAGTTAAATAATAAGAAATGAAAACGCATCTTCAAAATTAAGTTCACTGTCTTGATGACTGAATCTGGGAAAAATACTGTTTCTTCCTGTACATTGAAAATTTTCACCATGTATCATAAATGCACTAAGTAGTTAGCTATTTAAATTGCATCTTTATTTCAAGATTTCCTTGCAAGTTGCTACTACTTCTCTTTTTTTTTTTTTTTTTTTGAGTTATACTTTAAGTTCTAGGGTACATGTGCACAACATGCAGGTTTGTTACATAGGTATACATGTGCCATGTTGGTTTGCTGCACCCATCAACTCATCATTTAAATTAGGTATTTCTCCTAATGCTATCCCTCCCCCAGCCTCCCACCTCCCGACAGGCCCTGGTGTGTGATGTTCCCCGCTCTGTGTCCAAGTGTTCTCATTTTTCAATTCCCATCTATGAGTGAGAACATGCAGTGTTTGGTTTTCTGTCCTTGTGATAGTTTGCTCAGAATGATGGTTTCCAGCTTCATCCATGTCCCTGCAAAGGACATGAACTCATCCTTTACCAACTTTCTACTATTTCTTCTATTGCAACTTACTACTCTTACAAACAGCATCTTTTGCTTTAATTTTATGTATTTCCTATCTACAGTTCATGAGGAACTGTTAATAAGTTGCACTTGGAAATCAGAAATAGTTTTCCCCTTTGCTTCTAGGTTCTCTTTCAATCCATCTTTCTTGCTACCACCATAGTTATCAGCCAGACATATTTGTTTGCTCCATTTCTTTGCTTCAAAAGTGTTGTTGGTTCCACATTGCTAGCAGGATAAAGTCATAATAATTTCATTATCCTAGAATATAAATCTCTTCATATGTTAGTTCAAGGTCATTTTCTGCTTCTTCTACTCATTTGTTCTATGTTTTTTCTACCCATTTGAGCCTTTTTGCTGATCTCTGAACATTTCATGCACTGGAACACTCGTGTGTGTTTCATGCTTTATGACCTTTAAGAAAAGTCTCTTCCTTAGGACCTGTGACACAGGGCTATGCAATAAACAGAGGGTGACCCTAGTTCTCAAATAAGCCAAGGTCTCTAGTCTTCAAGGCCCTTCCCAGAAACAGGATATCTCTCTGCAGCATGGAGGAGTATATGAGGTAAGAATGTTGTGGTTGGAAAGCACCATAGGCTGATAATTTTCACTCCACGAAAAGCAACAAAAATGGTCATAATACCTCTCTCCATCCCCCTTCTCTATAAGAATGGTGATGTGTGGCCACCGTGGCCCAGCTGTGAGTAGCAAAAGACCCCTCTGTGATTCATCTCATTATGGAGTGAGTGATATCAGCTTCGAGATTTTGCACCATTTGGGCACTTGAAGAACCCTACCTTCAGACAGCGGGCTGAGGCAAAGTAGCTAATATAAGGATATTGCTTGCTACCATATTTGATAGCAAATAAAGGAAAAGTAAATTCCTAGTGGCTATACCCTGCTTCTGCTGGGTTTTTTTTTTCCTCATCAAAAAAACAGATGAAGGGAAAAAGCATTTCAGTTCTGCAGAACCAAAATGTACTATATTCTTTGTATGGAATTAATAATTTCCTATTTTCTGCCTGATCACCCATCTCTTTTTGAAACTTTCTTCCTTCCTGTCATTGAGAGTGCCTCTCTGCTGAATTGTGCTCCAGCAGCTCTTTTGTGTATACTTCTATTACAGAGATTTCATATTATACCATTGTTGTTTGTTCACCTGTCTCCTTCACTAAACTATATCTCATCCATTTGGATATGTCTAGCACCTACATGGCTGAGTATAGGCCTTCAATAAATATTGAATGAGAGAAAGACACCACAAAATGAGCAAAAGTAAGTTAATTAAGACATCTTTTAGTTTTGCTATGTTGTTAAATTTTTCTTTTATTTCACAGGTAGAAGCAAAGTAACTTTTATTACATGTAATTTATTTCAATTTAACATTTAGGGAGTACTTTAGAAGCATTATATTAAGTGCTTTGAGTGACACACTGATATCTAAGCCCCCAATTAATTCCAAAAACATTTCTAATATGCGCTTTTTAAAAGTAGTATTAGGAACTGAATGAATTTAGATTAAATTAAATGTTTTTTGAGTATTTTCAAAAGAAGTGGGAAAGTTAGCAGACTTATGTATTCATTTAACAAACATTGAGCACCAACTGTGGACCAGATTTGATGCTTGGGTAACAAAGATTGATGACATCATCAAACATAATCTCTGTTCATGGAACTTACAATTTAGTAGATGAGCATAATTAGACAAATAAATATAGAAATAATTGTTTAGAGAGTTAAGTGCTAGGAAGAAAATTATTGAGTATAATGATGATTCTATTTTTTCTGTCTTGGAAAGAAATGGTACTTAGAAATTGTTTGCCTCAAAATATAAAAAAGAAAGGCTTTTGGAAAATTTATCTAGGGTACCTTGAAGCCTTAGCAAATGTTATATAATCAGAATCCTTCAGTTATCTTTAAAGGTATTAATAAATGAAATGCTATAGAAACCATATTGATAAGAAGAATGAATTAACTTATTTATTTTCTATTGAAATTTTTATTTATGGTTTTGTAGGAAAAGCAAAAACTCATATGTAAATATCAACATTAAAAAGAGAATGATCATACATCCGTAGCTCCTCAGCAGTTTCTGTCATATCTGGCTTTCGTTTCCTTTTTAGTGCTGTTTTGTTACAATGACAAGAGGATTGAATTGGAAGCCTGTTGAAGAATTTTGTTATCTTTTAAAATTTATTGTCAAAGACAATTGAGGTTGAATGCTTGGTGATAAATGTCAACAGTAATATGAAATGTATAGAAGCAGGGACCCCTTTGTCTGTTCATTTAAACATCCTCATCAGTCGCACACCTACAGATAATTGGTGAAGGTGAGAGACAGTAACAGAACAGCTCATTAGGGCTGACTGTGTTAATTGCCATTTGACCCACATTTTATAGGTCCTGGTAATTTTTTGAGTATTTATTGATTCTTTTTCCTGACTAGAACAGCATTTATGCTTTCATAATAAGAAGATCCAGAAAGAGCTATGTTTGAAATTTAGAATATATTTCTAAGGGAAGATGATATGCTCATTCTCTATCAGTTATTATTTTGAGGCACTTTCGTTTTTGATAACAATAGTAACTTGTAAAAATTGAAGAGTCCTCGACCTTCATTTATTCAGCAAACATTGATTGAGCACACTATGTGCCAAGTCCTTTTCTTGGCACTGCCTGTATAGGTGGGGCCCTGTTCTATGAATCTGAGAGAATAATACACTCCGTCATCAATCATCAATAATGTTAACTTTGTCTCATGTATTACTATTGTGTTGTTGATTCATTTCTTTTTGTGGTATGTTTGGTAGGGAGAAGGTTGCAATAAGAAAATAAAATGAATATTCTAGTTCTCATTTTGAATTTGATTTAAAACTGAAAAGTCTTTAGTGTCTATCTTTTTGAATTAGATAAATCTTTGTCTTCGGAAAACAACCCAAACTAGCTGTTGTTTTCCTCTGAGTTGGCTCTGTTCTCAGGCTGACTTCTCTATGAGGTAGCAAAGTGAGCGAGCTCCCTGAAACCTTCGTCTTCCATGGTTCTTTTTATTAGCTGATAATTACCCTCTTTCTTCTATGTCAATATCTCTAAACATTATTATTGGCTCTGCCTGGGTCATAAAATCTTGGGACAAGATGTTCTGATTGGTCAATTGAGGTTGTGTGCTACTCCTAGGAGAGAAAGATAAGGTGAAAATATTGACAGCCTTTATAGTCACATGAAGTGATGAAAGGACAGAGTGCTAACTGGGGGTTGGGGAGGGAGGAGAGAGGTGCTGTTTCCTGAAGAAGGACTAAGAGATGCTAGCAGGTAAAACGACCGATGTCTACCACAAATATATGCAAAGCCTAGTTGTTTGTGTGACTTATTTAAAGAAACTTCCTAAATATATTCAAATAAATCTAGACTTTCATATCACTTTGCATAATAAATTTACCAAAGAGCATAAAATCTAAGAGTATATTGGAAATCACCTCTATTTAAAAGATCAAAATACCTTTTATTGTTTGTTTAATTACTAGGCCTTTTAGAAAGAACACTCCTCTATTCTCTTTGACAGATTGATTTTTGGGGGAGTGTATTAGTTTGTTCTCACACTCCTAGAAAGAACTACCTGAGACCAGGTAACTTATGAAGAAAAGAGGTTGAATGGACTCACAGTTCCACAGGCTGTACAGGAAGCGTGGCTGGGAGGCCTCAGGAAACTTAACAGTCATGGCAAAGGTGAAGAGGAAGCAAGCACATCTTACCATGGTGGAGCAGGAGAAAGAGAGAGCAAAGGAGAATGTGCCCACATGTTTAGCCATCAGTTCTAGTGAGAACTCACTCACTATCATGAGAACAGCAAGGGGGAAATCCACCCCCATGATCCAATCACCTCCCACCAGGCCCCTCCTCTAATTTGACATGAGATTTGGGTGGGGAGACAAATCTAAACTATATTGGGGGTAACTTCATTTCAGTTTAATTTAAAATTACAAAAAAGTTGGAGAAATAGTACAAGAAGCTCTTGTTTACCCATACACATTTTACTGAGATTCATTAATTGTTTACAATGCATATCATTTACTTTCTCATTCTCTCTCTCTTCCTTCTGGACTTTTTGAGAGTAAGTTGGAGACACCCTGCCCCTTTACCCTTACATACATTATTGTATATTTTCTAAGAAAAAGGACACTGTGTTGAGTAATCTCAATATAGTTATCAAAATCAGGAAATTTAGCATTGATATAATATTATCTAGTTTAGAGTCCATGCATATTCAAATTTTGTCAGTTGTCCCCAGATTGTGTCTATTTATTTTTCACAGTCCAGGATCCATTCCAGGGTCATGCATTGTACTGAATTTTTTTCCCTTAGTTTCATTTAATGTGGAAGATTTTCTCAGTTTGTCTTGTGTTTGTGTTTTTAGTTTGTCTGATGTTTTCATGATTAAATTCAGACTATGCATTTTTGATAACAATAGCACAAAGTGATATTGTGTCCTCAGTGTGAGCATGATGTTGGTTGTCCCAATATTAGTGATATTATACACACATACATATACATATATTTCTATGTTTGTATATATTTTCAAAACAATGAGTTTATTCTAATGCCACCAATACTGGTACATTCGTTTGTTTAGATCAGTATTTTTTTAAGTTTATATAATATGCAGAATACCTTATCAGTCATTCTGGAGAATTCAGAAAGAGTAGAAGGAAATATCTGTATCAGAAAAGTCTTATTAATCTGATTAGCTTCTTTCATTTCATGATGAAAAACATAAGTTATTAAAATTTGTAAGAAATCTAAGAAAAAATCATTATTCAGATTTATTTTTCAAGAAACGCAAAGAAGGATTGTGTAAATTGAGCACTTAATGTACCTAAAATCCCAAAGCCCATGATGTGTAGAGAGGTGTTCATGGTCCCCATGTGACAATCGGAAAGGTGCCCTTGTGGGTAGTCTTCTGAAACTGATGTATTATTCTACCTGAGACATGTTTACTTGTACATACAATCTATGAGGATGTTAGAGCAGATGCAGATTGGTCTACAAAACAAAAACAAAAAATAACAACAAAAACACCCTGAAATACTGGGTTGTAGTAAGAAATTAACTTTGTGAGTTATCCATGGAATTATAATCGTAAGGAAAATCTCCACAGCTGAATCCATGATGGATATTTTCTATTTTATACTGACATTTCTCACATCCTGCAACCTGCAAAGTAGCAGACATATTTCAAATTATTTAGTTCTTTCACTTTGGTTTTAGTGAAAGACCATGTCTTTGTCAATCTAGGAAGCATGCTCCATAGATTTTATTGATGTCTTTTGATTCAGATAAATGAGGAGAATTCAACTTCTTCCTTTCCTGTTCCCTAGACTTTAGTGAAGTGGAGATGTCTGATGATGTTCTAAAATGATAAGATGAAGGTGATGTTATTTCATTATAAAGAAGAGGCCTTTAACACGTACCTTGTATCTGTGGCATACTCATTATTTTATTGGAAGTAAATTTGAATTATTTTCTTTAAAACAACAACAACAAAACTATTAAGTTTGATAAAAGACACTCTTTACTTCAACTGAGACTCATTAACTCCTGAACTTCATACGTATTAACTCCGTCATCAATAATAAGAAGAAAATGAACTATTTTACCATTTGTTTTAATATCATATAACAATACTTTGTGCTCTAAGAAAATAAAGATAATACTACTTTGCTCAGGAAAAATAACTGAAGATAATAACAATAAAATAAGAAAGGATAATAGTAATAAGGAAAATAAAGATAATACTCTGTGCTCTGAGAAAATAAATAAAATAAATATAATAATGTGAGCTAACTCATATAGTACTGATTATGTGCCAGGAAACACTATAAGTGTGTTACACGTATTAGCCCATTGAACCCTCCTAAAATCCCTCTGATGTAGGTACTAATATTCTTCCTAGTTTCAGATGTGGTTCAGAGAGATTAAAGTACTCTCCATTGTCATGCAACTGGAAAAGGCAGAGCTGGGATTTGAACCCAGAGAATCTGTCTTGTGAGTCCAGGATCATAGTAAATTGTCTCTATTCAGTTACCAGTTATGCTAACTTATTGCTGCAAAGTTTTTGTACTATATGTTAAAATTATTTATAATTTAGAAATATTGAAAGATAGCATTTTAATTATAATAAAAAATCATACTATCATGCATAATTCACTTAACAACCATTTGTTAGTTCTTCTTGATTTTTAGAGGATTGAAATAAAACACTACACAGATAGATTTAAATGTTTTTTCATTAGTAAAAATAAAATGCTGCTAGCTTATTAGCTGATGTTGGCTTTTAAAATGTCCTGTTTAGCACTTTGGGAGGCCGAGGCAGGCGGATGTGATCCTGACTTTGTGAAGTCAGGAGTTCGAGACCAGCCCGGCCAATATGGTGAAACCCCGTCTCCACTAAAAATACAAAAATGGTGGGCACCTGTAGTCCCAGCTACTCAGGTGGCTGAGGTGGGAGAATCCCTTGAACCTGGGAGGCGGAGGTTGCAGTGAGCCAAGATCGTGCCACTGCACTCCAGCCTGGGCGACAGAGTGAGACTCCCATCTCAAAAAAAAAAAAAAAAAAAAAATCCTGTTTAACTCTGGAAGGACGCTAGTGCATCAGATATGTGACTAATTTAAGAAAAGGGATTATGTGAATATAGCTACTGTACTGGTGTTTTTAAAAAAGAATAAATTTTAATCATAGCTCTCGAGTATCTAGGTTGGCATGTATGTTCCCTGGCAAGGGAAAGATTCAAATTACATTAGTTTCTAAATTTCTGAAGACCAACTGTCTTGCTAATATTCATTTACATCCTTCATAGATATGAGAAAGTGCTTTAATTTATTTGTAATTGATGACAGAATTACTCTAGAGGCATATGTAGAAAATTGGAAAAAACAATCAACACTGTATAGATTACTAGAGGGTGAAGTGGGCTGAGTGGGTTAAAAAGCTACCTATCAGGCACTATGCTCACTACCAGGGTGATGAGGTCCATACTCCAAACCTCAACATCATGCATATTCCCAGATAACAAATCTGCACATGAACCCCCTGTATCTAAAATGAAAGTTGAAATTAAAAATAAATTTAAAAATAAGAAAATTGGGAGAAAAAATCTCCTTTTGGTTTTAATCCAAGGGTAATGCATGTTATTGTATTGCCCTATCTAATTATATAATTTGTTTAAGATTTATTTTATTAAATGTCTTAATTGTTCCATTTTTTCTTTTTTGAGTGTTTCTCAGATTTTAATGTACACATGAACCACCTGAGGATTTTGTTTAATTCAGTCACCATGGTAGAGGTGGAATAATTTACCAATCACTGGAGCCCATGGGCACAGTTCATGAAGAACCTCACAATTACTATTGGAAACAAAGTCAATATAGCAAGAATCCTGATAAATATAAATATGCATACTGTTTTTTCTTTTGTAAAAAAATGATTTTAATTGACGAATAAACATTATGTATATTTATCACGTGAATGATATTTTGAAATACGTACACATTGTGAAATAGTTCAATTGAGCTAATCAATATATTCATTGCCTCATATATTTATCATTTTTTTTGTGGTGAGAACACTTAAGATCTATTCTCTTAACAACTTCCAAGAATACAATACGTTGTTATTCTGTTGTAATACTTCCTTGCACGGATATTCTACTGCATGTTTTACAATAGATTTCTTGAACTTATTCCTTCCATCTAATTGAAATTTTATATTCTTTGACCAATAATGCCCCTGACCCTGGTAACTAGCATTCTACTCTCTACTTGCATGAGTTCAACTTTTTTTAGATTCTACATATGTCAGATCATGTGGTATTTTTCTTACTGTGCCTGACATATCACTTAACATAACATGCTTGAAGTTGACCCATGTTGTTGCAAATGACAATATTGTCTTTTATTTTTTTTTTACAGTGAAATAGTATTCAATTGTGTGTGTATACCCCAGTTTCTTTATCCACTTATTTATGTGTTGATAGATACAGGTTGCTTCCTTATCTTGGGTGTTGTGAATAAGGCCACAATAAACATCAGAATGCAGATCTCTTTGACAAAAAGTTATATATACCCAGAAATGGGATTTCTGGATCATATTGTAGTTCTATTTTTATGATTTTGAGAAAACTTCATACTATTTCTTATAATAGTTGCACTAATTTACATTTGAATGAACAATATGCAAGGTGAATTGGTCGGTTTGAAACTTTTCCATATGATATTTAGTGTCATGTTACTGTTAACTTAATTTTCTCTTGCTTTCCAAAATAATAAAGGAATAAAATACATTATTTCATTTTTCTTTGATGAACAAAGGTTGCACTATGGTGGAGAATGTGATGGTGGCATAATTCTTCTGAGGTTCATCCATGTTGTAGCATATATCAGTACTTCATTCTTTCTTATTGCCAAGTAATACTTCTTTGTATGGATATTCTACTCCATGCTGCGTATCCATTTACCAGTTGATGGACATTTGGGTTGTTTCCACTTTTGGGCTCTTATGAAAAATGTTGCTATGAACATTGTGTAAAAGTTTTGTATGGACATATGCTTTAATATTGAATTATACTTCTACCAATATGCCAATAAAATTTGATTTTATTCAAAATATGTAAGAATTTAAATGGAGAGATATAAATATAAAAAGTTTAACATATTTTCCTCATATTTATACAGTGGATGGGTTCGAAATTGGATTTAACCCAATTCAAACTGGATTTAATCCAATTTAAATTGGATTTAAATTTAATTGGATTTATATATGAATGAAACATTATATTTACAACATGTGACAACCCTATCTTTTGTCTTAGAGTTATTTCCTTTCTTTTGTTTTATTGAATAAAATAAACTGGCTTTCTATAAGGACTTTTAGGGTAGATCCACTCTGAAAACTCAGACCCTGATAATACCTTTCCCTACCCCAGGCACTTTTACTTTTTATTATTGTTAGTATTTAATTTCAGCTTTTAGATACAGGGGATACATGTGCAGGTTTGTTACATGGGAATATTGCATAATGCCGAAGTTTGGGGTATAGATCCCGTCCACTGTTGTAGTGAGCCTAGTACCTCGTAGGTAGCTTTTTAACCCACTATCCCCTGCCTTCCACCCTCTAGGAGTCCACAATGTCTATTTTTCCCATATTGATGTCCATGTGTGCACAAGGCTTAGCTCCCACTTATAAGTGCAAACATGGTATTTGGTTATATGTTCCTGCATTAATTTGCTTAGGATTATGACCTCCAAGGGCTCCATCCATGTTGCTGCAAAAGTCACATTTTCTTTTTTTTATGGCTACATAGTATTCCATGGTGTATATGTACTATTTTTTCTTTATCCAATCTACCATTGATGGGCACCTGGGTTGATTCTATGTCTTTGCTATTGTGACTAGCACAGTGATGAATGTACAAGTACATGTGTCTTTTTGGTAGAATGATTTATTTTCCTTTGAGTATATACCCAGTAATGGGATTGCTGGGTCTAATGGTAGCTATGTTTTAAATTATTTGAGAAATCTCACCATTGCTTTCCACAGTGGCTGTACTAATTACATTCCTACCAGCAGAGTATAAGCATTTCCTTTTCTCTGCAGCCTCTGCATCTGTTGTTTTTTTGACTCTTTAATAATAGCCATCCTGACTGGTGTAAGGTAGAATTTCATTGTGGTTTTGACTTGCATTTCTCTGATAATTAGTGGTGTGGAGTATTTTTTCATATGTTTATTGGCCACTTATCCTCTTTTGAGAAGTGTCTGTTTATGACCTTTGTCCACTTGTTTTTTTTTTGAGATGGAGTAGAGACTCTCTGTCGCCCGGGCTGGAGTGCAGTGGCGTGATCTCGGCTCACTGCAAGCTCCACCCCCCAGGTTCATGCCATTCTCCTGCCTCAGTCTCCCAAGTAGCTGGGACTACAGGTGCCTGCCACCATGCCCAGCTAATTTTTTGTATTTTTAGTAGAGACAGGGTTTCACCGTGTTAGCCAGGATGGTCTCGATCTCCTGACCTCGTGAACCAACCTCCTCGGCCTCCCAAAGTGCTGGGATTACAGGCGTGAGCCACCACGCCTGGCCATTTGTCCACTTTTTAATGGGGTTATTTTCTGCTTGTTATTTATTTTTTACTATAGGTTCTGGATATTAGGCTTTGTTGGATGCCTTGTTTGAAAATATCTCATATCATTCTATAAGTTGTCTGTTTGCTCTGTTCATAGTTTCTTTTGCCATGCAGAAGCTCTTTAGTTTAATTAGTTCTCACTATATTTTTGTTTTTATTGCAATTGCATTTGGGGACTTAGCCATAAATTCTTTGCCAAGGCCAATGTTGAGAAGACTATTTCCTGGGTTTTCTTCTAGGATTTTTATAGTTTGAGGATTTACATTTAAATCTTTAATCCATTTTGAGTTCATTCTTGTATATGGTAAAAAGTATGGGCCCAGCTTCAGTCTTCTGCATATGGGTAGCCAGTTAACCCAGCACCATTTAATGAATAGGGAGTCCTTTCCCCATTGCTTATTTTTGTCAGCCTTGTTAAATATCAGATAGTTGTAGGTATGCAGCTTTATTTCTGGGTTCTCTAACCTGTTCAATTGGTCTATGTTTCTATTTTTGTACCAATACCATGCTGTTTTGATTACCATATCCTTGTAGTAGTTTCTTGTTGGGTACTGTAATGTCTCTGTCTTTTTTCCTTTTGCTTAGTATTGTTTTGGCTATTCACACTCTTTTGTGGTTATATATGAATTTTAAAATAGTGTTTTCTAATTCTGTAAACAGTGACATTAGTAGTTTGACAGGAATAGCATTAACTCTGTATATTGCTTTAGGCAGTAGGGTCATTTTAACAATATTGATTGTTGGTGGAGCCAAGATGGCCGAATAGGAACAGCTCCAGTCTACAGCTTCCAGTGTGAACGATGCAGAAGACGGGTGATTTCTGCATTTCCATCTAAGGTACCGGGTTCATCTCACTAGGGAGTGCCAAACAGTGGGTGCAGGACAGTTGGTGCAGTGCACCGTGTGTGAGCCGAATCAGGGCGAGGCATTGCCTGACCTGGGAAGTGCAAGGGGTCAGGGAGTTCACTTTCCTAGTCAAAGAAAGGGGTGACAGATGGTACCTGGAAAATCGGGTCACTCCCACCCTAATACTGCGCTTTTCCAACGGGCTTAAAAAATGGCACACCAGGAGATTATATCCCGCACCTGGCTCCGAGGGTCCTGTGCCCACGGAGTCTCGCTGATTGCTAGCACAGCAGTCTGAGATCAAACTGCAAGGCGGCAGCGAGGCTGGGGGAGGGGCGCCCGCCATTGCCCAGGCTTGCTTAGGTAAACAAAGCAGCCAGGAAGCTAGAACTGGGTGGAGCCCACCACAGCTCAAGGAGGTCTGCCTGCCTCTGTAGGCTCCACCTCTGGGGGCAAGGCACAGACAAACAAAAATTCAGCAGGAACCTCTGCAGACTTAAATGTCCCTGTCTGACAGCTTTGAAGAGAGTAGTGGTTCTCCCAGCATGCAGCTGGAGATCTGAGAACGGGCAGACTGCCTCCTAAAGTGGGTCCCTGACCCCCGAGCAGCCTAACTGGGAGGCACCCCCCAGTAGGGACAGACTGACACCTCACTCAGCCAGGTACTCCTCTGAGACAAAACTTCCAGAGGAACGATCAGACAGCTGAATTTGTGGTTCATGAAAATACACTGTCCTGCAGCCACCGCTGCTGACACCCAGGCAAACAGGGTCTGGCGTGGACCCCTAGCAAACTCCAACAGACCTGCAGCTGAGGGTCCTGTCTGTTAGAAGGAAAACTAGCAAACAGAAAGGACGTCCACACCAAAAACCCATCTGTACATCACCATCATCAAAGACCAAAAGTAGAAAAAACTGCAAAGGTGGGGAGAAAACAGACCAGAAAAACTGGAAACTCTAAAAAGCAGAGTGCTTCTCCTCCTCCAAAGGAACACAGTTCCTCACCAGCAATGGAACAAAGCTGGACGGAGAATGACTTTGACGAGTTGAGAGAAGAAGGCTTCAGATGATCAAACTACTCCGAGCTACAGGAGGCAATTCAAACCAATGGCAAAGAAGTTAAAAACTTTGAAAAAAAGTTAGACGAATGTATAACTAAAATAACCAATGCAGAGAAGTGCTTGAAGGAGCTGATGGAGCTGAAAGCCAAGTTTCGAGAACTATGTGAAGAATGCAGAAGCCTCAGTAGCCGATGCGATCAACTGGAAGAAAGGGTATCAGTGATGGAAGATGAAATGAATGAAATGAAGTGAGAAGGGAAGTTTAGAGAAAAAAGAATAAAAAGAAATGAACAAAGCCTCCAAGAAATATTGGACTATGTGAAAAGACCAAACCTACGTCTGATTGGTGTACCTGAAAGCGACGGGGAGAATGGAACCAAGTTGAAAACACTCTGCAAGATATTATCCAGAAGAACTTCCCCAATCTAGCAAGGCAGGCCAACATTCAGATTCAGGAAATACAGAGAACGCCACAAAGATACTCCTCGAGAAGAGCAACTCCAAGACACATAACTGTCAGATTCACCAAAGTTGAAATGAAGGAAAAAATGTTAAGGGCGACCAGAGAGAAAGGTCGGGTTACCCACAAAGGGAAGCCCATCAGACTAACGGCTGATCTCTCAGCAGAAACTCTACAAGTCAGAAGAGAGTGGGGGCCACTCAATCCAGAATTTCATATCCAGCCAAAGTAAGCTTCACAAGTGGAGGAGAAATAAAATACTTTACAGACAAGCACATGCTGAGAGATTTTGTCACCACCAGGCCTGCCCTAAAAGAGCTCCTGAAGGAAGCACTAAACATGGAAAGGAACAACTGGTACCAGCCCCTGCAAAAACATGCCAAATTGTAAAGACCACTGAGGCTGGGATGAAACTGCATCAACTAACGAGGAAAATAACCAGCTAACATCATAATGACAGGACCAAATTCACACATAACAATATTAACCTTAAATGTAAATGGGCTAAATGCTCCAATTAAAAGAGACAGACTGGCAAATTGGATAAGGAGTCAAGACCCATCAGTGTGCTGTATTCAGGAAACCCATCTCACGTGCAGAGACACACATAGACACAAAATAAAAGGATGGAGGAAGATCTACCAAGCAAATGGAAAACAAAAAAGGCAGGGGTTGCAATCCTAGTCTCTGATAAAACAGACTTTAAACCAACAAAGATCAAAAGAGACAAAGATGGCCATTACATAATGGTAAAGGGATCAATTCAACAAGAAGAGCTAACTATCCTAAATAGATATGCATCCAATACAGGAGCACCCAGATTCATAAAGCAAGTCCTGAGTGACCTACAAAGAGACTTAGACTCCCACACATTAATAATGGGAGCTTTTAACACCTGACTGTCAACATTAGACAGATCAACGAGACAGAAAGTTAACAAGGATATCCAGGAATTGAACTCAGCTCTGCACCAAGTGGACCTAATAGACATCTATAGAACTATCCACCCCAAATCAACAGAATATACATTTTGTTGAGCACCACACCACACCTATTCCAAAATTGACCACATAGTTGGAAGTAAAGCTCTCCTCAGCAAATGTAAAAGAACAGAAATTACAACAAACTGTCTCTCAGACCACAGTGCAATCAAACTAGAATTCAGGATTAAGAAACTCACTCAAAACCGCTCAACTACATGGAAACTGAACAACCTGCTCCTGAATGACTACTGGGTACATAACGAAATGAAAGCAGAAATAAAGATGTTATTTGAAACCAACGAGAACAAAGACACAACATACCAGAATCTCTTGGACACATTCAAAGCAATGTGTAGAGGGAAATTTATAGCACTAAATGTCCACAAGAGAAAGCAGGAAAGATCCAAAATTGACACCCTAACATCACAATTAAAAGAACTAGAAAACAAGAGCAAACACATTCAAAAGCTAGCAGAAGGCAAGAAATAACTAAAATCAGAGCAGAACTGAAGGAGATAGAGACACAAAAATCCCTTGAAAAAATCAATGAATCCAGGAGCTGGTTTTTTGAAAAGATCAACAAAATTGATAGACCGCTAGCAAGACTAATAAAGAAGAAAAGAGAGAAGAATCAAATAAATGCAATAAAAAATGATAAAGGGGATATCACCCCTGATCCCACAGAAATACAATCTACTATCAGAGAATACTACAAACACCTCTACGCAAATAAACTAGAAAATCTAGAAGAAATGGATAAATTCCTCCACAAATACACCCTCCCAAGACTAAACCAGGAAGAAGTTGAATCTCTGAATAGACCAATAACAGGCCCTGAAATTGTGGCAATAATCAATAGCTTACCAACCAAAAAGAGTCCAGGACCTGATGGATTCACAGCCAAATTCTACCAGAGGTACAAGGAGGAACTGGTACCATTCCTTCTGAAACTATTCCAATCAAGAGAAAAAGAGGGAATCCTCCTTAACACATTTTATGAGGCCAGCATCATCCTGATACCAAAGCCTGGGAGAGACACAACCAAAAAAGAGAATTTCAGACCAATATCCTTGATGAACATTGATGCAAAAATCCTCAATAAAATACTGGCAAACCGAATCCAGCAGCACATCAAAAAGCTTATCCACCATGACCAAGTGGGCTTCATCCCTGGGATGCAAGGCTGGTTCAACATATGCAAATCAATAAATGTAATCCATCATATAAGCAGAACCAAAGACAAAATCCACATGATTATCTCAATAGATGCAGAAAAGGCCTTTGAAAAAATTCAACAACCTTTCGTGCTAAAAACTCTCAATAAATTAGGTATTGATGGGATGTATCTCAAAATAATAAGAGCTATCTACGACAAACCCACAGCCAATATACTGAATGGGCAAAAACTGGAAGCATTCCCTTTGAAAACTGGCATAAGACAGGGATGCCCTCTCTCACCACTCCTATTCAACATAGTGTTGGAAGTTCTGGCCAGGACAATCAGGCAGGAGAAGGAAATAAAGGGTATTCAATTAGGAAAAGAGGGAGTCAAATTGTCCCTGTTTGCAGATGACGTGATTGTATATCTAGAAAACCCCATTGTCTCAGCCCAAAATCTCCTTAAGCTGATAATCAAGTTCATCAAAGTCTCAGGATACAAAATTAATGTACAAAAAATCACAAGCATTCTTATACACCAATAACAGACAAACAGAGAGCCAAATCTTGAGTGAACTCCCATTCACAATTGCTTCAAGGAGAATAAAATACCTAGGAATCTAACTTACAAGGGATGTGAAGGACCTCTTCAAGGAGAACTACAAACCACTGCTCAATGAAATAAAAGAGGATACAAACGAATGGAAGAACATTCCATGCTCATGGGTTGGAAGAATCAATATTGTGAAAATGGCCATACTGCCCAAGGTAATTTATAGATTCAATGCCATCCCCATCAAGCTACCAATGACTTTCTTCAGAGAATTGGAAAAAACTACTTTAAAGTTCATATGGAACCAGAAGCAGCCCTCATCGCCAAGTCAATCCTAAGCCAAAAAAAAAAAAAACAAAGCTGGAGGCATCACGCTACCTGACTTCAAACTATACTACAAGGCTACAGTAACCAAAACAGCATGGTACTGGTACCAAAACAGAGACATAGATCAATGGAACAGAACAGTGCCCTCAGAAATAAGGCTGCATATCTACAACTATCTGGTCTTTGACAAACCTGACAAAAACAAGCAATGAGAAAAGGATTCCCTATTTAATAAATGGTGCTGGGAAAACTGGCTAGCCATATGTAGAAAGCTGAAACTGGATCCCTTTCTTACACTTTATACAAAAATTAATTCAAGATGGATTAAAGACTTACGTGTTAGACCTACAACCATAAAAACCTTAGAAGAAAACCTAGGCAATACCATTCAGGACATAAGCATGGGCAAGGACTTCATGTCTAGAACACCAAAAGCAATGGCAACAAAAACCAAAATTGACAAATGGGGTCTAATTAAACTAAAGAGCTTCTGCACAGCAAAAGAAACTACCATCAGAGTGAACCTGAAACCTACAAAATGGGAGAAAATTTTTGCAACCTACTCATCTGAGATAGCGCTAATATCCAGACTCTACAATGAACTCAAACAAATTTACAAGAAAAAAACAACCCCATCAAAAAGTGGGTGAAGTACATGAACACACACTTCCCAAAAGAAGACATTTATGCAGCCAAAAAACACATGAAAAAATGCTCATCATCACTGGCCACCAGAGAAATGCAAATCAAAACCACAATCAGATACCATCTCACACCAGTTAGAATGGCCATCATTAAAAAGTCAGGAAACAACAGGTGCTGGAGAGGATGTGGAGAAATAGGAACACTTACACTGTTGGTGGGACTGTAAACTAGTTCAACCATTGTAGAATTCATTGTGGCGATTCCTCAGGGATCTAGAACTAGAAATACCATTTGACCCAGCCATCTCATTACTGGGTATATACCCAAAGGACTATAAATCATGCTGCTATAAAGACACATGCACATTTTTTATGTTTATTGCAGCACTATTCACAATAGCAAAGACTTGGAACCAACCCAAATGTCCAACAAGGATAGACTGGATTAAGAAAATGTGGCAGATATACCCCAGGGAATACTATGCAGCCATAAAAAACGATGAGTTCATGTCCTTTGTAGGGAGATGGATGAAAGTGGAAACCATCATTCTGAGTAAACTATCTCAAGGACAAAAAACCAAACACCGCATGTTCTCACTCATAGGTGGGAATTGAACAATGGGAACACATGGACACAGGAAGGGGAACATCACACACCAGGGCCTGTTGTGGGGTGGGGGGAGGGGGGAAGGAGAGCATTAGGAGATATACCTAATGCTAAATGACGAGTTAATGGGTGCAGCACACCAACATGGCACATGGATACATATGTAACAAACCTGCACATTCTGCACATATACCCTAAAACTTAAAGTATAATAATAATAATAAAAAAGATTTAACTGAATCTGAAGAGCTGTCAAGGTGCGATTTTACAATTAAAGGATCCTCTTGCAAAAAAAAAAAACCCAATATTGATTCTTTCAATTCATGAGTATGGAATCTTTCTCCATTTATTTGCATTATCACTGATTTCTTTCACCAATATTTTGTTGTTCTCCTGATAGAGATCTTTCACCTCCTGGTTAGCTGTATTCCTAGATACTTCATTTTATTTGTGGCTATTGTAAGTGGAATTGTGTTCTAGATTTTACTCTCAGCCTGGATGTTGCTGGTGTATAGAAATGATACTGATTTTTGTACATTGATTTTATCCTGAAACTTTGCTAAGGTTGCTTATTAATTCTTGGAACCTTTTAGCAGTCTTTAGAGTTTTCTAGGTATAAAATCATATCGTCATCAAAAAGAGTTTGACTTCTTTTCCTCTTCAAATTCCTTTTTTTTCTTTCTCTTGCCTGGTTGATTTGGCAAGGACTTCCAGTACTATGTTGAAGAGAAGTGGTGAGAGTAGGCAGCCTTGTCTTGTTCTAGTTCTCAAGGGAAATATTTCCATCATTTGCCCATTCAGTCTGATGTTGGCTGTGGGTTTGCCTGGATGGCTCTTATTATTTTGAGGTATGTTCCTTTTTTTATTGAGGGTTTTTATCATGAAGAAATGTTGAATTTTATCAAAAGGTTTTTCTGCATCTATTGAGATGATTCTATAGTTTTTGCTCTTGATTCTATTTGTGTGGTGAATCATATTTGTTGATTTGCAACATATGCAACAAACGCAAATCAACAAATGTGATTTCAGTATTGAATCTCAAGAATAAAGCCTACTTGATTATGGTGTATTAACTTTTTGATGTGCTGTTAGATTCAATTTGCTAGTATTTGTTGAGGATTTTTGCATCTGTGTTTATGAGGGATATTAATCTGAAGTTTGTTATTGTTGTTGTATCTCTGCCTGATTTTGATATCAGGCTGATGCTTGTCTTATAGAATGAGTTAGGGAGGAGCCCCTGCTCCTCAATTTTTTGGAATAGCTTCAGTAGGATTAGTATCAGTTCTTGTTTGTATGTCTGGTAGAATTGGGGTGTGAATTCACTTGGTCTAGGGCTTTTTTGCCTTGGTAGGTTCTTTATTACTGATTCAATTTCAGAAGTTGAAATTGGTCTATTCGGAGTTTCAATTTCTTCATGATTCAATCTTTGGAGATTGTGTGCTTCCAGGAATTTATCCATTTCCTTTAGATTTTCTAATTTGTGTGCCTAGAGTTGTTCATTGTAGTCTCTGAGGATCTTTTGTATTTCTGTGGGATCAGTTGTAATATCATTTGTGTTGTTTCTGATTTTGCTTATTTGGATAGTCTCTTCCTTTTTCTTTGTTAATCTAGTTAGGGAGTCCACCAGTCTTAGTTAGTTTTTCAAAGAACCAACTCTTGGTTTCATTGATCTTTGTATGGGTTATTGCATCTCAATTTCATTAAGATCTTCTTTAATTTTAGTTGTTTCTTTTCTTTTGCTAGCTTTGGGGTTGGTTTGTTCTCTTTCTTTCTTGTTCCTTTAGGTGCAAAGTTAGTTTGTTAATTTGAGACCTTTCTAACTTCTTGATGAAGGCATTTTAGGACTATTAATTTTCCTCTTAACATTGCTTTGGCTATATCTCAGAGATTTTGGTAAGTTGTGTTCCTATTTTCATTAACTTCAAATAATTTTTAAATTTCTGCCTTAATTTCTATGTTCACCCAGGAGTTATCCAGGAGTAAGTTGTTTACTTTCCATTTATTTGTGTAATTTTGAGAGATCATTTTGGTATTGATGTCTATTTTTATTACACTGTGGTTTGAGAGTATACTTGGTATAGTTTCAATTTCTTTCTGAATTTATTGAGGCCTGCTTTATGACTGAGCATGTGGTTGATCTTTCAATATGTTCTGTGTGCACATGAGAAGAATGCATATTCTGTGGTTGTTGGATAGAGTGCTTTATAGGCCCATTTGGTCAAGTGTTGAGTTGAAGTCCAGAGTTTCTTTGTTAGTTTTGTGCTTTGGTGATCTAATGTTGTTAGTAGGGTGTTGAAGTCTCCCACTATTATTGTGTGGTTGTTTAAGTGTTTTCGTAGGCCAAGAAGAAGTTGTTTTATAAATCTGAGTGCTCCAAAGTTGGGTATGTATATATTTAGTATAGTTAAGGCTTCTTGTTGGACTTTATCCTTTATTATTATGCAATGCCCTTCATTGGCCTTAATTTTTATGTGTTTAAAGTCTGTTTTATCTGATGAATGAATGAATGACAAGTGAGTAATAATGAATGAATGAAGAATGGATTATGAAAGATGAAGAATGAAAATTGAATGATGAAGAATGAATGAATGATGAGGAATGGTGACACCTCTTTTTTTTCTGTTTGCATGGTAGATCTTACTGTATGCTTTTACGTTGAGTTTGTGGGTGTCATTACATGTAAGATGGTCTCTTGAAAACAACAGGTTGGTTGGGTCTTGTGTTTTTATCCAGCCTGCCACTCTGTGTCTTTTGAGTGGGCTGTTTAGCCCGTTTACATTCAAGGTTATTATTGATATGTGTGATTTTGATTCTATCATTGTATTGTTAGCTGGTTCTCGTGTAGTTGCTTTATAGTGGCTGTGAGCTATGTGCTTAAGTGTGTATTTGTGGTGGCAGGTGTCATTCTTTTGAATTCATATTTAGAACTCCCTTAAGGACCTCTTGTAAGGCTACTCTAGTTTAAACGTATTCCCTCAGCATTTGCTTGTCAGAGAAGCATCTTATTTCTCCTTCAGTTATGAAGCTTAGTTTAGTAGGATATAAAATTTTTGGTTGGAATTTCCTTTCTTTAAGGACACTGAAAAGAGGCCCCTAATCTCTTCTGGCTTGTAAGGTTTTTTCTGAGAAACCTGCTTCTAGCCTAGTGGGATTCCCTCTGTAGGTGACCTGCACCTTCTCTCTAGCTGCCTTTTAGATTTCTTCTTTTGCATTGATCTTGGTGATTCTGATGACTATGTGCCTTGGGTATGGTCATCTTGTATAGTATCTGGCTGAGATTCTCTGTATTTCTTGGATTTGCATGTCAATGTCTGTAGTGACACTAGAGGAGTTTTCGTGACTGTGTCCTCAAATGTATTTTACAAGTTGCTTATTCTCTCCCCTTATCTCTTAGGAATGCTGATGAATCATAGATTTGGTCTCTTTACATAATCTCATATTTCTCAGATGTTTTGTTCATTTTTCTTTTTGTTAAAATTTATTAAAATTCTATTAAAATTGCTAATGAATGCCTGAAACAAGAAGGCAAAGACATGCATATAGTCAGACTTAGGTCATAATTAAAAATTACACTTTCTCAGAAAAGTGTTGGAATATAAATTTAAATACATATAATATACTTGATGTTTTAGGAAAAATATTTAGAAGGATGTTGCATTTGCCAACTCAATGGAGTGTACTTTGTGCCCTTCCAAATCAAACAAATTGCTGTCAAGTGTTTACAAAATCATTTATATTCTAAAGAACATTGACACACAAGGCAGAAGTTAATTACAGAAAGAATTTTAGCTACCATTTTAGTCTCAGAAAGGCTTCTTTGCACAGATTCAACAGATTTATTTTTTTTTATCACCAAAGTTAAGAATAAGAATTAAATGACAGCCAGTGCTGGTAAGATTGATTTCTATCAATTCGTTACAACTTTAAATGCAAGACAGAAATATTTTGCACAACCACCATTCCAGTTATCCCTCAGATATGGAGCTCTAAGTTTGATGTTAGTTGGAAAGTCAAATCAAAAATAGAAGGCCTAGTTCTCCTGTAAAACTCAAAACCTCACACTCCCACAAAAAAGGAAACTCTGTTGTATTTGCCAGAGTATCATTTTTTATTCTATTTAATATTGTCTTACAATTGAAATTTCAAGTTTCAAGGCAGAGAACTGTGCATTGATCTACAGTTGTCATAGAGTTTTCTAGAAGCACGAGACATTCCCCCAACTCAGATACACAATCTAATGAATATTCTTCTCAGTTGTGGACAAAACAGAAATATAACAGGGTACAGATCCTCATTTGGAATGGGCTGCTGCACAGAGCCAAGTTACTAAAAACTATGACCATAAAAAGGAATTGAGTCAATGACCTAGAAATGCCTATAAGCAAATCCCTTGAACCACTCAGTTTTGGTCATATTAAATTAACCTTTGAGTAAATTCGGCCCTTTAAAATTTTTACTTGACAAAAATTGTATATATTTATGGCATACAACATGATGTTTTGAAATATGTAGACATTGTGGAATGATTAAATCAAGCTAATTAGCATACACATGACCTCATATACTTTTCATTTTTTTGTAATGAGAACACTTAAAATCTGCTGTCTTTGGAAATTTAAGGTATACAACTCATTGCCATTAACTGTGGTCCTCATGTTGTACATTTCTTGAACTTATTCTTCATGTCTAACTGAAATTTTGTATCCTTTCATGAGCACTTTTCTGGGTAACCCATCTCCTCACTCCCAGCCTCTGTTAACCACTATTTTTACTCTGCTTCTATGAGTTTGACTTTTTTGGCTTCCACACGTAAGTTTGATCATGCAGTATTTGTCTTTCTGTGCCTGGCTAATTTTATGTAACATAATGTTCTCCAGACTTATCAATGTTGTGGCAAATCAAAAGCTTTCCTTTGTTTTTAAGGCTGAACAGATTCCCCTGTGTATGTATACCACATTTTCTTTGTCTACTCATCTGTGGATGGACACTTAGGTTGATTTTGTATCTTGGCTGCAGTGAACATAGGGGAGCAGAGATCTCTTTGAAATACTGATTCATTTACTTTGGGCATATACCTAGTAGTGGAATATACTTTATTACATATTGGGATTGCTGGATCGTATGGTAGCTTTATTTCTGTTTTTTTTTTTTTTGGTGGGGAGAAGCATCATCCTTAAGGCTGTACTAATTTACATTCTGACCAACAGTGTGGAAGAGTGCCCTTTTCTCTGTACTCTTGCCAACACTATTTTTTATATTTCCAACTTTTATTTTAAGTTCAGGGGTACATGTACAGGTTGTGCAGATTTGTTACGTAGGTAAATGTGTGCCATGGTGGTTTGCTCCACAGATCATTCCATCACCCAGGTATTAAGCTCAGCATCCACTAGCTATTCTTCCTCATCCTCTCCCTCCTTCCACCCCTTGCCCTTTGACAAGACCCAGTGTGTGTTGTTCCCCCCATGTGTCTATGTGTTATTATCATTTAGCTCCCACTTCTAAGTGAAAACTTGGTGTTTGGTTTTCAGTTCCTGTGTTGGTTTGCTAAGGATAATGGCCTCCAACTCTATCCATGTCCCTGCAAATGACATGATCTCATTCCTTTTTATGGCTGCATAGTATTCCATTGTGTATATGTACCACATTTTTTAATCCAGTCTATCTTTGGTGGGCATTTATGTTGATTCTATATCTTTTCTATTGTGAATAGTGCTGCAGTAAACATACGTGTGCATGAGTCTTATTACAGAATGATTTGTATTCCTTTGGCTATATACTCAGTAATGGGATTGCTGGGTCCAGTAGTATTTTTGTCTTTAGGTCTTTGAGGAATTGCCACACTGTCTTCCACAATGGTTGAACTAATTTCCACTCTCAC
Organism: Hylobates moloch; assembly: GCF_009828535.3. Taxonomy (NCBI): domain Eukaryota; kingdom Metazoa; phylum Chordata; class Mammalia; order Primates; family Hylobatidae; genus Hylobates; species Hylobates moloch. The sequence continues at coordinate 62,593,057 of NW_026652278.1, read as the reverse complement.
CAACAGTGTATAAGTGTTCCTCCTTCTCCACGACCTCTCCAGCATCTGTTATTTTTTGACTTTTTAACAGTAGCCATTCTGACTGGTGTGAGATGGTATCTCATTGTGGCTTTGATTTGCATTTCTTTTTAAAAAATATTTGTCCTTCAACTTTTATTTTAAGTTCCAGGGTATGTGTGCAAGATTTGCAGGTTTGTTACGTAGGTAAACATTTGCCTTGATGGTTTGCTGCACAATCAACCCAACACTTAGGTATTAAGCCCAGAATCCCTTAGCTATTCTTCCTGATGCTTTCCCTCCCCCTACCCCACCCCCACCCCTAACAGCCTCCAGTGTGTGTTATTCCCCTCAATGTGTTCATATGTTCTCATCATTCACCTCCGACTTATAAGTGAGAGCACATGGTGTTTCGTTTTCTGTTCCTGCATTAGTTTGCTGAGGATAACAGCTTCCAACTCCATCCATGTTCCTGCAAAGGACATGATCTTCTTCCTTTTTATGGCTGCATAGTATTCCATAGTGTATGTGTACTATATTTTCTTTATCCAGTCTATCATTGATGGGCATTTGAGTTAATTCCATGTCTTTGCTATTATGAATAGTGCTGCAATGAACATACACATGCATCTATCTTTATAATAGAATGATTTATATTCCTTTGGGTATAAAACCATTAATGGGATTGCTGGGTCAAATTGTAGTTCTGCCTCTAGATCTCTGAGGAATCGCCACACTGTCTTCCACAATGGTTAAACTAACTTACACTCCCACCAACAGTGTAAATGCGTTCCTATTTCTCTGCAACCTCACCAGCATCTGTTGTTTCTGGACTTTTTAATAGTCACCATTATGATTGGCGTGAGATGGTATTTCACTGTGGTTTTGATTTGCATTTCTCTACTGATCAGTGATGTTGAGCTTTTTTTCATATGTTTGTTGGCCACCTGCATGTATGTCTTCTTTTGAGAAGTGTCTGTTCAGTCCTTTGCCTACTTTGTAGTGGCTTTTTTTTTTTTTTTGGTAAATTTAAGTTCCTTTTAAATGCTGGATATTAGACCTTTGTGAGATACATAGTTTCCAAAAATTTTCTCCCATTCTGTAGGTTATCTGTTCACTTGATGATAGTTTCTTTTGCTGTGCAGAAGCTCTTTAGTTTAATTAGATCCCATTTGTCAATTTTTGCTTTCGTTGCAGTTGTTTTTGGCATCTTCATCATGAAATCTTTGTTTGTGCCTATGTCCTGAATAGTACTGCCTAGGTTTTCTTCTAGGGTTTTTATAATTTTGGGTTTTACATTTAAGTCTTTAATCCATCTTGAGTTGATTTTTATATATAGTGTAAGGAAGGGGTCCAGTTTTAATTTTCTACCTAGGGCTAGCCAGTTCTCCCAGCACCATTAATTAAGTAGGGAATCCTTTCCCCATTCCTTATTTTTGTCAGGTTTGTTGAATATCAGATGGTTGTAGGTGTGCAGTCTTATTTCTGGGTTCTCTATTCTGTTCCATTGGTCTATGTGTCTGTTCATGTACCAGTACTGTGCTGTTTTGGTTACTGTAGCTCTGTAGTAGAGTTTGAAGTCAGGGAATGTGATACCTCTAGCTTTGTTCTTTTTGCTTAGGATTGGCTATTCGAGTTCTATTTTGGTTCCATATTAATTTTAAAATATTTTATTCTATTTCTGTAAAGAATGTTAGTGGTAGCTTGATGGGAATAGCATTGAATCTATAAATTACTTCGGACAGTATGGCCATTTTCACAACATTGATTCTTCCTATTCATTAGCATGGAATGATTTTCCATTTGTTTATGTCATCTCTGATTTCTTTGAACAGTGGTTTGTAGTTCTCCTTGAAGAGGTCCTTTACTTTCATGTTAGCTCTGTTCCTAGGTATTTTATTCTCATTGCAGCAACTGTGAATGGGAGTTCATTTATGATTTGTTTCTCTACTTGCCTGTTGTTGAATGATTTCCCATTTGTTCGTGTCATCTCTGATTTCTTTGAGCAGTGGTTTGTAGTTCTTCTTGAAGAGGTCCTTCACTTCCCTGTTAGCTGTATTCCTAGGTACTTTATTCTCATTGTGACAATTGTGAATGGGAGTTCATTTATGATTTGGCTCTCTACTTGCCTGCTGTTTTTCCACAGGAATGGTAGTGATTTTTGCACATTGATTTTTGTATCCTAAGACTTTGCTGAAGTTTCTTTTCAGCTTAAGAAGCTTTTGGGGTGAGACAGTGGGGTTTTCTAGATGTGCAATTATGTCACACAAACAAAGAGAGTTTGACTTCCTCCTTTCCTATTTGAATACACATTATTTCTTTTTCTTGCCTGATTGCCCTGGTCAGAACTTCCAATACTATGTTGACTAGGAGTGGTAAGAGAGGGCATCCTTGTCTTGTGCCAGTTTTTAAGGGGAATGCTTCCAGCTTTTGCCCATTCAGTATATTGGCTGTGGATTTGTCATATATGGCTCTTATTATTTAGAGGTATGTTCCTTCAAAACCTAGTTTATTGAGAGCTTTTTACATGAAAGGATGCTAATTTTTACCAAAGGCCTTTCCTGCATCTGTTGAGATAATCATGTGTTTTTTGTTTTCAGTTCTGTTTATGTGATAAATCACATTTATAGATTTGTGTATGTTGAACGAACCTTGCATTCCAGGGATGAAGCCTACTTAATCATGGTAGATAAGCTTTTTTATGTGCTGCTAGATTCAGTTTTCCAGTATTTTTTGAGGATTTTTGGTATCAATGTTTATCAAGGATATTGGCCTGACGTTTTCTTTTTTGTTATATCTGTGCCAGGTGTTAGTATCAGGATGATGCTGGCCTCATAGAATGGGTTATGGGGGAGTCCCTGCTTTTCAGTTGTTTGGAATAGTTTCAGTAGGAATGGTACCAGCTCTTCTTTGTACCTCTGGTAGAGTTAAGCTGTGAATCCATCTGGTTGTGGGCTTTTTTTGGTTGATAGGCTATTCATTAATGAATTGATTTCAGAGCTTGTTGATCTGTTCAGGGACTCAGTTTCTTCCTGGTTCAGTCTTGGGAGGGTGTCTGTGTCCAGGGATTTGCCCATTTCTTCTAGATTTTCAATTTATGTGCATAGAGGTGTTCATAACATTCTCTCATGGTTGTTTTTATTTCTGTGGGTCAGTGGTAGTATCCTCCATGTCATTTCTGATTGTGTTTATTTGAATTTTCTCTCTTTTCTTTTTTATTAGTCTAGTTAGCAGTCTATTTTATTAATTTTTTTTCAGAAAATTAGCTTCTGGATTTTTGATCTTTTAAATGGTTTTTCATGTTTCTATCTCCTTTAGTTTAGCTCTGCTTTTGGTTATTTATTGTCTTCAGCTTGCTTTGGTATTTCTTCACTCTTGGTTTCCTAGTTCTTTTAGTTGTGATGTTATGTTGTTAATTTCAGATCTTTTTAACATTTTGATGTGGGAATTTAGTGCTGTAAGTTTCCCTCTTTACACTACATTAACTGGGTTCCAGAGATTTTGGTATGTTGCATTTTTGTTCTCATTAATTTCAAGATTTCTGCCTTAATTTTATTATTTACCCAACAGTTATTCAGGAACAGGTTATTCAATTTCCATGTAATTTGGTGGTGTATTAATTTGTTTTCATGCTGCTATGAAGAAATACCCCAGGCTGGGTAATTTATAGAGAAAAGAGGTTTAATTGACTCACAGTTCCACATGGCTGGGGAGGCCTCAGGAAGCTTACAGTCATGGCAGAAGGGGAAGCAAGCGTGTTCTTTTTCACAAAGTGGCAGGAGAGAGAAGTACCAGCAGGGGAAATGTCAGATTCTTATAAAACCATCAGCTCTCCTGAGAACTCACTCACTATCATGAGAGCAGCATGGAGGAAACTGCCCCCATGTTCTGATTACCTCCAACCAGGTTCCTCCCATGAGAGGTGGAGATTTTGGGAAGTACAATTCAAGACAAGATTTTGGTGGGAGCACAGCCAAACCATATTATGTGGGTTTGAATGAATTTCTTAATCTTGATTTCTAATTTGATTGCACCATGGTCTGAGAGATAGTTCATTATGATTTCAGTTCTTTTACATTTGCTGAGGAGTGTTTTACTTCTGATTATGTGACCAATTTTGGAGTAAGTGATGTGTGGCAATGAGGAGAAGAATGTATATTCTGTTGTTTTGGGGTGTAGAGTTCTATAGATGTCTATCAGTTCCACTTGATCCAGAGTTGAGTTCAGGTCCTGAATATTTTTGTTAACTTTCTGTCTTGATGATCTAGATATTAGAAAATATTGTCAGTGGGTTTTAAAGTCTCCCACTATTATTGTGTGGGAGTCTAAGTCTCTTTGAAGGTCTCTAAGAACTTGCTTTATGAATCTGGGTGTTCCTATTTTGGGTGCACATATATTTAGGATAGTTAGCTATTCTTGTTGAATTGAACCCTTTATCATTATTTAATACTCTTCTTTGCCTTTTTTGATATTTTTAGGTTTAAAGTCTTTTTTTGTTGGATGCTAGGATTGCAACCCCTGCTTTTTTCTATTTTCTATTTGGTTGGTAAATTTTCCTCCATCCCTTTATTTTTAGCCTGTGTGTGTTTTTGCATGTGAGATGCATCTCTTGAAGACAGCTTACAAGTGGGTCTTGGTTCTTTATCCAGCTTTTTACTCTGGGTCTTTTAATTGGAGCATTTAAGGTTAATACTCTTATGTATGGATTTGATCCTGTGATCATGATGCTAGCTGGTTATTTTGCAGACTTGTTTATGTAGTTGCTTTATAATGTCACTGGTCTGTATACTTCAGTGTATTTTTGTAGAGGCTGGCAACAGTTTTTCCTTTTTATATTTAGTGCTTCCTTCAGGAGCTTTTATAAAGCAGGTCTGGTGGTAACAAATTCCCTCAGGATTTGCTTGTCTGAAAAGGATCTTATTTCTTCTCTTATGAAGCTTAGTTTGGCTAGATATGTAATTCTGCATTGGAATTTCTTTTCTTTAAAAATGTTGAATATTGTCCCCCAATCTCTTCTGACTTCCATGGTTTCTGCTGAGAGGTCCACTGTTAGTCCAATGGGCTTCCCTTTGTAGGTGGCCTTGCCTTTCTTTCCAGGGGCCTTTAACATTTTTTATTGCATTTTGACCTTGGAGGATCTGATGATTACGTGTTTTGGGGATGATCTTCTTGTGGAGTAAGTATCTTACTGGGGTTCTCTGCATTTTCTGAATTTGAATGTTGGCCTCTGTAGGTAGGTTGGGGAAGTTCTCCTGGGTGATATCCTGAATTATGTTATCCAAAATGGTCCCATTCTCGTCATCTTTTTCAGGTACCCCAATCAGTCATAGATTCAGTCTCTTTACTTAATCTCATATTTCTCAGAGGTTTTGTTTATTCCTTTTCATTGTTTTTCTCTGTTTTTGTCTGCCTCTGTTATTTCAGAATGACATTCTTCAAGCTCTGAGATTCTTTCCTCTGCTTGGCCTATTCTACTATTAATACTTCTGATTGCATCGTGAAGTTCTTGTGTTTTTTTCAGCTCTATCAGGTTGGTTATATTCCTCTCTATACTGGCTATTTTGGCTGTCAGCTCCTGCATTGTTTTATCATGATTCTTAGCTTCCTTGCATTGAGTTGCGAAGTGCTCCTTTAGCTCAGTGAAGTTCATTTTTTAAATCCACATTCGGAAGCCTATTTCTATCATTTCAGCCATCTCAGCCTCAGTCCAGTTCTAAAACCCTGCTGGAGAGGTGTTGTGGTCATTTAGAGGAAAGGGAGCACACTGGATTTTTGAGTTTTCAGTGTTTTTGTGCTGATTCTTTCTCATCTTTGTTGGCTTATCTACCTTTGATCTTTGAGATTGTTGACCTTTGGATGGGTTTTTGTTATTGTTGTTCTTGTTGTTTTGCTTGTTTTTTCCTTGAACAGTCTGACCACTTTTCTGTAGGGCTGCTATGGTTTGCTGGGTGGCTGCTTCAGACCCTAGACACCTCAGTTTTTCCAGTACCTGGAAGTATTACCGGTGAAGGCTGCAAAACAGCAAAGATGGCAGCCTGCCCCTTCGTCTCAGAGCTCTGTCCCAGAGAAGTACTGACCTGTTGCCAGCCTGAATGCACCCATAGGATGTGGCTGGAAACCCTGTTTTGGAGGTCTCACACAGTTAAGAGGAATGGGATCAGGGACCTCCTTGAAGAAGCAGCCTTCCTGAATTTTTGTAGAGCAGCTGTGCTGTGTTTGGCTTACCTTCACCCCCATATAGGTTTGCACTTTCCAAGGCCCACAGGTTGGACTGGGTGAGATGCCCAAACAGCAAAGGTGGCAGCCCACCTGGCCCCCTGGGCACTCCATCACAGGGAGAAATTAGAACTTTGTCAGCCATAGAACATGGGTGGGGGTGGTTGGAGGCCCTGGTTGGGAGGACCTGCCCAACAAGGAGGAATGGATTGGGGTTCTATTTAAAGAAGCAGTCTGGCCACACCTTAACAAAACAGCCATGCTTTGCTGGGGATCCATCTCTGCCTCTATTGGCTTGGACTCTTCAAATCCTACAGGCTGGAATGGGCTCCTAGCAACGTTGGCAGCTCATCCCTCCGCACTGGGCACTCCAGCCAAGGGAGAGATCAGAGCTCTTTCCTAGAATATGGGCAGGGGTGCTGGAGGTCCCCACTGGGAAGTCCTGCCCAGTGAGGAGGAATGGATTGGGGTCCCACTTAAAGAAGTAGTCTGGCCACATTTTCATAAAGCAGCTGTGCTGTGCTGGGGATCCCTTACTTGTCCAGACTGTTGGGACTCTCCAAAGCCCACAGACTTGAACGGCTGAATTGTCCAAATAACAAAGGTGGCAGCCCACCCCTTTCCCTGGCAGCTCCATTCCATCTCAGGCAGGCACTACCCTGTTGGTGGCTGGCTGAAGTTCCAAGCCAGTGGGTCTTATTTTGTGAGGTGCCTTGGAAGTGGGGCCCACAGATGGACGCTGTTCAGCTCCCTGGATTAGGCCCCCTTCCTAGGGGTATGTATGGACCTCCCGCCTCGACTGAGTTGTAGTCACCTTTGCCAGGGATCCTGTGGCAGGGGTATGTAAATCTCCTGGGTCTCTGTACATACCTGAGTGGCTGCCCTGCTGAGACTCCACACAGCTCTGTGTATCTGACCCAATGTACTGGTGGAGTGGGTTTATGAGGGGATCTCCTGATCTGAGGGTTGCAAAGATCCATGGGAGAAATGTGGTTTCCCGGGGTGGCACATTCACTTACCACTTCCTTGGCTGGGTGGGGGGTTCCCTTGGCTTTGCGTCACTTCCAGGTGAGCTGTCATCCTGCCCTGCTTTTCTCTGTTTTCTGTGGATTGGTTATTTCCCTGATCAGTCCCAGTGCGAATATCTGGACATTTCAGTTGAAGGTGCTGTATTTACTCACTGCTTTTCTTCCTCTTTATGAGTGCCATGCACCATAGCTACTTCTAATTGGATGTCTCAGCCCACTCTCTGCTGTTCTTCTTTCTCAATTCTCTTTTCTGTATTTTTGTCTGACTGTGTTAATTGAAAAATTGCTCTTTGAGCTCTCAGATTCTTTCCTCAGCTTGGTCTATTCTGCTGTTAATACTTCCAATTATATTATGTAATTTTTGTAGTGAATTTTTCAGCTCAAGAAATTAAGTTTTTGTCTCTCTTTAAGTGAGAATTTCACCTTTCAGTCCTTGAATCATTTTACTGGATTGCTTGGCGTCCTTGGATTGAGTTTCAACTTTCTTCTTGATCTCAATGAGCTTCTTTTCCATCCATATTTTGAATTCTATGTCTGTCATTTCAGATAATTCAGGCTGGTTAAGAAACATTTCTGGGGAGCTAGTGGGCTCATTTGGAGGTAAGGGGGCAGTGTGGCTTTTTGAATTGCCTGAGTTCTTATGCTGATTCTTTCTCATCTGGGAGGGATGGTATTCTTTTAATTGTGGTGTAAGTTGAGTGTACTTTGTTGGCTTTGTTTCTCAAAGTTTTTAGAGGACTAAGGCTCTGTACGGTGTCTTTGTTGTAGAATTCTTACTCTTGATTTTGCAAGGGCAGGATTAGTAAAGTGATTTTGATGTTGTAGTTTGGGCTACAATCTAGTAGATGGTCCTTGAGAGCAACGGGCAGTAGATAGGCTTCTATTCAGCCTTGTGGTTCCTTTTTCTATGTTAACATTTGCAGCTGTGTTCTGCAATGCAAGGGGGAAATAGATGACCTCCTCATCCAGTCTGCTTGTGGACCTTGCGGGAGCAACATCCAATCACTGGCACTGTATCTTCGATTTTGTTGTTGTTTTTATTAGGTCTTTGGGGCCACGGGGCTCCCTTAGGGAGAGGTCTGGTGTGGAAATAACCCATATCCTTACTGGACCATTCCCCTTCCCCAGGTACCTTTCCAGTTTGGAAATCAGTCTTAGCATTCAGGCACCCCGTATTTGGTGCCTAACTTCCTTCCTCTTCAGTCTCTGGGACTGCATCTTTTCTCCATTCACATTTGGTAGTTTCTCTCTGAAGATTTGTACAAATTATGTTGGTGTATATGAAATTGTGGTCTCCTTCTGTGGGAGTGGCAATTTCTGACTGTATCTGGTCCCAATCTGTATTTTAAAAGTATGGCAAGTTTTGAATTTTCAGTATATGCTGAAACTGGGTGGTTTTTAAAGAGCAGAAATTTATTTCTCATAGTTCTGGAGGCTCAGGAGTTCAAGATCAAGGCACTGACAGGTGTGATCTTGTGAGGGCTGCTTTTGCTTCCAAACTGATGCCCTGTTGCTGTCCTAATGTGGTGGGAGGTGGAAGGGGAAAAGGAACACTTTTATGATGTCATTTATTTTAATGTGATCGCTAGTCATCAGTATTTATTGTTTTGTTTTTGTTTACTTTATGTATTCACCTAGGAATAGCCTATATGAAAATTTTATATCTGAAGTATACGTAACACTTAGTCCAGGATCATATTATTAGATAAGAACTCACATTTGAGGATGACAACAAAGATCTTTAATTGATAGAGTTTCTTAATTTAGTTGTAAATTTCTCTGTAATTTAATTCTAATATTCTTTTCTAAATGGTTTTAAATTTAGCCTTATGGTTTAGTGTATTAGAAGCAAAGTCCAATAAAATTACATCTTTATAATATCCTGTAAGACATTAAATTACATATTATTAATTCCACTTTTGAAAAGTAATTAGGATGTAATAACTGCCAATAGCAATTGCATACATTCACTAAAATTTACTTGTTTGTGTATATAATTTGGGGGTTATTTTAAAAAATTATGTGGTTTGCAGTGGATTATTTATTAGCACTTAAAATTTTCCACATGAAAAATAAGCCTTTGATAACCAAAGGGGTATGATCTCAATATCATCTGTTTCCTAAAATATTTATTCCAGAGTGAATATCAGGATGCCCATTTGTAGGGAGACAAGATCCATCTGAAATTATTTTCCCGTGAATTGCTCATTTTTATTGTTCTCATAATCAACACAAGATGTTAAAATAAATGTATTTGTAAGCTTATTTCTTATTTCATAATACATCTGTAACATTTATTTAAAAGTAAATCTATTCAAAATATTGGAGAATCATTTGTTATCCTTTGCCACGGTACTTTGACATGTTTATGGGTGATAGATTGTTAGATGTGGGAACAATATAGTTACGAATGACAAGCACTCACAACACAGTAAAATTCTTATCGGAATCTTGAAGGTTTTGGTATATGTATTCAAGAGTTTCTGTGATTTAAAAGACTGTAATTAAATTGATCAATGAGAACACATGGACACAGGAAGGGGAACATCACACACTGGGGACTGTTGTGGGGTTGGGGGAGGGGGGGAGGGGTAGCATTAGGAGCTATACCTAATGCTAAATGACGAGTTAATGGGTGCAGCACACCAACATGGCACATGTATACATATGTAACAAACCTGCACATTGTGCACATGAACCCTAAAACTTAAAATATAGTAAAAAAAAAAGATCGTAATTAAAATATAACTATAGAAATTCTTCCACTTTTCTGACTATGTAGTAGATGCAGAATTCATGAATGTGTACTTGATCTATGGTACTAAAGTATTTTGGGAGATACAAAAGTTTAAAACAGTCTTGGTCACCATAATGCTTATAGTTATTTGAGACTTATGAAAATTATCAGAAACATAAGACAAACTTTGGTAAGTACCCTAATGGAGGAAAAGATCTCCAACAGTTGACAGGATCAGGGAAGTCTGAACTAAGGACATAGGATGTGAGTTGGGAGGTGAAGATCAGGTATTATTTTAGCAAGGAGAAATGGAGGGTGTTCTACCTGGAAAAAACCTTGGGAGATGTTGTAAAAGTGAGAAAGCATAAAATGCCCAGTATATTTGGATTACATGATAGAAAATGGTGTTGAAAGAGTTAGGATGGGACACAGCATGGAGTGTTTTCAATGCCTTAGCCAAAAACTGCAAATTTTATTTGATTACTAATGAAATGATTTACAATTTTGATCAGAGTCTAGGGGATTTAGTGTGACAATTGTATATTGATTCATTTAATAAAAAATGCTGATAAAATGCTATAAAATTAATAATATTGGTTTAAAATTTGAGCAAAGGTGGTGCTTGTCTGTCACTCTAACAAATTCATTTATAGTTGACTCTTGAACAACAAGGATTTGAACTGTGCAGGTCCATTTATATGTAGATTTTAAAAAATAAAAGCTACATGGAGGGTGCCTGTCTCTCTTACTTCCCCTTCTACCTCCTCCATCTCTTCTGCCTCTGCCTCCACTGAGACAGCAAGACCCACGCTTTCTCTTTCTCCTCCTCCTCAGCCTACTGAATGTGAAGACAACAAGGATGAAGGCCTTCATGATGATCCACTTCCACTTAATGAATAGTGTCTTCATTCTGTTCTCATGCTGCTAATAAAGATATACCTGAGACTGGGTAATTTAGGAAGGAAAGAGGCTTAATTGACTTACAGTTCAGCATGGCTGGAAGGCCTCAGGAAACTTACAATCATGGCAGAAGGGGAAGCAAACAGGTCCTTCTTCACATGGTGACAGGAAGGAGGAGTGCCAAGCAAAAGGGGGAAAAGCCCCTTATAAAACCATCAGAGCTCATGAGAACTCACTCGCTATCATGAGAACAACAGTGTGGAGGTAACCACCCACATGATTCAATTACCTCCCACCAGGTACCCCCCATGACACGTGGGGATTATGGGAACTAAAATTCAAGATGAGATTTGGGTAGGGACACAGCCAAACCATATCATTCCACCCCTGGCTCCTCCCAAATCTTGTGTCATCACATTTTTTTTTTTTTTTTTTGAGACGGAGTCTTGCTCTGTCGCCCAGGCTGGAGTGCAGTGGTGCAATCTCGGCTCACTGCAAGCTCCGCCTCCCAGGTTCATGCCATTCTCCTGCCTCAGCCTCCCAAGTAGCTGGGACTACAGGCGCCCGCCACCACGCCTGGCTAATTTTTTGTATTTGTAGTAGAGATGGGGTTTCACTGTGGTCTCAATCTCCTGACCTCGTGATCCGCCCGCCTTAGCCTCCCAAAGTGCTGGGATTACAAGCGTGAGCCACTGCACCTGGCCGTCATCACATTTTAAAACACAATCATGCCTTCCTAACAGTCCCCCAAAGTCTTATCTCATTCCAGCATTAATCCAAAAGTACAAGTCCAAAGTCTCATCTGAGATAAGGCAAGTCCCTTCTGCCTATGAGACTATAAAATCAAAAGCAAGTTAGTTACTTCCTAGGTACAATGGAGGTACAGGTGTTGAGTAAATACACCCATTCCAAGTGGGCAAAATTGGTCAAAACAAAGGGGCTACAGGCCCCATGCAAGTCCCAAATCCAATAGGGCAGTCATTAAACCTTAAAGTTCCAAAATGGTCTTTGACTTCATGTCTCACATCTAGGGTACACTGACACAAGAGGTGGGCTCCCATGGCCTTGGGCAGCTCTGCCCCTCTGGCTTTTCAGGGTATAGCAACCCTCCTGGCTACTTTCATGGGCTGGCATTGAGTGTCTGCTGCTTTTCCAGCCACAAGCTGTTAGCAGATCTACCATTCTGGGGTCTGGAGGACTGTGGCCCTCTTCTCACATCTCCATTCGACAGTGCCCCAGTGGAGACTCTGTGTGGGGGCTCCCACACCACATTTCCCTTCCACACTTCCTAGCAGAGGTTTTCCATGAGGGCTGTGTTCCTGCAACAAACTTCTGCCTGGACATTCAAGCATTTCCATACATCCCCTGAAATCTAGACAGAGGTCCCTAAACCTCAGTTTTTGACTTCTGTGCACCCACAGGCTCAACACCATGTGGAAGCTGCCAAGGCTTGGGGCATGGACCCTCTGAAGCCATGGCCTGAGCTGTACCTTGACCCCTCTTAGCCATGTCTGGAGCAACTGGGATGCAGGGCACCAAGTCCCAAGTCAGCACACAGCAGGGGGCCCTGGCCTCCGCCCATGAAATCATTATTTTCTCCTAGGCCTCTAGGCCTGTAATGGGAGGGGCTGCTGTGAAGGTCTCTGACATGCCCTGGAGACATTTTAGCCATTGTCTTGGTGATTACATTTGGCCTTGTTACTTATACAAATTTCTGCAGCAGGCTTGAATTTCTCCCCAGAAAATGGGCTTTTCTTTTCTATTGCATCCTCAGGCTGCAAATTTTTCAAACTTTTATGCTCTGCTTCGTCTTGAATGCTTTGTCACTTAGAAATTTATTCTGCCAGATACCCTAAATTATCTCTCTCAAGTTCAAAGTTCCACAAGTCTCTAGGGCAGGGGCAAAATCCTGCCAGTTTCTTTGCTATAGAACGACAAGAGTCACCTTTGTTCCGGTTCCCAAAAAGTTCCTCCTCTCCATCTGAGATCACCTCAGCCTGGACTTTATTGTCCATATCACTATCAGCATTTTGGTCAAAGCTGTTCAACAAATCTCTAGGAAGTTCCAAACTTTCCCACACCTTCCTGTCTTCTGAGCTCTCCCAGTCTCTAGGATGTTCCAAACTTCCCCACATTTTCATGTTTTCTTCTGAGCCCTCTAAACTCTTCCAACCTCTGCTTGTTACCCAGTTCCAAAGTTGCTTCCATATTTTTGGGTGTCTTTACAGCAGCACCCCACTCTCTGTGGTACCAATATACTGTATTAGTCTATTCTCATGCTGGTAATAAAGACATATCTGAGACTGGGTAACTTATAAAGAAAAGAGGTTTAATTGACTCACAGTTCAGCATGGCTGGGGAGGCCTCAGGAAACTTACAACATGGTGAAGGGGAAGCAAACATATGGTGCCAGGAAGGAGAAGTCCAATCAAAAAGGGGGAAAGCCCCTTATAAAACCATCAGCTCTGTGAGAACTCAGTCACTATCACAATAACAGCAGCATGGGGGTAACTGCCCCCATGATTCAATTACCTCCCACCATGTCCCTCCTGTAACACATGGGGATTATGGGAACTACAATTCAAGATGAGATTTGGGTGGGGACAGAGCCAAACCATATCAAATAATAAATATATTTTCTCTTTTTTATGATTGTTTAACAACACTTTCTTTTCTTTAGCTTGCTTTATAACATACAAAATGTTTGTTAATTGTTTATGTTATTGGTAAGTCTTCTGATCAACAGTAGACATTCCTGTTAAATTTTGGGGAAGTTGAAAGTTATATGCAGCTGAAAATCTGTGTGGGGTTTGACACTCCTAACTCCCATGTTGTTCAGTGGTCATCTGTACATTGATTTTGCTGCTTATAATAAAACATAATCAAATTACATAGCTGGAATGATAATTTTACCAATATGACAATTTTGACGATGATACCATATTAATAATGATAATATCTATTGAATTTAGTCAAATGTCAGAAGCATCTTATTTAATATTTTATTTGAATGTTCTTTTTTGTAGTGTCATCATCAAATAAATTATAAGTTTAAACATATGATCCTATTTTTCTAGATTCATATTGAGTTTCAACTTTGTGACTTCCTAAGATATATTCTGTTTCCTTTCTGAATAATAGGTGTTTACAAGTTGATGTTGTTATTTGCCTTCAGATAGTTTTGTGATTATTTCTTTTTGGTTACAGTAATCATCTGAAGAAATTTTTATGTCATTTAAAATTTTCAATGATCTTTCTTTAAAAATATACTCTGCTTTTATTTTACAAACATACATTTAAGGTGATGTTCTTAAATGTTAATTTAATATTTACTGTTAATAATATTAAAAAATATACATAGATAGGCAGCTTAATATATTGGAAAGAGCTCTGAAATGGAAACCAAGACTTGTGGCTTTGCCATTAAACTAGTTGTTGCTTTGAGGTTACCCTGAAAGCCTCTACTTTCTTGTTTGTAAAATAGGGAAATAATTGTATCCACATAGGTTGTTGGGGGATTAAATTGGATAGTGGGATTAATGGAAATCTTCAAAAATCTTAACTATTGTTGTTATGTAATGTCATCATTTAGAATATATGTTGTTATAATCTGAAAATGTTTCCTACTATTCACATTCTGAAATTTGTTCCATTGTGCTTCTGTCTAGTTCTGTTTGTACTTTTTCAATATAGATATTGCTATGATGTACTAATCTAAGTTTAAAGGAAAGTGCTGGATCTAAATTTTCTACCACTTCCCTGCCTGCTGCTGTCAGCACCATAGTGTTGATGTTTTGTGTTAACACTGTGAAGGGAATTTATGAGAATAATTAGTTTTGTGTTGCTTATATTAGAGCTGGTTATCTTAATTCTTGCTTGGTGGGAGGTGTGTTCCTTGCTATCATTTGGCTCCTGGCCCACAGCTTTAAATTATGTGGAGGAGAAAATGAGTATAAATGGCTCCTTCCTGTGGCGTCCCTTACAGTTTTTCTCCTAACAGAAAGTCTCTTAGTTTTTTCTCATCAGTTTCTCCTTGTGTTGCACTCTAAAGTGATGTCCCATCTGCTGGTCAAGCTGCAAAGCAATTCTTTTAAGCATCATTAGCCTATGGTTAAGAATTAGATTCCTTTTTTTGGGAATAAATTTTAATTGGTTATGGTTTTTACTGAAATGAGTTGATTAGATGTGTAGAGAAACTGCTATAATTTTTTCATGTTTAAGGGAAAGCCAGTAAAATATATTTGAGGAGAAAGTGTACTTAAGAATTATTTAAGATAAATTTGGTGGGGGAAAATCTGCAAGTGTAAAAATCAGGATTAAAATATGATGCTTTCAATGTTTCTTTTTGTTGATGGTGAATAACTGATATAGTACATCATGTTTTTGACATCTTTGGGCATATAAGCCAAATTTTATAGAATTTTTGATTTATATTCTTATGATAGCTTTTCAATTTATCAGTTCTTTGCCTATGATGTGCCTGCTGAGCATGAAAGGCACTTTTGAGCTATGTAGTAACAAAAAAAAAATGCCACAAATACATCGGCCCAGGGGATAGGCTTTCTGTAAAAATGACCTGAATAACTACAGTTGCTGTAAACAATTTTTATGGATACTTGATGCTCCCTCCCTGTCTTTTTGTTTGAATTAGTAATCAGATTGGTATTTTACTAACATCCTGGAGGTGAGAATTGTCATTCTAATATAGGTATTATAATGCAATATCTGGCTGGGTCATACTGGATCAGAATGACCTTAGCCAGTATTGTGCAGAAATGTTTTAAGATTTTGGAGAACTACTCTTTCTTTGTAAAAAGGTAACTCTGTGGCAGGTACTGTGTAGTGCTAAGATTCTTAAGGGGTATTTCAAAGCAAGCATGCCTCTTATAGCTGTCTGTACTATATTTCATTTTATTAAAGATTTTATGTATTTTACAATACTGATGTCAGCTGCTGTTTTACAGCACTGCCCACTTCCCATGCTGATTTAACTAACGGGCTTTTTGTTACAGATCAGAACTTTAGATGATTTAAAGAAGGATAGGAAGGTAGGATGGAGGTTTTGGAATGAGGTCTGAACAAATAATTAACTTTTGTGAGAATTGTACGTGCTTTCATATGCTTTTGATCAGACTTGAATTTAACCAAAAAGGAACTTGTGGTTTGCTTTGTTATTAACATTATGTGGAACTCATGTTAATGTGCATGGCCAGCTTTCTTAAGGTAATTATCAGTCATGTAATCATTAATTGACAGACACTATTTTCTACCTTTATCATTCTGAGTATTTCAGTCATAAGTAAATGAAACCCCTCATTTTTCATGTTCTGGCACTATTCTCAAAACATACAAAGGCCATTGGGATTAAAGTATAAGACTTTTTTCTATCTTTTTCCTTTAAGATGATCTTCCTCAGTGCTCTGTTTTTCTTTCCCTTTTGTTCACTTCCCCCTAGGATCTATTGTCACAGTCTTTTTTTCTGCTGATGTTTAATGAAGGCTTTCAACTCAGTTCAAACAAGTGTTGAAGTCAGATCTCAAGTAAAAGAATGTGAGAAAGGCCCATTTTACCATCTGAAGAGAGGGTAGGAATGGTGGTATGTAGTATGTTAGAGGGGCAGAAGGAGATGGACATGGAGGGGGTGAGTAACCTGAGACCTGTGAGTCATGTAAGGTCTGTACAAAGAAAAATTTCTGCTCAGAAGAATTCCAAGTAGTTGAAAACAGGACTGAACGTAAATAAACGAGAGGAAATTCAATGTATAATTATAAAAAGTAAGAACTCCCTATGCTTTCGTCAGACTGTCCAAATAAGTTATTGCATATTTTTAGAAGCACATTCCCTATGGTGCATGGCAATGTAAAGAATTCAGAATCAGGTCTCACCCTATACCTAATTTCTGAGTAAATTTTATTTGGAAGTTAGAATATTGCCATGTACTTATATTGTACATTATAGTTTCTGAGTGCCTTTTTATGCATTTCATTTTTAGATGCTCGAAACAGTGTAGAGACATAAGCAGATAAGGTGATGGTATTTCCATTTTGTATATTATTTAAATGTCCCTTTACTGCACTGTATGCTCCCAGGAGGTCACATTGATATTAAAGCTCCCGTGCACAGGCTGGTAGCTTCCACTTGCATGACTGTGAAACTTCTGCTGTCCTCCAACACTCCCCAGGTTTTTTTTTTTTTTTTTGAGATCCTTCAGGGTATATCCGCACCAGGCACTGTGGGACCACATTGGCTGCCAAACCCTCTGTAGGAATGTAGTTCCTGGACACAGCTGTCCTGCTCTGATGGTGCTGTTGCTTTGTGTTCACAATGCTCAAGTTTCACGTGCAGCCTTGGTTTAGGAGAATGAAGTGGGGAAGAGAAAAAAAAGGGTGAAGAGTTGGGTAATTCACCTATATATGATTCGTTCTTACTTTAAACTAGTGTTTTTAACTGTACACATATAGATATTTTTACAATCAAAGGTAACAATGGTGCAAACTTTATTCTATTAGAGTTTGTGAAGAAGGCTGAAAACCATTACTTTGACGAATGTATGATCACTGAAAGATTCTGGGTCTCAATAGAGATTGGGGCACCTCAAAAACTATGTTAGGTAGAAGTGTTCTTTTTGGTTCAAGTTTCCTTATTATGCTTTTTCTAGTTTCTGAAAGAAAACTTCTGAGGTTTGAAAAAATTAAAAAGTCCCATTCTTGCATAAGTGAATTCTGGACAGAAGGAGAAGTCCCTGGTCAACCACAAGTGTGCAGATGGCTGGAGCCACAGGAGGCCCTGGGATGCCATTATTCTATACTGAGGTCATTAGACTATAAGCTGCATAAAGCAAGCCATCTCATGTCCCTTTTTTGGTAGCATTCACATTGAAAGAAGCAACAAAGTAGCATATAAAATAATTGAAAAGAAATTCAAATCTTTACTACTTTTTCTTATCAAAATAGGCCCTTTTTTGGTAGTATTCACATTGAAAGAAGCAACAAAGTAGCATGTAAAATAACTGAAAAGCAATTCAAATCTTTACCACTTTTTCTTATCAAAATAGGCCTTTTTTGGTGGCATTCACATTGAAAGAAGCAACAAAGTAGCATCAAAAATAATTGAAAAGAAATTCAAATCTTTACCACTTTTTCTTATCAAATAGGCAAAGGGGAATAATTGCATAATACTCAGTAAGGCTTTCTTAAATATTTTTTCCTCATTCTCTCATTTTTACAATCTCCTATATGTAGCAGCTGCCTAATTTCTTCCTCTCATTCCATGCTCTATTTCTAAGCTCTCAGAAAGCTTTTTCTCTAAACTGAGTCAAACGGGCTTCCTATATTTCTTCCCTTTCTTCACTGGCTCAGAGTTTTATTAAACAGTTCCACCTAATCTTAGGGACCTGTTTCAGTTTTCTGCTCCCCTGGAACTTTGAGCCTGCACAATGGAAGAAGACCTGGGAATTTATCAAACAAACAAGAATCTGTTATTTTAGTGAGTGGGGTGTGTGTAAGTAGTGGGAATCTAGAAGAATGCAAACATATAACTCAGTACCTTTTCTTTTATTCCTGGAACAAGAAAAACCATGTCTATGAAGATAATGTATATATTTAGTGGATGAAGCATGAAAATAGTTGTTTATTAGGTCACATATTTTCAAAAGAGATTTGGAGAAATTAAAACATCTTAATTCCAAGGATATCATATATTCCTTAAGCAATGGGAAAAATACCTTTGGAATTGTAAATTCAATAAGTGATAAGTTTTCTTATTTCAGGTAGGTTGCTAGAAAGAAAGGAGCCAAATTTGTGGCCACCACAGTGATGTATAGCGACCTTACTTTGTCTTTACCTTTATTTTTTTAACCAATTTTAAATTTATGCTAAATTGTATTTTATGTATCCTTATAAAATGCTTTATATCCTTTCTGGCACAAGGTGATATATACATATGTAAGTAATGATAAGGAGCAAAACAGTAATGTTTCTCACGCTAGTGTAGATTTATCTTAATGCTATACAATTTAATGGTGTAAATGGTAAGGAATCTGTTAGTGGCCCTTAGTATAAGAGCATTAACCCTGGCTTAGAAAATAAATCAAGAAAGCTGGTTTGATATTAGGTGGAACATAATTTCCTCAGTAGTCTGAAGGAAAAAGTTAAAAAACAACTACAGATTATTTTTACTTCTATGTTACCTACATCAAAGATTCTAATAAACGTCACTGTTTAATGTTAGAAGTGGGTTATTTTCACCTTATTCATCATATACAATGTTTTGCATGCAGCTGCCATATAATAGAAACTCAATATATATCTACTGACTCATTCTATATTTAAGTTTATTGTTAACTAATCATTGAACTCCAAGATATGCCTAGCATAGCTCTAGTTAGGTTAGTGAGGTAAAGTGGAGTGTAAACACCTTAAAAATCAAGGACCACATTCTAGTTGTGATTCTGAGTCTACACTACATTTTAAGTTGGTCTTTGGTACTACATAAATGATAAGTTAGTACTTGTTGTGAGACTACATTATGTAGTGGTGAGAATCTTAATATGCAGCTAGGCAAATGAGTTCAAGTCCCAACTCCACTACTTACTGGTATATTCTAATCTTTCTGAGCTTTAGTTTCCTCAGCTGTAAGATGGGTATGGCAATACTTTCTTACCATGACTGTTGTGAAGATTAAATAGCATAATGCATGTAATGCCTTGTTCACATTGCTTGCCACAGGGAAGGTCCCGTGGCTTTTTCATCTTCCTGTTGAATAAATGAATAAATAGATGAATGAGAACATTATACTTCCTGTTTAGAAATTTATTTTAAACAAATCACCTAGTACATTAACAATTATGTTTTTTGTTCTTTGATGTAGGTAACATAGAAGTAAAAATAATCTGTAGTTGTTTTTTAACTTTTTCCTTCAGACTACTGAGGAAATTATGTTCCACCTAATATCAAACCAGCTTTCTTGATTTATTTTCTAGGCCAGGGTTAATTTTTAATGAGAATTTATTAATAGAGATTATATAATATGTATAATACGTAACATTAAAACTAAGTTATAAATACAATTCCAAGACTTACATGAAGTCATTCCTTTTGATAAACACTGCACTACAACTTATGGAGTGATATAGTTTGGATGTTTTTCCCCTTCCAAATCCCATGTTGAAATGTGACCTCCAGTGTTGGAAGTGGGCCTAGTGGTAGGGTTTGGGTCATGGGGACTGATCGCTCATGAATGGCTTGATACAGTCTTTGTGGTAATGAATGCTTACTGTATGAGTTTACGTGAAATCTGACTGTTTAAGAAAGCCTGGCACCCCCTCCTTTCTCTTGTTCCCACTTTCATCATGTGATATGCTGGCTCCCCCTTTACCTTCTGCTATTGGTAAAAGCTTCCTGGGCCTCACCAGAAGCCCTGCAGAATGAGCCAAATAAACCATGAGTCAAATAAACCTCTTTTCTTTATAAATTACCCAGCCTCAGGTTATTTCCTTTATAACAATGCAAATGGACTAACACAGGGAGGCATATACACATAAATGTATAAATATATATATAGTAAGAAACAAATGGGCCCACTTGAACTCAGATGAGCTTGAGTTCAAGGTATAGCTTTGTTATATGGTACCTGAAGCCCTTGAGGTTTTAGGATTCTAATTCTTGGTATTGTATTTCTCTTAGTGCCCTCTGCTAACCTATTTTAGACACTGAAAACTTACAAAGTGAAAAAGAAAAATGAAGACAAAAGTAACTTCTTAGAGATTTCCTTTCAAGATTGCAAATAAGGAATTTGCTCCATTTATAGTAGTTGCTTTCTCCCTTACTCATCAATTCTCTAAGACCAGTCTCTGGCCTCCACTTCTTCATGAAACCCTTCTTTTGTATTACTACTGTTTTCGTCTTCCCCATTTGCCCTTATTACTCATTGGCAAATGTGGAAGCATCTGTGGATATAGCATATGTACCATTCATTTAGACAGTTGAGTATATCAAACTTTCTCTTAGTTGTAAAAGATATTGATCCTTTAGTCTTTCATGAGTACAGGTCATGTCACATACTCTTTCCTCCCTATTACCTATGATATTTTAGGTACTAACTCAATGCATATTTGTTGAATTAACTTTTATACACAGCCCATGAAAGGAGCCACCTATGCAGCTATGCCTCTTGGAAGATTACAGTTAATCTCCAGGCATATTCTTTTATTTATTGAATAATCTTTCATGAAAAGGTTTTACTTGAATTTTCATTCCAATTTCATTAGTTATAGTATGTTCTCTCTTTTCAGAATTTCTAAGTGGAATGAAAAATTTCATATTGCTCACATTGTACCTTAGATTTTCTTAGACTTTAGAACTTTATCTGATCCATTTTGAATGAAAATATCTTCCAAAAATTAGTTTCTAAGACCTCTCAGATTCCTCTTATTTCATCCTCAGCAAAATACAAAGAACATTGCCTTACATAGAAATTAGATTAGTTTGATAACAGGCATAATGCCCCTACTGTAAGTGTTATGTTTGCTCTCCAGACTAATTCTATGCTCTACTCGTGGTTTAGGATTTTCACCTCATTGTACTCTAAAGTCTTGGGTTTCCTATTCTAGATCAGATGGCTTGTATTAAGTGTGGACCTGTCACCTATTGATCCTATTTAAAAAATTACCAAGAGCCTTTAAAGTATAAACTTGTTTGCTTTACCTTTGGGAAAAGCAATGTGATGTTCATGTTTGCATGATACTTTCTAAATATATTTTTAGTCCATTTTCCCCACCAAGGATTATATGCCATATTCTTGTTTATATTTAGCTATATTAATAATATCTTTGTATAATGCCTTTCAATTTGTAAACACTTTCATAAGGATCATAGCATATAATGATCATAGTTGCCCTGTGAACTAGGCAAGGAAGTTACATCACCTTCATTTTGTAGCTGAATCTGTGGCTTAAGGATTTTACTTGTCAAAACTGGGGACTAGAGCTGAAACACAGGCATCCTGACTCCTACTTCTATGCTATTTTCACTATACAATGTAGTCTTTGGATGAGTATTAAAAAATAAAAGACCGAATTATGCTCATGGCAACTTTATAATAATGTAATATTATGTTTTAAACAGAAAAATATTTTAAGACATATGTAGTATTTTCCACAAACGGTCAAATCTTATATTTAGAATTCCTAGACGTAGATTTTTAGATACCTTTTAAATGGTTGATGCAGTTAGGTACATAAATACAGTGAAGAAGCTCTGCATTTGTCAAAGTAGACAAATGACAATTGAAAATAACAAATGGCAACAGAAATGTATCAAGTGCCCTTTATTTGACATGTATCTCATGATTGTTCAGTTACCTAGCCAAAGTCCAAAATGCTTCAATGGAATTGCCCTTATATGTTACTTATTATGATAGCAACTAAATAAATTCTAAACGGCATAAAATGATCTATTAAATAAAAAATGTGATATATATACACCATTGTGTATGTATTCTATTAACACTATTCAGCCATAAAAAGAAGGAAATCCTGTCATTCACAGCAACATGGTTGGAACTGGAGGACATTGTTAAGTGAAATAAGTCAGGAACAGACAGTTAAAAACTGCATGTTCTCAGTCATACGTGGATGAGGGACGTTCCAAACATATCAAGGTTATGAAAGAAAAGGAAAGACGGAGACTGTCACAGATCTGAGGAGACAAAAGAACATGACCACAAAATGTTTCATATTTGTGAAATGATTGGACCCTGAAACAGAATAAGGACATCCATTAAAAAAAGAATGGTAGAACTCTAATAAAGTCTGGCATTTGTTAATAGTGTTATATACAAATATTTGTTTCTTAGTTTTGATAACCATACCTGGTCATGTAGGATGTTAACATTAGTGATGTTAACATTTGAGAAAGCTGGGTAATAGATGTACAGAAACTCTCTGTATCATTGTGGCAACTCTTTTGTAAGTCTAAAGTTATTTCAAAATAACAAGTTAAAATTTTATAAATTCTCAAAATGTTTAAAATCTTTTGTTATATTAAGTGTCCCGGTTTGAGGTTTGGAACAAATATCACTATAATTATACAAAACATTAAAACATAAAAAAAGTAGAACATAGGACACTAGGGTCTGAGAAAGGTAGGGGGAAGAAGGTGATAGAGATTTGTTAAAGGGTACAAAATTAAAGCTAGAAGCCTTGTTTTGTGGCATGTGCCTGTAGTCCCAGTTACTTGGGAGGCTGAAGTGTGGGGGTGGCTTGAGCCCAGGAGTTCAAGGCTGCAGTGAGCTATGATTGTACCACTACTCCAGCCTGGGTGACAGAGCAAGACTGTCTCTTAAAAAAAAAGTTACAACAAGATAGGAGGAATAAGTTCTGGTATTCTCTAGCGCTGTAGGATGTCTATAATTAACAATAATATATTATGTAGTTTCAGACTCCTAGAAGGAAGAAACTGAATGTTCCCAACACAAAGAAATGACAAATGTTTTAGATGATAGATATGCTAATTACCCTGATCTGATCACCATACATTATATGCATTGAAACATCACTATGTACTCCATAAATATATATAATTATTATGTGTCAATGAAAAATTTTTAAAAATAAGCTCTTTTTATAGAGAAAGAATAGTTAGAGCAAAAACATCTCAGAATTCAGCAACCTGCAAAAAATTTAAAACAATTTACCCCCAAATTTCCAGACCCTGTACTTTAAATCAGTTGTTGAATGTTAGTGTAAAAGAAATTTTATTTGGAAAGTATTAGGATGAGAAATTCAAGTTTATAGCAGAAAAATACTTCATAGAATTTCCCCTAGAGAAGGAAATACTAAACTGAAAAGACCTAGGAGATTTCAACTAGTCCCTACTGTTAACTTATTCTGACAAATTTTCCTATTGTTGACTTCTCATTCTCTCCTTAATATACATCTTCTTTCTTCTCCCTAATGCTGCTACATACACATTCTACTTTCTAGTACAGAAGGTTTTCTTTTTAGCAGCAATCTCAGAGATTAAATCTTTTTAGGTCTGTTTGAAAATCTGAATATATTACATCTACTGGGGCTTACATAAAGTTTAGCAGGGTCTACATTGTTACTGTACCAAACAGAAATCCAAACTAAAATATGTTAAACTGGTTAGGATATATTCATCCCTAGAGGAAGAGAGCACTTTTATCTGTGCACTGGAATGCAAACATGCCTTTTTCATTTTAAATGTAAGTCAAATAATCTTGAATTTATACCAGTTGCTTGGATGGCTCTGAGAAGATTCAAAAGGCATCATAGCTATGGGCTCTAACATATATCTTTGAGCTTTGACGTATATTGACTTTCTTGTATCAAGGCTATAATATCTCTGAAGTGCCCTGGCAGGTTAGTTAGGATTGGCTTTTCCTGCAGCAATTGAGATTGTTCTCTGTAATTAAACTACTTTTCCAAGAGTTCCCTTAAGAGGGTTTCCAAGATTTTTCACGATGTTAGTCTCTGGTTGATAGCTTTTTAGTTTGTCTCTCACTCTGCTATGAAAGAGGGATACTTGGCTTACTAGTTTCTTTTGTTTACGTCCTAACTTAGTATCTAACCATAGCATAACATAAAGCTGAATGTGTGAACAGTGGGTCAATTAAAGAAGAAAGCACCACTTTTTAAATGACGTTGTCCACAGAGCATCAGTGAGCTGTATGAATTAGATTTGTAGTCCTTATGCACCTATTCTTTCATCTCTACCAAGGAGGAAATCCCAGAAATCAACTGTTTGATGAGGACTTATTTATTATTTAGTATTCATCTTAATTCATGTGAGAGGATATTGACTATAAGGTAGGCTCTATTAACTGATTAACCTAAGACCAATTTTCAATCCCCTCCTCTTTTGCCAGACTCCACTATAAAGTCTAAGGAAGCTAAGTGTTTACTAGTCCAGCCTCCCTTGAAGGCAGTGAGGGTTAAGTGACTTTCCTGACCTCCCTTGAAGGTAGTTCTGTCCACTAAGGTGTTAGATTTTGCTTTCCTGATAAAAGACATAGATGTGGCTAGTACTACTGCTTTCTCCCTGTCTTAGTCCGTTTGATCTGCTGTAACAAAATGCCACAAACTAGGTAGCTTATAAACAATTGGAGTTTATTTTTCACAGTTCTGGAGTCTGGGAAGTTGAAGATCAAGGCACTGGTATATTTGGCAGCTGGTGAGGGCCCACTTTCTCATAGACAGTGCCTTCTTGCTCTGTTCTCTCAGGGTAGAAGGTAAATGGGTTCCCTTTGGCCTCTTTTATAAGAGCACTGATCCTATTCATAAGGGCTCCACCTTCCTGAACTAATCACCTCCCAAAAGGTCCCACCTTCTAATATTATCACTTTGGGGGTTAGCCTATGAGTTCTTGAAGTTGTTCTGTTGTTGGCAGCCACCCTTATGAATTTGTTTTCGGAAAATTAAACTACTATTTATTTCAGGTTTTGTTAGCCAGAAGGATTCCTAATTAATATATGATAGTCATTGACCACCTTCAATGAAGTAGAGAAGAATCCTTTTCATTAGTACAGGGTTTCTCAACCTTGGCACTATTGACATTTAGTGTTGAATAATTATTGTGGGAGATGTCCTTTGTATTGCAGGTTTTTTTTTTTTTTTTTTTTTGAAACAGAGTCTTGCTCTATTGTCCAGGGTGGAGTGCTCTCGGCTCACTGCAACTTCTACCTCCTGAGTTGAAGCGATTCTCTTGCCTCAGCTTCCCGAGGAGCTGGGATTACAGTAACATGCCATCACGCCCAGCTAGGCTAATTTTTTTATATTTTTAGTAGAGACAGGGTTTCGCCATGTTGGCTAGGCTGGTATCGAACTCCTGACCTCAGGTGATCTGTCCACCTCAGCTTCCCAAAGTGCTGGGATTACAGGCGTGAGCCACTGCACCCGGCCCGGCCTATTGCAGGTTTTTAAGAGCATCCCTGGCCTTTACTCATTGTGATACCCAAAAATTTATCCAGATATTGCTGAATATTAATATAGGAAGAGTAGGCATTATCTAGTTCAACTCCTGTGTTTACCATTAAAAACTTGTCACACGGCTAGTTAGTGGTAGAGTTAGGATAGGAAACTAGATCCTTTGATGTCTCTGTGCTCTTCTCACAATCATGGCAGGACCAAGCATATGCTAAAATAATTTAAATAATTTGGGCAGGATAATAAATAGTATCTTCAACTTTTAGTATGTCGGTGTCAAACATGTCTTAGGGCTATGTGCTTCCTGGAGTTGTATCATTAAATGATTAGTCTATTTACGTCCTAACTTAATATCTAAATATTTACATTTTGGAGTTGTGTTCTTAAGAGATATATATTTGTATATTAAACTAAATAAGTTATATATTTGGTGTTCTATAATGTAGAATTTTTTGCTTTAATGAAATTATTAAAAATAGTTTTAAGACAAGCCAAGCAAATTTTCTCTTCAAGTAGCTTATGCTGACTGTTTTTTCTCCCTGAGGCCCTCTTCCCTTAGCTAACCATATAGGTTGCTGTTTTATTTCCTTCAAGTCCCTGTTCAAAAGTCACCTCACTAGACATTATTTACCTGTAACAAAATATCTCATGTACCCCATAAATATATACACCTAATATGTACCAATAAAAATTGTAAATTAATAAATTAAAATACAGTGGATTTAAAGCAAAAAAGTCTCATTAGAGATATAGTATCATATAGCCCAATATAAAAGAAGTAAATCCGATGAATAAGATCTGATGAATAAGAATATGAATAACTCTTCTTTATGGAAAAGTTGGTTAATATTTATTTATTTATTCATTTGTTCATTTATTCAACTTTTTATTTTGAAAGATGGAAATCTTACATACCTTTCAAGGTTCAACTGATGGATAATCAGAGAAACAAAATTCTATAACAGAGTTGGGCAAACTACAGCCCTTGGACCAAATCTGGCTGGCTACCTGTTGTTATAAATAATATTTTATTAGAACACAGTCACACCCACTTGTTTACTTACTGTCTGTGGCTGCTTTTTTACCATAAAAGCAGAGTTGAGTAATTGTGACAGAGACCATATGGCCAACAAACCTTAAAATATTTAGTATCTGGCTCTTTATAGAAAAATTTTGCTGAAACCTACTCTAGAGCTGTAAGGAAATCTAGACATAATTTACCACAGTGGTCTCAAATTTTTTAAAATATGCACTTCTATCAAAAAATAAGTTTTACAAAAGTTCTGCCATTTGCTAGGAACCATTTGAGGCACTAGAGATAAACATAAACATTACATTAAACATTACAACTAAGTGCCTGACCCCATGGGGCATAGTGTATAGTTTTCTGGGGAGAGACAGATATATAAAAAGATCAGAAAAATTATATACGAAATATACAGTGAAGTTTCCCTTGACTACTCTGCCCTCATCTATACAACCCCACCCATCCATCAGGGTAACCAAAATTATGTGTTTCTTATGTATCTTTCAAGAGACTCTTTATATACATAAGAAAACATAAACATAGATTCTTATTAGCCCATCATTTTACAGAAAAGTAACAACTATACAACTCCTCTGTAGCTTGCTTTTTTTCACTTAACATTGTAGGAGATCTTTTTCGCTTAACAACTGGAGATCTTGGTGCAGAGCTGAGTTCAATTCCTGGATATCCTTGTTAACTTTCTGTCTCGTTGATCTGTCCAATGTTGACAGTGGGGTGTTAAAGTCTCCCATTATTATCGTGTGGGAGTCTAAGTCTCTTTGTAGGTCTCTAAGGACTTGCTTTATGAATCTGGGTGCTCCTGCATTGGGTACATATATATTTAGGATAGTTAGCTCTTCTTGTTGAATTGATCCCTTTACCATTATGTAATGGCCTTATTTGTCTCTTTTGATCTTTGTTGGTTTAAAGTCTGTTTTATCAGAGACTAGGATTGCAACCCCTGCCTTTTTTTTTGTTTTCCATTTGCTTGGTAGATCTTCCTCCATCCCTTTGTTTTGAGCCTATGTATGTCTCTGCATGTGAGATGGGTTTCCTGAATACAGCACACTGATGGGTCTTCACACTTTATCCAATTTGCCAGTCTGTGTCCTTTAACAGGAGAATTTAGCCCATTTACATTTAAGGTTAATATTGTTGGAGTGAGCCAAGATGGCAGAATAGGAACAGCTCCAGTCTACAGCTCCCAGCGTGAGTGACGCAGAAGACAGATGATTTCTGCATTTCCATCTGAGGTACCAGGTTCATCTCACTAGGGAGTGCCAGACAGTGGGCGCAGGTCAGTGCGTGTAGCACACCATGTGCGAGCCGAAGCAGGGTGAGGCATTGCCTCACCCGGGAAGTGCAAGGGGTCAGGGAGTTCCCTTTCCTAGTCAAAGAAACGGGTGACAGACAGCACCTGGAAAATCGGGTCACTCCCACCCTAATACTGCGCTTTTCCGACAGGCTTAAACAACGGCACACGAGGAGATTGTATCCCACACCTGGCTCGGAGGGTCCTACACCCACGGAGTCTTGCTGATTGCTAGCACAGCAGTCTGAGATCAAACTGCAAGGCGGCAGTGAGGCTGGGGGAGGGGTGCCCGCCATTGCCCAGGCTTGCTTAGGTAAACAAAGCAGCTGGGAAGCTCGAACTGGATGGAGCCCATCACAGCTCAGAGAGGCCTGCCTGCCTCTGTAGGCTCCACCTCTGGGGGCAGGGCACAGACAAACAAAAATTCAGCAGTAACCTCTGCAGACTTAGATGTCCCTGTCTGACAGCTTTGAAGAGAGTAGTGGTTCTCCCAGCATGCAGCTAGAGATCTGAGAATGGGCAGACTGCCTCCTCAAGTGGGTCCCTGACCCTTGACCCCTGAGCAGCCTAACTGGGAGGCACCCCCAAGTAGGGGCAGACTTGACACCTCACACGGCCAGGTACTCCTCTGAGACAAAACTTCCAGAGGAACGCTCAGGCAGCAGCATTCGCGGTTCACGAAAATCCGCTGTTCTGCAGCCACCGCTGCTGACACCCAGGCAAACAGGGTCTGGAGTGGACCTCTAGCAAACTCCAACAGACCTGCAGCTGAGGGTCCTGTCTGTTAGAAGGAAAACTAACAAAGAGAAAGGACATCCACACCAAAAGCCCATCTGTACATCACCATCATCAAAGACCAAAAGTAGATAAAACCACAAAGATGGGGAAAAAAGAGAGCAGAAAAACTGGAAATTCTAAAAATCAGAGTGCCTCTCCTCCTCCAAAGGAACACAGTTCCTCACCAGCAACGGAACAAAGCTGGACGGAGAATGACTTTGACGAGTTGAGAGAAGAAGGCTTCAGACGAACAAACTACTCCAAGCTACAGGAGGAAATTCAAACCAAAGGCAAAGAAGTTAAAAATTTTGAAAAAAATTCAGGCGAATGTATACCTAGAATAACCAATAAAGAGAAGTGCTTAAAGGAACTGATGGAGCTGAAAGCCAAGGCTTGAGAACTATGTGAAGAATGCAGAAGCCTCAGGAACCGATGTGATCAACTGGAAGAAAGGAAATCAGTGATGGAAGATGAAATGAATGAAATGAAGAGAGAAGGGAAGTTTAGAGAAAAAAGAATAAAAAGAAATGAACAAAGGATCCAAGAAATATGGGACTATGTGAAAAGACCAAACCTACGTCTGATTGGTGTACCTGAAAGTGACGGGGAGAATGGAACCAAGTTGGAAAACACTCTGCAGGATATTATCCAGGAGAACTTCCCCAATCTAGCAAGGCAGGCCAACATTCAGATTCAGGAAATACAGAGAACGCCACAAAGATACTCCTCGAGAAGAGCAACTCCAAGACACATAATTGTCAGATTCACCAAAGTTGTAATGAAGGAAAAATGTTAAGAGCAGCCAGAGAGAAAGGTGGGTTACCCACAAAGGGAAGCCCATCAGACTAACAGCTGATCTCTCGGCAGAAACTCTACAAGCCAGAAGAGAGTGGGGGCTGATATTCAACATTCTTAAAGAAAAGAATTTTCAACCCAGAATTTCATATCCAGCCAAACTAAGCTTCATAAGTGAAGGAGAAATAAAATCCTTTACAGACAAGCAAATGCTGAGAGATTTTGTCACCACCAGGCCTGCTCTAAAAGAGCTCCTGAAGGAAGCACTAAACATGGAAAGGAACAACCGGTACCAGCCACTGCAAAATCATGCGAAATTGTAAAGACCATCGAGGCTAGGAAGAAACTGCATCAACTATTGAGCAAAATAACCAGCTAACATCATAATGACAGGATCAAATTCACACATAACAATATTACCTTTAAATGTAAATGGACTAAATGCTCCAATTGAAAGACACAGACTGGCAAATTGGATAAAGAGTCAAGATCCATCAGTGTGCTGTATTCAGGAAACCCATCTCACATGCAGAGACACACATAGGCTCAAAATGAAGGGATGGAGGAAGATCTACCAAGCAACTGGAAAACAAAAAAAGGCAGGGGTTGCAATCCTAGTCTCTGATAAAATAGACTTTAAACCAACAAAGATCAAAAGAGACAAAGAAGGCCATTACATAATGGTAAAGGGATCAATTCAACAAGAAGAGCTAACTGTCCTAAATATATATGCACCCAATACAGGAGCACCCAGATTCATAAAGCAAGTCCTGAGTGACCTACAAAGGGACTTAGACTCCCACACGATAATAATGGGAGACTTTAACACCCCATTGTCAACATTAGACAGATCAATGAGACAGAAAGGTAACAAGGATATCCAGGAATTGAACTCAGCTCTGCACCAAGCAGACCTAATAGACATCTCCAGAACTCTTCATCCCAAATCAACAGAATGTACATTTTTTTCAGCACCACACCACACATATTCCAAAATTGACCACATAGTTGGAAGTAAAGCACTCTTCAGCAAATGTAAAAGAACACAAATTATAACAAACTGTCTCTCAGACCACAGTGCAATCAAACTAGAACTCAGAATTAAGAAACTCACTCAAAACTGCTCAACTACATGGAAACTGAACAACGTGCTCCTGAATGATTACTGGGTACATAACGAAATGAAAGCAGAAATAAAGATGTTCTTTGAAACCAAAGAGAACAAAGACACAACATACCAGAATCTCTGGGACACATTCAAAGCAGTGTGCAGTGGGAAATTTATAGCACTAAATGCCCACAAGAGAAAGGAGGAAAGATCCAAAACTGACACCCTAACATCACAATTAAAAGAACTAGAAAAGCAAGAGCAAACACATTCAAAAGCTAGCAGAAGGCTAGAAATAACTAAAATCAGAGCAGAACTGAAGGAAATAGAGACACAAAAAACCCTTCAAAAAATTAATGAATCCAGGAGCTGGTTTTTTGAAAGGATCAACAAAATTGATAGACCGCTAGCAAGACTAATAAAGAAGAAAAGAGAGAAGAATCAAATAGATGCAATAAAAAATGGTAAAGGGGATATCACCACCGATCCCACAGAAATACAAACTACCATCAGAGAATACTACAAATATCTCTACACAAATAAACTAGAAAATCTAGAAGAAATGGATAAATTCCTTGACACATACACCCTCCCAAGACTAAACCAGGAAGAAGTTGAATCTCTGAATAGACCAATAACAGGCTCTGAAATTATGGCAGTAATCAATAGCTTACCAACCAAAAAGAGTCCAGGACCAGATGGATTCACAGCCGAATTCTACCAGAGGTACAAGGAGGAACTGGTACCATTCCTTCTGAAACTATTCCAATCAAGAGAAAAAGAAGGAATCCTCCCTAACACATTTTATGAGGCCAGCATCATCCTGACACCAAAGCCAGGAAGAGACACAGCCAAAAAAGAGAATTTTAGACCGATATCCTTGATGAACACTGATGCAAAAATCCTCAATAAAATGCTGGCAAACCAAATCCAGCAGTACCTCAAAAAGCTTATCCACCATGATCAAGTGGGCTTCATCCCTGGGATGCAAGGCTGGTTCAACATATGCAAATCAATAAATGTAATCCAGCATATAAACAGAACCAAAGACAAAATCCACATGATTATCTCAATAGATGCAGAAAAGGCCTTTGAAAAAATTCAACAACCTTTCATGCTAAAAACTCTCAATAAATTAGGTACTGATGGGACGTATCTCAAAATAATAAGAGCTATCTACAACAACCCCACAGCCAATATACTGAATGGGCAAAAACTGGAAGCATTCCCTTTGAAAACTGGCATAAGACAGGGATGCCCTCTCTCACCACTCCTATTCAACATAGTGTTGGAAGTTCTGGCCAGGGCAATCAGGCAGGAGAAGGAAATAAAGGGTATTCAATTAGGAAAAGAGGGAGTCAAATTGTCCCTGTTTGCAGATGACGTGATTGTATATCTAGAAAACCCCATTGTCTCAGCCCAAAATCTCCCAAGTTCCTTTGCAACTTCCGCAAAGTCTCAGGATACAAAATCAATGTACAAAAATCACAAGCATTTTTATACACCAATAACAAACGGAGAGCCAAATCATGAGTGAACTCTCATTGACAGTTGCTTCAAAGAGAATAAAATACCTAGGAATGCAACTTACAAGGGATGTGAAGGACCTCTTGAAGGAGAACTACAAAACACTGCTCAATGAAATAAAAGAGGATACAAACAAATGGAAGAACATTCCATGCTCATGGGTTGGAAGAATCAATATTGTGAAAACGGCCATACTGTCCAAGGTAATTTATAGATTCAATGCCATAAAAAATGATGAGTTCATGTCCTTTGTAGGGACATGGATGAAACTGGAAACCATAATTCTCAGCAAACTATCTCAAGGACAAAAAACCAAACAGCGCATGTTCTCACTCATAGGTGGGAATTGAACAATGAGAACACATGGACACAGGAAGTGGAACATCACACTCTGGGGACTGTTGTGGGGTTGGGGGAGGGGGGAGGGACAGCATTAGGATATATACCTAATGCTAAATGATGAGTTAATGGGTGCAGCACACCAACATGGCACATGTATACGTATGTAACAAACCTGCACATTGTGCACATGTACCCTAAAACTTAAAGTATAATAATAATAAAATAAAATAAAAAAAGTTTAATATTGTTATGTGTGAATTTGATTCTGTCATTGTAATGTTAGCTGGTTATTTTGCTCGTTGATGCAGTTTCTTCCTAGCATTGATGGTGTTTACAATTTGGCATGATTTTGCAGTGGCTGGTACCGGTTGTTCCTTGCCATGTTTAGTGCTTTCTTCAGGAGCTCTTTTAGGGCAGGCTTGGTGGTGACAAAATCTCTAAGCATTTGCTTGTCTGTAAAGGATTTTATTCCTCCTTCACTTATGAAGCCTAGTTTGGCTGGATATGAAATTCTGGGTTGAAAATTCTTTTCTTTAAGAATGTTGAATATTGGCCCCCACTCTCTTCTTTCTTGTAGAGTTTTCTGCCAAGAGATCAGCTGTTAGTCTGATGGGCTTCCCTTTGTGGGTAACCCGACCTTTCTCTCCAGCTGCCCTTACCATTTTTTCCTTCATTTCAACTTTGGTGAATCTGACAATTATGTGTCTTGGAATTGCTCTTCTCGAGGAGTATCTTTGTGGGGTTCTCTGTATTTCCTGAATTTGAATGTTGGCCTGCCTTGCTAGGTTGGGGACGTTCTCCTGGATAATATCCTGCAGAATGTTTTCCAACTTGGTTCCATTCTCCCCGTCACTTTCAGGTACACCAATCAGATGTAGATTTGGTCTTTTCATATAGTCCCATATTTCTTGGAGGCTTTTTTTCCCTTTATTTTATTTTCTCCTAACTACTCTTCTTGCTTCATTTCATAATTCAAGATGGGTTAAAGACTTAAATGTTATACCTAAAACCATAAAAACCCAAAAAGAAAACCTAGGCAATACCATTCAGGACATAGGCATGGGTAAGGACTTCATTACTAAAACATCAAAAGCAATGGCAACAAAAGCCAAAATTGACAAATGGGATCTAATTAAACTAAAGAGCATCTGCACAGCCGAAGAACCTACCATCAGAGTGAACAGGCAGCCTACAGAATGGGAGAAAATTTTTGCAATCTACTCATCTGACAAAGGGCTAATATCCAGAATCTACAATGAACCCTGACAAATTTACAAGAGAAAAACAACCTCATGAACAAGTGGGTGAAGAATATGAACAGACACTTCTCAAAAGAAGACATTTATGCAGCCAAAACACACATGAAAAAATGCTCATCATCACTGGCCATCAGAGAAATGCAAATGAAAACCAGAATGAGATACCATCTCACACCAGTTAGAATGACCATCATTAAAAAGTCAGGAAACAACAGGTGCTGGAGAGGATGTGGAGAAATAGGAACACTTTTATACTGTTGGTGGGACTGTAAACTAGTTCAACCATTGTGGAAGACAGTGTGGCGACTCCTCAGGGATCTAGAACTAGAAATACCATTTGATGGAAGAACATTCCATGCTCATGGGTTGGAAGAATCAATATCGTGAAAGTGGCCATACTGCCCAAAGTAATTTATAGATTCAATGCCATCCCCATCAAGCTACCAATGACTTTCTTCACAGAATTGGAAAAAACTACTTTAAAGTTCATATGGAACCAAAAAAGAGCCCGCATTGCCAAGTCAATCCTAAGCCAAAAGAACAAAGCTGGAGGCATCACGCTACCTGACTTCAAACTATACTACAAGGCTACAGTAACCAAAACAGCATGGCACTGGTACCAAAACAGAGATATAGATCAATGGAACAGAACAGAGCCCTCAGAAATGATGCCACATATCTACAACTATTTGATCTTTGACAAACCTGACAAAAACAAGAAATGGGGAAAGGATTCCCTATTTAATAAATGGTGCTGGGAAAACTGGCTAGCCATATGTAGAAAGCTGAAACTGGATCCCTTCCTTACACCTTATACAAAAATTAATTCAAGATGGATTAAAGACTTAAATGTTAGACCTAAAACCATTAAAATCCTACAAGAAAACCTAGGCAATACCATTCAGGCCATAGGCGTGGGCAAGGACTTCATGTCTAAAACACCAAAAGCAATGGCAACAAAAGCCAAAATTGACAAATGGGATCTCATTAAACTAAAGAGCTTCTGCACAGCAAAAGAAACTACCGTCAGAGTGAACAGGCAACCTACAGAATGGGAGAAAATTTTTGCAACCTAGTCATCTGACAAAGGGCTAATATCCAGAATCTCCAATGAACTCCAACAAATTTACAAGAAAAAAACAAACAACCCCATCAAAAAGTGGGCAAAGGACATGAACAGACACTTCTCAAAAGAAGACATTTATGCAGCCAGAAAAAACATGAAGAAATGCTCATCATCACTGGCCATCAGAGAAATGCAAATCAAAACCACAGTGAGATACCATCTCACACCAGTTAGAATGGCCATCATTAAAAAATCAGGAAACAACAGGTGCTGGAGAGGATGTGGAGAAATAGGAACACTTTTACAATGTTGGTGGGACTGTAAACTAGTTCAACCATTGTGGAAGTCAGTGTGGCGATTCCTCAGGGATCTAGAACTAGAAATACCATTTGACCCAGCCATCCCATTACTGGGTATATACCCACAGGAGTATAAATCATGCTGCTATAAAGACACATGCACACGTATGTTTATTGCGGCACTATTCACAATAGCAAAGACTTGGAACCAACCCAAATGTCCAACAACAATAGACTGGATTAAGAAAATGTGGCACATATACACCATGGAATACTATGCAGCCATAAAAAATGATGAGTTCGTGTCCTTTGTAGGGACATGGATGAAACTGGAAAACATCATTCTCAGTAAACTATCGCAAGGACAAAAAACCAAACACCGCATGTTCTCACTCATAGGTGGGAATTGAACAATGAGAACTCATGGACACAGGAAGGGGAACATCACATTCCGAGTACTGTTGTGGGGTGGGGGGTGGGGGGGCGGGGACAGCATTAGGAGATATACCTAATGCTAAATGACGAGCTAATGGGTGCAGGAAATCAACATGGCACATGGATACATATGTAACAAACCTGCACATTGTGCACATGTACCCTAAAACCTAACGTATAATAAAAAAAAAAAAAAAAAAAAAAAAAGAAATACCATTTGACCCAGCCATCCCATTACTGGATATATACCCAAAGGATTATAAATCATGCTGCTATAAAGACACATGCACACGTATGTTTATTGCAGCACTATTCAGAATAGCAAATACTTGGAACCAAGCCAAATGTCCAACAATGATAGACTGGATTAAGAAAATGTGGCACATATACACCATGGAATACTATGCAGCTATAAAAAACGATGCGTTCATGTCCTTTGTAGGACATGGATGAAGCTGGAAACCATCATTCTCAGCAAACTATTGGAAGGACAAAAAACCAAACACCACATGTTCTTACTCATAGGTGGGAATTGAATAATGAGAACACATGGACACAGGAAGGGGAACATCACACACCAGGGCCTGTTGTGGAGTGGGGGGAAGGTTGAGGAATAGCATTAGGAGATATACCTAATATAAATGACGAGTTAATGGGTGCAGCACACCAACATGGCACATGTATACGTATGTAACAAACCTGCACATTGTGCACATGTACCCTAGAACTTAAAGTATAATAAAAAAATATTAAAAAAAGAAAAATGGGAAGAAAAAAAGGAACAATTTCTTGCTGTAAAAGTTCCTCTTAATATGTATAGGATTATATTTTATGTAATGAAAACAAGTTTCTTTTCATTTATTTTTTCTTTGAAATAGTGATTAGTTGAAAACATTATATATACATATACACACAAATACACAGTTCTCTTATCCACAGAAAGTATGTCATATGTCACATTAAAGAGCAAATATACCAAATAGTGAGTTATTATGCCTTTGATAAGTAGAAAATCGTAGTAAACAGAATTTAGTTATAAGGAACTATGAAGGGAAATTAACAATGTGCATTCCTAACCTAGAGATGTAAAATGTATAACCAGGCCCCCCAAATTATGAAACTATACTATTGGAAGATTTCTTAGCTATTTGTTATTATCCTCATGCAAACACATGCTTGCAAGTACTTATAAACTCAAATAAACCATGATCAAATTTAGAAAAATAGTTTAGATTTTTCAAATTTACCTAGAAATAAAATACATGGTAAAAGCAGAGTATAGATAATCACTTCAAATAAAATATCAGAAACAAATTATATATCAAAATGAATTGATGTGAGTCACATACACAAATTTTGTGAAAAAATAAAATGATGAAACCTGAAAAAAAAAAAGTGGAGATCTTTCCACATCAGTATATAGAGATCTGCCTTATTTTTTGTAACAGCTTTATAGTATTCAATTACATAGATGTACCAAAATTTGTTTGACCAGTCCTTTATTGACGGACATTTTAATGATTTTCAATCTTTTGCCATTACACAGAATAGTGTAAGTAATAACTATATATATACACACATACATACATATATACATATATACATACACATATATATGTAGACACACCTACACATGCATATATACAACTTCAAAGGCATGCAAGTGTTATTTGTAGGATAAATTCTCAGAAGTGAAACTTTGGGTTTAAAGGGCATATGCATTTGTGATTTATACAGATATTGCCAAAGTGTCCTCCAAAATGGTGGTACTGATTTACATTCTCATGGTGTATGAGAATACCTGCATGCTGAAGCCTAACTAACAGTATCTTTAACTTTGGTTGTTTTTCTAAGCTGATAGGCAAAAGATATTATCTAGTGTTATTTTAATTTGCATTTTTTATTAGAAAGGTTAAACATCTTTATCTGCACATGTGCATATCTGTTCACATTCTTTACCCATTTTCTTTTGAGTTATTGGACTTCTTTTGCTTACTGATTTTTAGGAGCTTTTCAAATATTGAGTAGATTAACTCTTTGTAATATGACTTGCAATTACTCTTTTTCCAGATTATTGTCTTTTGAATTTGCTTGTGGTGTATTTTCGCCATGGCGAAGATATTAATTGTTGTCAGATTTATACATTTTTTTCTTTTATTGACTCAGTCATAGCTCCCAGGCCAAACGTTAAAAAGGAATTGTCACATGGTTGCACTTTCTACAAGCAAATCTTTGTTCTATTTAGAATATATGCATCTGGAATATAATGATATAATGTGAGATGGATTCAATCTTATTTAATTTTTTTCTGGATGTTTATCCAGTTTTTCCAACAGTAAGTCTTGGCTAGCAAGTCTCCTAACTTGTTTGAGATGTCACTTTTTTCACAGAATACATTCGTTTATGTATTTGAATTGATTTTTGGATTTTTAATTCTTCCTATTCATCTTACAGCATCAGTATTTTAATTACCAAGGCTTTAAAAATAGATTTATTGAGGTTTAATATATGTAATGCATTATACATACATATTTTAGTGTCAGGGTTTTGCTGTGTTGCCCAGGCTACCTTCTAGCTTTTAGGCTCAAAAGACCCCCCTGCCTCAGCCCCTAAAGTAGAGTGCATACATTTTAAGTGTACAATTTGATGAGTTTTGAAACATGCTGATGGCGAAAACATCACCATAGTCAAGATAGTAAATGTATCAATCTCTCCCTAAAGTTTTCTCTTTCCCCTTTGCAATCTTTCCCTTTTCTCCCTCCTGTGTCTCTCTTCCTCCCCTCCACAGGTAACCACTGATCTCCTTTATGTCACTGTAGATTAATTTACATTTCTGGAATTTTATAGACATGGAATTATATAACATGTGCTCTTTTTGTGTAGCTTTTTTTTCACTCAGCATAATTATTTTGAGATTCATCCATGTTGTGTTTATCAATAGTTTTAAATATTGTGAAATAGTATTCCATTGTATGGATACCATTATTCGTTTATTTATTTACCTGCTGATAGATGCTTGGGTTGTTTCCAGTTTTAGGCTATCACGAGTACAACTGTCATGAACATTCATGTATTTAAGTCTTTGTGTAGGCAGATATTTTGATTTGTCTTGAACAAATATCTGGGAGTGCAGTGGCTTAGTCACATGGTAGATGTATTTTTACGTTTTTAAGAAATCATCAAACTGTTTTCCAAAGGAGTTTTGCCATTTTACATTCCCAGTATCTGTGTATGAGAGTTTCAGTGGTCCACATCCTTGCCAATAGTCTTTTTATGGTCAGCCTTTTAAATTTCAGCCATTCTAGTGAGCATGTAGCAATATCTCAATTTGGTTTTAACTTCTATTTCCTTAATAACTAATGATGTTAAGCATCTCACGTGCTTATTTGCCATCTCTACATCTTCTTTGGTGAGATGCCTGTTAGTTTCAATCTTTTGTTTGTCCTTCTATCAAGTTGTAAAACTTCTTTAAATATTCTAGGTGTAACTCCTTTGTGGGACATTTATTTTTCGAATATTTTCTCCCAGTCTGTGGTGTACTTTTTCACTTTTTCGAGCTCTGTAAGCCCTTTTCCCACCAACTTCTATTTTAGATTCAAGGGGTATATGCGCAGGTTTTTTTACAAGGGTGTGTTGTGTGATGCGGAGATTTGGGATACAATTAAACCTATCACCCACATACTGAGCATAGTACCCAATGATTAGTTTTTCAACACTTTCCTTTCTCCCTTTTTCTGCACTCTTATTGTCACCATTTTTATGCCCATGTATCCAATGTTTAGTTCCCACTTATAAGTGAGAACATACAGTATTTGGTTTTCTGTTTCTGCATTAGTTCACTTAGGATATTGGCTTCCAGCTGCAGCCATATTGGTGCAAAAAACCAGACTTCATTATTTCTTATTGGCATGCTGTATTCCATGCTGTATTTGACATTTTCTTTATTCGGTTCACTTTTGACGGGCATCTAGGTTGATTCCATGTCTTTGCTATTGTGAATAGTGCTGTGATGAAGATCTGGGTGTGTGTGTCTTTTTGGTAGAATGATTAATTGTCCTTTGGATATATCCCTAGTATTGGGATTGCTGTTCGAATGGTAATTCTATTTTTAGTACTTTGATAAATCTCCAAACTGTGTTTCACAGTGGCTAAACTAATTTACATTCCCACAAACAGTTTATAGGCATTTACTTTTCTCTGTAGCCTTCACCAACATGTTTTTGTTTTGACTTTTTATTAATAGACATTCTGACTTGTGTGAGATGGTATCTCATGGTTTTGATTAATGATGTTGAATATTTTTTTCATATGTTTGGTGGCCACTTGTATGTCTTCTTTTGAGAAGTGTCTGTTTGTGTTCTTTGTCCACTTTTTAATGGGGTTGTTTTTTGCTTGTTGAATTTTCTAAGTTCCTTATAGAGTCTGGATATTAGACCGTTGTTGGATACCTAGTTTGTGAATATTATCACCCACTCTGTAGGTTGTCTTTTTATTGTTGATAGTTTCCTTTGCTTTGCAGAAGCACTTTAGTTTAATTAGGTCCCACTTTTTCATTTTTGTTGCAACTGCCGGACTTAGCCATAAATTCTTTTCCAAGGCTGATGTCTAAAATGGCATTTCCTAGCTTTTCTTCTAGAATTTTTTTAGTTTTAGGTTTTGCATTTAAGTCTGCAATCCACCTTTTTTTTTTTTTAACTTTTTGAAGATTTTTAACCTAAACAACAAATTTATTTCTCACAGTTTTAGAGGATAGTTTAATCCATCTTGAATTAATGTTTGTATATAGTTAGAGGTAGGGGTCCAGTTTTATTCTTCTGCATATGGATAGCCAGTTATCTCAGCATCATTTATTGAATAGGGAGTAGGGAGTTCTTTCCCCATTGTATGTTTTCATCAACTTTG
The DNA here is from genome assembly GCF_009828535.3 of Hylobates moloch. NCBI lineage: Eukaryota > Metazoa > Chordata > Mammalia > Primates > Hylobatidae > Hylobates > Hylobates moloch. Next base: position 62,552,386 of record NW_026652278.1, on the reverse strand, counting down.
TCAAAGATCAGACGGTTGTAGGTGTGCGGCCTTATTTCCGTTCTCTATTCTGTCCCATTAATCTATGTGTCTTTTTTTTTTTTTTTTTTTGGACGAAGTTTTGCTCTTGTCACCCAGGCTGGAGTGCAGTGGCAGGATTCCCGCTCACTGCAACCTCCGCCTCCCGGGTTCAAGCAATTCTCCTGCCTCACCCTCCCAAGTAGCTGGGATTGGAGGCATGTGCCACCACTCCTGGCTAATTTTTGTATTTTTAGTAGAGATGGGGTTTTACCATGTTGGCCAGGCTGGTCTCGAACTCCTGACCTCAGGTGACTATGTGTCTATTTTTTTTTCTGAATGTCAGTGAATTTCTTTTATTTATTTTATTTTATTTTTTATACTTTAAGTTCTAGGGTACATGTGCACAAGATGCAGATTTATTACATAGGTGTACATGTGCCATGTTAGTTTGCTGCACCCATCAACTCGTCATTTACATTAGGTATTTCTCCTAATGCTGTCCTTCCCCAATCCCGCCACCCCCTGACAGGCCCTGGTGTGTGTGTGATGTTCCCCGCCTTGTGTCCATGTGTTCTCGTTGTTCAGCACCCACCTATGAGTGAGAACATGAGGTGTTTGGTTTTCTGTCCTTGCGATAGTTGACTTAGAATGATGGTTTTCCAGCTTCATCCATGTCCCTGCAAAGGACATGAACTCAGTATTCCATGGTGTATATGTGCCACATTTTCTTCATCCAGTCTATCATTGGTGGACATTTGGGTTGGGTCCAAGTCTTTGCTATTGTGAATAGTGCCACAATAAACATACGTGTGCATGCATCTTTATAGTAGCATGATTTATAATCCTTTGGGTATATACCCAGTAATGGTATTGCTGGGTCAAATGGTATTTCTAGTTCTAGGTCCTGGAGGAATCGCCCCACTGTCTTCCACAATAGTTGAACTAATTTGCACTCCCATCAACAGTGTAAAAGCGTTCCTATTTCTCCACATCCTCTCCAGCATCTGTTGTTTCCTGACTTTTTAATGATTGCCATTTTAACTGGCGTGAGATGGTATCTCATCATAGTTTTGATTTGCATTTCTCTGATGACCAGTGATGATGAGCATTTTGTCATGTGTCTGTTGGCTGCATAAATGTCTTCTTTTGAGAAAAGTCTGTTCATATCCTTTGCCCACTTTTTGATGGGGTTGTTTGTTTTTTTTCTTGTAAATTTGTTTAAGTTCTTTTTAGATTCTGGATATTAGCCCTTTGTCACATGGGTAGATTGCAAAATTTTTCTCCCATTCTGTGGATTGCCTGTTCACTCTGATGGTAGTTTCTTTTGCTGTGCAGAAGCTCTTTAGTTTAATTAGATCCCACTTGTCTATTTTGGCTTTTGTTGTCATTGCTTTTGGTGTTTTAGTCATGAAGGCTTTGCCCATGCCTATGTCCTGAATGGTATTGCCTAGGTTTTCTTCTAGGGTTTTTATGGTGTTAGGTCTTACATTTAAGTCTTTGCTCCATCTTGAGTTAATTTTTGTATAAAGTGTAAGGAAGGGATCCTGTTTCAGCTTTCTACATATGGTTAACCAGTTTTTCCAGCACCATTTATTAAATAAGGAATTCTTTCCCCATTTCCTGTTTTTGTCAGGTTTGTCAAAGATCAGGTGGTTGTAGATGTGCGGTATTATTTCTGAGGCCTCGGTTCTGTTGCATTGGTCTATGTATCTGTTTTGGTACCAGTACCATGCTGTTTTGGTTACTGTAGCCTTGTAGTATAGTTTGATGTCAGGTAGCATGATGCCTCCAGCTTTGTTCTTTTTGCTTTGGATTGTCTTGGCTATGTGGGCTGTTTTTTGGTTTCATATGAACTTTAAAGTAGGTTTTTCCAATTCTGTGAAGAAAGTCATTGGTAGCTTGATGGGGATGGCATTGAATCTATAAATTACCTTGGGCAGTATGACCATTTTCCTGATACTGATTCTTCCTATCCATGAGCATGGAATGTTTTTCCATTTGTTTGTGTCCTCTTTTATTTTGTTGGGCAGTGGTTTGTACTTCTCCTTGAAGATGTCCTTCACATCACTTTTAAGTTGGATTCCTAGATTTTATTCTCTTTGTAGTAATTGTGAATGGGAGTTCACTCATGATTTGGCTCTCTGTTTGTCTGTTATTGGTGTATAGGAATGCTTGTGATTTTTGCACATTGATTTTGTATCCTGAGACTTTGCTGAAGTATCCTAATTGAATACCCTTTGTTTCTTTCTCCTGCCTAATTGCCCTGGCCAGAACTTCCAATACTATATTGAATAGGAGTGGTGAGAGAGGGCATCCTTGTCTTGTGCCAATTTTCAAAGGGAATGCTTCCAGTTTTTGCCATTCAGTATGATATTGGCTGTGGGTTTGTCATAAATAGTTCTTATTATGAGATACATTCCATCAATACCTAGTTTATTGAGAGTTTTTGGCATAAAGGTCTGTTGAATTTTGTTGAAGGCCTTTTCTGCTTCTATTGAGATAATCATGTGGTTTTTGTAGTTGGTTCTGTTTATGTGATGGATTATTTTTATTGGTTTGCATATGTTGAACTAGCCTTGCATCCCAGAGATGAAGCCGACTTGATCATGATGGATAAGCTTTTTGATGTGCTGCTGGATTGGGTTTGTCAGTATTCTATTGAGGACTTTTGCATTGATGTTCATCAAGCATATTGGCCTAAAATTCTCTTTTTTTGTTGTGTCTCTGCCAAGCTTTGGTATCAGGATGATGCTGGCCTCATAAAATGAGTTAGGGAGGATTCCCTCTTTTTTCTATTGGTTGGAAATAGTTTCAGAAGGAATGGTACCAACTCTTCTTTGTACCTCTGGTAGAGTTTGGCTGTGAATCTGTCTGGTCCTGGACTTTTTTTGATTGGAAGGCTATTAATTATTGCCTCAATTTCAGAACCTGTTATTGGTCTAGTCAGAGATTCAACTTCTTCCTGGTTTAGTCTTGGGAGAGTGTATGTGTGCAGGAATTTATCCATTTTTTCTAGATTTTCTAGTTTATTTGTATAGAAGTGTTTATAGTATTCTCTGATGGTAGTTTCTATTTCTGTGGGATCAGTGGTGATATCCCCTTTATTATTATATTATTTTTATTGCATCTATTTGAATCTTCTCTCTTTTCTTCTTTATTAGTCTTGCTAGCAGTCTATCTATTTTGTATCTTTTTGAAAAAACCAGCTCCTGGATTCATTGATTTTTTGAAGGGTTTTTTTTTGTGTGTGTGTGTGTGTGTCTCTATCTCTTTCAGTTCTGCTCTGATCTTACTTATTTCTTGCCTTCTGCTAGCTTTTGAATTTGTCTGTTTTTATACTGGTACCATGTTGTTTTGGTTACTGTAGCCTTGTAGTATAGTTTGAAGTTATGTAGTGTGATGCCTCTGGTTTTGTTCTTTTTGCTTTGGATTGCTTTGGCTATTTGGGCCCTTTTTTGGTTTTATATGAGTTTCAGAATTTTTTTTCTAATTCTGTGAAAAACGATGGTAGTTTGATAGGAATAGCATTGAATGTGTAGATTGCTTTGGGCAATATGGCCATTTTAGTGATATTGATTCTTCCTATCAATGAGCAGGGAATTATTTTTATTTTTATTTTGTGTCATCTCTGGTTTCTTTGAAACAGCGTTTTGTAGATCTCCTTGTAGAGATAGATCTTTTACCTCCTTGGTTAGATGAATTCTTAGGTCTTTTATTTTTGTGTGTGGATATTGTATTAATAAATAGGATTGTGTTCTTGATTTGGATGTCAGCTTGAGTGTTACTGGTGTATAGAAATGTTATTGATTTTAATACATTGATTTTGTATTCTGAAACTTGGCTGAAGTTTTTTATCTGTTCTAGAAACCTTTTGGCAGAGACTTCAGGGTTTTCTAAGTATAGAATCATATCATCTCTGAAGAGAGAGAGTTTAATTTTTTTTCTATTTGAATGCCTTTTATTTCTTTTTCTTGCCTGAATGTTCTAGCTAGAACTTCCAGTACTGTGTTGAAAATGAGTAGTGAGAGTAGGCATCTTTTTCTTGTTCCAGTTCTTAAGGGGGAATGCTTCCAGCTTTTGCTCATTCAGTATGATGTTGGCTGTGGGTTTGTCATAGATGGCTATTATTATTTTGAGATATGCTCATTAGGTTTTTTAACATGAAGCGATTTTGGATTTTGGCAAAATCTTTTTTTGCATCTATTAAGATGATATATGGTTTTGTTTTTAATTCTGTTCATATGGTAAATCACATTTATTGATTTGCATATATTGAACCACTGTTGCATTATTGGAATGAAGCTTACTTGATTATGGTGAAATAACTTTTTGATGTGCTGCTGAATTCGGTTTGCTAGTATTTTGTTGGGGATTTTTGCATCCATGTTCATTAGGGATGTTGGCCTGTAGTTTTCTTTTTTCATCCTGTCTTTGTCAGGTTTTGGTATTATGATGATGTTGCTGGCTTTGAACAATGAGTTAGGGAGAAGTTTCTCCTCCTCTGTTTTTTCAAATAGTTTCAGTAGGATTGGTAGTAGCTCTTTTTTGTATCCCTGGTAGAATTCAGCTGTAAATCCATCTGGTTCAGGGCTTTTATTGGTTGGTAGAATTTTTATTATTGATTCAATTTTGGAACTTGTTATTGGTCAGGTTAGAGTTTTAATTTCTTCCTGTTTCAATCTTGGGAAGTTGTGTGTTTCCAGGAATGTATTCATTTCCTCTGGATTTTCTAGTTTGTGTGCATAGATAATGTTCATAATAGTTTCCGAGGATCTTTTGTATTTCTGTGAGATTGGTGATAATGTCACCATTGTCATTTTTTATTGTGTTTATTGGATCTTCTTTTTTCTATGTTTCTAACTAACAGTGTATGGATCTTGTTTATTGTTTCAAAGACCACCTTTTGGTTTTGTTGATGCTTTTTGTGGATTTTCCCTTTTCAATTCCATTCAGTTTTGCTCTGATTTTAGATATTTGTATTTTCTGTTAGCTTTGAGTTAGTTTGTTCTGAGTTAGATTGTTAATTTGAGATCTTTCTAACTTTTTTATGTAGACATATTGCACTCTAAACTTTCTTCTTAACACTGCTTTTGCTGCATCCCAGAGATTTTGGTATGTTGTATCTCTGTTTTCATTAATTTCAAATAATTTTCTATTTTTTGCCTTGATTTTGTTTTTTACCCAAAAGTCATCCAGGAACAAGTTGTCTAATTTTAATGTAATTGTGTGGTTTTGGGATATTTAATTGGTATTGATTTGTTTTTATTGCATTGTGGTCCAAGAGTATGGTTGGTATGTTTCATTCTTTAAAGTTATTTGAGACTTGCTTTATGGCTGAGCATGTGGTCAATCTTGCGGTATGTTCTGTGTGCAGATGAGAAGAATGTATAATCTGTGGTTGATGAGTGGAGTATTCTGTAGATGTTTATTAGATCCAGTTGGTCAAGTGTCAAATTTAAGTCCATAATTTCTTTGTTAGAGTTCTGCCTCAGTGATTTGTCTAATGCTGTCAGTGGTGTGTTGAAGTCCTCCTCTATTATGTGACTATCTAAGTCTTTTTGTAGGTCTATAGGCAGTTGTCTTCTGAATCTGGGTGCTCTGATGTTGGGTGCATAGATATTTTAGATAGTTAAGTCTTCTTGTTGGATTGAACACTTCATCATTATGTAATATCCTTCTTTGTTCCTTTTTTTTTTTTTTTACTGTAGATGGTTTAAAGTCTATTTTATCTTATAAAAGAATATCAATCACTGCTCTTTTTTCTTTTCCATTTGTGTGATAGACTGATACAGTTTGGATATGTGTTCCTATCCAAATCTCATGTCGAATTGTAATCCCCATTGTTGGAGGTGGGGCCTGGTGAGTGGAGACTGGATCATGGGGGTGGATTTCTCATGAATGGTTTAGTACCATTCCCTTGGTACTGTCTTTGCAATAGTGAGTGAGTTATCATGAGATCAATTGTTTAAGAGTGTGTAGCACCTCCCCCTCTCTGCTCTTGCTCCTGCCATATAAGATGCCTGCTCCCCCTTTGCCTTCCGCCATGATTGGAAGCTCCCTGAGACCTCCGTAGAAGCAGAAGCTGCTATGTTTCCCGTACAGTCTGCAGAACTGTAAATCAATTAAGCCTCTTTTATTTATAAATTACCCCAGTCTCAGGTATTCTTTATAGCAATGTGAGAACCGACTAATACATAGATGCTTCTCCATCCCTTTACTTTGCCCCTATGGCTGTTATGTGTGATTGGTCTCTTGAAGAGAGAAGACATTTGGTTCTTGTTTTTTTTTTTTTTTTCTTCCCTGCTTGCTCTCTAGGTCTTTTAGATGGGGCATCTATATCATTTACATTCCAGATTAATATTGATATGTGAGGTTTTGATCCTATCATGATATTATTAGCTTGTAGCTTTGTATTCTCAATTGCATTGTTTTTTTATAGGGTCTGTGTGCTCTGTACTTACATATGTTTTTATGGTAGCAGGTGTTCTTTCTTTTCCATGTTTGGGGCTCCCTTAAAGATCTCATTTATAGCCGGGCTAGTGGTAATAAATTCCCTTAGTGTTTGCTTGTCCAGAAAAGATTTTATTTCTCCTCTACTATGAAGCTTAGTTTGGTGGGATTTGAAATTCTTGGTTGGAATTTCATTTCTTTAGGGATGCTGAAAATAGGCTCCCAGTTTTTTCTTGCTTGAGAAGTAGAAACCTACTGAGAAGTCTGCTGTTAGCGTGCTGGGGTTGCCTTTTGAAGTAATCTGACCCTTTTTTCTAGCTACCTTTTTGACTCTTCCTTCTTCGTTGACTTAGGAAAGTCTGATTACAAAATGTCTTCAGAATGATCTTCTTGTTTAGCATTTCACAGGTGTTCTCTGAGTTTCTTGGGGTTGCATGTTGACCTCTCTAGCGAGACTTGGGAAATCTTCCTGTACTAGGTACTCAAATATGTTTCAAAGTTTCTTACTTTCCTCTCCAAGAAAGCCAATGAGTCATAGATTTGGTCTCTACATAATCCCATATTGCTTTGAGGCTTTGTTCATCAAAAAATTTTTTTCTTTATTTTTGTCTGACTAAGCTCTGAAATTCTTTCCTGTTTGGTCTAGTCTGTTATTAAAGCTTCCAACTGTATTTTGAAATTTCTGCAGTAAAATTTTCAATTCTATAAATTCAGTTTGGTTCTTTCTTAAAATGACTATGTCATCTTTCAACTCTTAGATCGTTTTACTTGCTTCATTGGATTGGGTTTCAACTTTCTCTTGAATCTCATTGAGCTTCCTACCCATCCAGATTCTGAATTCTATGTCTGTCATTTCCACATTTCAATCTAGTTAGGGTGTATTGCTGGGGAGGTAGTGTGATCTTCTGAAGGTAAGGAAACACTCTGACTTTTTGAATTACCAGAGTCATTGCACTGATTTCTTCTCACCTGAGAGGGCTAGTGTTTCTTTCTTTCTTTCTTTTTTTTTTTTTTTTAAAGTTGATGTCATTTGTATGGGCCTTTTTGTTTTTGTACTTTTTTCACTTGAGGGTTTGACTGTATATAGTCAATTGGTCTTTTTGCTAGGTGCTTTCAGAGAACCAAGGCTCTGTATGGGTTCCTTCGTTGTGATTAGTTTCGCTGCACTGTGTTTCACAGATGATGCATATTTATGGAATTTATTTATGTTTTCTTGGTGTCATCTAGGCTGCATTCTATTAGATGGTGCTTAAGAGTAAGGGCTAGCAGACAGGATCTTACTCAGCCATGCATGTCTCTTACATTTCATTCTGTTCACAGCAGTGTTCTGGGGAGGAGAAGATGAGGGGGTGGGTGCAAGTGATGACCCCCTTATCAAATCCATTCTGGGGCCTTGGGGGAGCCCTCTCTAATCACTGTTGCAGTGCCTGCATTTCCTTAGCCCCAAGGGGGTCCCTGGTGGGCTGCACCTCCTTCTCTTTTGGGGGAAGCCTGAGCTGAAGGTTAGACCACCAGGAGACTTGCAACTCTCTGATGACCCACTGGTCCTCTGTGCCTGGCAGAGTCAGAATGGGTTGTGGGGTATGTCTATGGGTGGTCTGTTGATGCAGTAGGTCAAGTGTAGAAGATACCTGGGCAGGGCAATTTCCCCTGCCAATTCAAACATCTTTGGAGGTCATGGGATTTCTTATAGCTAGGATTCCAGAATCCTTGTAGCTAGGACTCCAGAGGTCCCCAGAATTCCTTAACTCACCCCTTCTTTAGGGCCTTATGCAGGACTAGGAGCTGGTTCTGGCACTCAGGACTCTATGTAGGCTTCCTAGCTTCCTCCTTCTTCAAACTGCGTGTCTGTGGTTCTTCTTTGTCTACTTTCAGTGTTTTCTCTCAAAAGATCTGTGCAAAGTGTGATGGTTTACCCCATATTTTGTTTTTTCCTTGGTGAGACAGATGTTTCCTGGCTGTGTCTAGTTGGCCATCTGGTCCAAGATCCCCTTTCATTTTTGTAATAGTGTCTTTTGAGAAGCAAAATGTTTTAGTGTTGATGAAGTCCAGTTCGGTTTTCTTTTATAGTTTTGTGCCCTGCTTAAAATATCTTTGCCAGACCCAACATCACTAAGATTTTCTTCTATGTTTTATTCTAAGAGTTAAAGTATTAACTCTAAAATTTAACAGGTCTGTGACCCATTTTGAATTAATTTTTGTGTATCATGAGGTAAGTGTGGAGATTTTTTTTTGCATATGGTTAGTCATTCTTCCAGCACGACTTATTGAAAATATTATCCTTTTCTCATCAAATTGCTTTACTCTTTTGTTGAAAATTAATTGTTCATATATATCCAGGTTTATTTCTGGACTCTGTATTTTGCTCCATTAATTTATATGTCTATATTCAACCCAAAAATGTGTTGTGGTGATTATTGCGGCTTTATGTTGAATTATGAAGTCAGACAGTTCAAGTTCTTGGACTTTTAAAATTAATTTTTTAGCATTGTTTTGGCTCTTCTTTTTTTCTCATTTAATGTATGGTGGTGCTCATACCCTCACCCCTTTATTGTTCTTTGTAATAGCTTTCCTTGCTATTCTTGCATGCTTACTATTTATAAGAACTTTGGGGTCAGCTACTTTGTTCAAAAATAAAAGAATAACATCAAAAGTCCCCCAAACCAACTGTTCTATTTTTATTGTGATGGTTTTATATTTATAAATTATCTTAAGAAGAATTGACATATTTATGATGTTGTGTTTTTCTAGCTGATGTAATTTCATTTTCTGAAGTCTTCTTTTGTGTTTTCAGTTGTGTTGTTAGGTTTTCTTCCTATAGATCTTACATACTTTCTATTAAGTTTACTCTAATGTCTTTTCTGCTATTGTAAATGGTATATTTTATTGAATATATGAAGCCTTGTGCTTTCTCTGAATTAATATGCATCATGATATTGTGGTAAATTCTCATATTGTTTATAGTATTTTTTCAGTTGATTCTCTTGGGTTTTCCAGATATATTTTATCTTCTGGGAGATATAACATCATGTTTGATGTAAATTAAATGATCCATAATTGAGAAAAATAGTATTGATACAATGAGAGAGAGGAGGAAGAGAGTAATGCATTTCAGACAGTGAGGAGAGTTAAAAGTCAGGATACATGTGGAGAGGTTTTCTTAGATAAGAGCTTGGATAGTTTGTACTAGTGGGTGTATGAATGCTAGGCTGCTAGATATGGTGGTGTGTATCTGCGAATATGTCCCATCTATTGTAGTGAGGATGGTAGAGAAAATGTTGGGGGTTTGAGGAAAGAGACGTTAAACAGCTGTGTAGGAGAATGAATTGACTGCAGAAATGCATAAAAGATCACTGGGAAGAACTGAAGCCCCATTGAAGGTTATCATTATGACTTTAAAGTGAAACCAGTAAGGATGGTGTGTAATCTTCTCAGCCCATGTTTAGATATTTGGGTTCAAGTCTGTGGAAAGCTGTATTTAGTCAGAGTATAAGTTTTACCAGGTTGATTAAACAAGGGAAGAGAGGGCCACCAGGGAGCTGATTGTAATGATAGACCATGGAATCTAAGCGAAGTAAGGAGGCAATGTAACTGGAACACAAGGAGGTAAAATACAGCAAAAAGTTGATTAAGGATTGTTATCAAAGAATGAGAGGGTGTGAGCTGGAAAAATGGGAAGTAATATTTTGGAACTGGATACTTGGAGTTGAGGTCATGGAAGGGTTGCTGTTATTGATAATAAAAAAGAGGTCCAGATCACCATGAAATGGCTGAGGACAAGCTCATTGAATTTAAGATTTAAGGATCTGAGGATTGAAGGTACTGGGAGATTCAGTTATGTGGAAGTGACAGGGGCAAATGATAAAATCATAATCAAAATCTTGTAGCAGTTACAGAAACTGAAGTTAACTGCAACCAGTAGTAGTAAAAGTTGTTTAATTTGATGGCATGAGTTGCAAGGCTGGATTTTTGGAGGGAGGTAGAAGGGATACAGTTTTCTACAATGATGAGGAAGTAGGACAGTGTTAGTTGGAATATGAGAGACAAAATAGCCATCATTTGTGGACCCTACAGGGGAAGAGAGTCCTTGGGGAATAACTGGCTTTTATTTACAGCAAAGAGGTAGAGGCAGTATTCAGGAGGAGATAGAACATGAGGGGCTTTGTGTTCTCCAGAGGACATAATGTAATGGGCTCTGAACTTGGGAAGATAGGGTGAAATTAAGGATGCATAGACCAGAGACCTAGTAGTGAGGGAAAACCCAGGAACTTTGGGTTTCCTGTGGTGATAAAAAGCTTGATGGAATTTTTCTTGATGGTCTTTAAAGTTGTAAGGCTATGAGTGTTGTGGAGACAGATACAGAACTCTGATGCTCTCTACTCCTGTAGATGATGGTGTGGAGGCTGGGAGAAGGGCAGTGTGACTTGGAGAAAAGGTCTGGGATTCCCTCTTCACTATGAATTATGTACATGTACTACTGACCTAATACAGATTGTACACAGTGCAATGTATATAGGGAAGAATGGGATAAAGGTGAAGTAATCAACATTTTTAAACGGTTTGAAAATGACGATAGCTTTGTATTATCATTACATAATATCTCAAGGCGTTCTATATACTTAAAGCTACCTTGACTTTTAATGATGGTGGATGAATGTTCATATTTTAATATTATGAAAAGGTTTTTTTTTTTGCCTGACTTCTTGTCAGGCTGATTTACTCAGGAATGATGAAGAACTCACCGTAGGAGCAGAAGTTACAGCTCCATCTTTTTTTTTGTGCTTACATTATTTGTATAGTCATCAATTATTATCAATCATCAATTATTTGTGTAATCATAAATTCCATGATTCTTTGCAAGAATTTTTTTCTTTCTTTTTTGTTTTGTAGGGTTAGTTTAAATAAAACTAGGTAATATATTCAGTAAATCCACTACTCGTGGCTACACACACTGTGGTACTTTGCAACCTGATGAAAGCTAGGAGATGAGTGAGTGTTTCACCAACAACTACTTCCTTCTATCTATCTCATGAAATCTGCCTGTCTTGTTTACAGTTGATATAGGGACAGGGAAGGGGGTCAGTGTAAATACTTTATAAAATATCAATAAAGTTTAATTTCTGTTTTTTTATTATAATTTAGGTTTTAGGGTACATGTGCACAATGTGCAGATTTGTTACATATGTATCCATGTGCCATGTTGATTTCCTGTACCCATTAACTTGTCATTTAGCATTAGTCTCCCCCTCTCCCACCCCAAAAATCCGGATGTGATGTTCTTTCTGTGTCCATGAACCTATGAGTGAGAACATGCAGTGTTTGGTTTTTTGTCCTTGGGATAGTTTACTGAGAATGATGTTTTCCAGTTTCATCCATGTCCCTACAAAGGACACGAACTCATCATTTTTTATGGCTGCATAGTATTCCATTGTGTATATGTGCCACATTTTCTTAATCCAGTCTATCGTTGTTGGACATTTGGGTTGGTTCCAACTCTTTGCTATTGTGAATAGTGCCGCAATAAACATACGTGTGCATGTGTCTTTATAGCAGCATGATTTATAGTCCTTTGGATATATACCCAGTAATGGGATGGCTGGTTCAAATGGTATTTCTAGCTCTAGATCCCTGAGGAATCGCCACACTGACTTCCACAATGTTTGAACTAGTTTACAGTCCCACCAACAGTGTAAAAGTGTTCCTATTTCTCCACATCCTCTCCAGCACCTGTTGTTTCCTGATTTTTTAATGATGGCCATTCTAACTGGTGTGAGATGGTATCTCACTGTGGTTTTGATTTTCATTTCTCTGATGGCCAGTGATGATGAGCATTTCTTCTTGTGTTTTTTGGCTGCATAAATGTCTTCTTTTGAGAAGTGTCTGTTCATGTCCTTTGCCCACTTTTTGATGGGGTTGTTTTTTTCTTGTAAATTTGTTTGAGTTCATTGTAGATTCTGGATATTAGCCCTTTGTCAGATGAGTAGGTTGCAAAAATTTTCTCCCATTCTGTAGGTTGCCTGTTCACTCTGATGGTAGTTTCTTTTGCTGTGCAGAAGCTCTTGAGTTTAATGAGATCCCATTTGTCAATTTTGGCTTTTGTTGCCATTGCTTTTGGTGTTTTAGACATGAAGTCCTTGCCCACGCCTATGTCCTGAATGGTATTGCCTAGGTTTTCTTGTAGGATTTTAATGGTTTTAGGTCTAACATTTAAGTCTTTAATCCATCTTGAATTAATTTTTGTACAAAGTGTAAGGAAGAGATCCAGTTTCAGCTTTCTACATATGGCTAGCCAGTTTTCCCAGCACCATTTATTAAATAGGGAATCCTTTCCCCATTTCTTGTTTTTGTCAGGTTTGTCAAAGATCAAATAGTTGTAGATATGCGGCATCATTTCTGAGGGCTCTGTTCTGTTCCATTGATCTATGTCTCTGTTGTGGTACCAGTACCATGCTGTTTTGGTTACTGTAGCCTTGTAGTATAGTTTGAAGTCAGGTAGCGTGATGCCTCCAGCTTTGTTCTTTTGGCTTAGGATTGACTTGGCGATGAGGGCTCTTTTTTGGTTCCATATGAACTTTAAAGTAGTTTTTTCCAATTCTGTGAAGAAAGTTATTGGTAGCTTGATGGGGATGGCATTGAATCTATAAATTACCTTGGGCAGTATGGCCATTTTCACGATATTGATTCTTCCAACCCATGAGCATGGAATGTTCTTCCATTTGTTTGTATCCTCTTTGATTTCATTGAGCAGTGGTTTGTAGTTCTCCTTGAAGAGGTCCTTCACATCCCTTGTAAGTTGGATTCCTAGGTATTTTATTCTCTTTGAAGCAATTGTGAATGGGAGTTCACTCATGATTTGGCTCTCTGTTTCTCTGTGATTGGTGTACAAGAATGCTTGTGATTTTTGTACATTGATTTTGTATTCTGAGACTTTGCTGAAGTTGCTAATCAGCTTAAGGAGATTTTGGGCTGAGACAATGGGGTTTTCTAGATATACAGTCATGTCATCTGCAAACAGGGACAGTTTGACTTCCTCTTTTCCTAATTGAATACCCTTTATTTCCTTCTCCTGCCTGATTGCTCTGGTCAGAACTTCTAGCACTATGTTGAATAGGAGCGGTGAGAGAGGGCATCCCTGTCTTGTGCCAGTTTTCAGAGGGAATGCTTCCAGTTTTTGCCCATTCAGTATGATATTGGCTGTGAGTTTGTCGTAGATAGCTCTTATTATTTTGAGATATGTCCCATCAATAGCTAATTTATTGAGAGTTTTTAGCATGAAGGGTTGTTGAATTTTGTCAAAGGCCTTTTCTGCATCTATTGAGATAATCATGTGGTTTTTGTCTTTGGTTCTGTTTATATGCTGGATTACATTTATTGATTTGCGTATGTTGAACCAGCCTTGCATCGCAGGGATGAAGCCCACTTGATTATGGTGGATAAGCTTTTTGACGTGCTGCTGGATTTGGTTTGCCAGTATTTTATTGAGGATTTTTGCATCAAGGTTCATCAAGGATATTGTTCTGAAATTCTCTTTTTTGGTTATGTCTCTGCCAGGCTTTGGTATCAGGACGAGGCTGGCCTCATAAAATGTGTTAGGGAGGATTCCCTCTTTTTCTATCAATTGGAATAGTTTCAGAAGGAATGGTACCAGTTCCTCCTTGTACCTCTGGTAGAATTCAGCTGCGAATCCATCAGGTCCTGGACTCTTTTTGGTTGGTAAGCTGTTGATTATTGCCACAATTTCAGAACCTGTTATTGGTCTATTCAGAGATTCAACTTCTTCCTGATTTAGTCTTGGGAGGGTGTATTTGTCAAGGAATTTATCCATTTCTTCTAGATTTTCTAGTTTATTTGCATAGAGGTGTTTGTAGTATTCTCTGATGGTAGATTGTATTTCTGTGGGATCGGTGGTGATATCCCCTTTTTCATTGTTTATTGCATCTATTTGATTCTTCTCTCTTTTCTTCTTTATTAGTCTTGCTAGCGGTCTGTCAATTTTGTTGATCTTTTCAAAAAACCAGCTCCTGGACTCATTAATTTTTTGAAGGGTTTTTTGTGTCTCTATTTCCTTCAGTTCTGCTCTGATTTTAGTTATTTCTAGCCTTCTGCTAGCTTTTGAATGTGTTTGCTCTTGCTTTTCTAGTTCTTTTAATTGTGATGTTAGGGTGTCAATTCTGGATCTTTCTTGCTTTCTCTTGTGGGCATTTAGTGCTATAAATTCCCCTCTACACACTGCTTTGAATGTGTCCCAGAGATTCTGGTATGTTGTGTCTTTGTTCTCATTGGTTTCAAAGAACATCTTTATTTCTGCCTTCATTTGATTATGTACCCAATAGTCATTCAGGAGCAGGTTGTTCAGTTTCCATGTAGTTGAGCAGTTTTGAGTGAGTTTCTTAATCCTGAGTTCTAGTTTGATTGCACTTTGGTCTGAGAGACAGTTTGTTATAATTTCTGTTCTTTTACATTTGCTGAGGAGGGCTTTACTTCCAACTATGTGGTCAATTTTGGAATAGGTGTGGTGTGGTGCTGAAAAAAATATATATTCTGTTGATTTGGGGTGGAGAGTTCTGTAGATGACTATTAGGTCCACTTTGTGCAGAGCTGAGTTCAATTCCTGGATATCCTTGTTAACTTTCTGTCTCGTTGATCTGTCTAATGTTGACAGTGGGGTGTTAAAATCTCCCATTATTATTGTGTGGGAGTTTAAGTCCCTTTGTAGGTCACTCAGGACTTGCTTTATGAATCTGGGTGCTCCTGTGTTTGGTGCATATATATTTAGGATAGGTAGCTCTTCTTGTTGAATTGATCCCTTTACCATTATGTAATGGCCTTCTTTGTCTCTTTTGATCTTTGTTGGTTTAAAGTCTATTTTATCAGAGACTAGGATTGCAACCCCTGCCTTTTTTTGTTTTCCATTTGCTTGATAGATCTTCCTCCATCCCTTTATTTTGAGTCTATGTGTGTCTCTCCACGTGAGATGGATTTCCTGAATACAGCACACTGATGGGTCCTGACTCCTTATCCAGTTTGCCAGTCTGTGTCTTTTAATTGGAGCATTTAGCCCATTTACATTTAACATTAATGTTGTTATGTTTGAATCTGATCCTGTCATTATGATGTTAGTTGTTTATTTTGCTCATTAGTTGCTGTAGTTTCTTCCTAGCCTCGATGGTCTTTACAATTTGGCGTGTTTTTGCAGTGGCTGGCACCCGTTGTTCCTTTCCATGTTTAGTGCTTCCTTCAGGAGCTCTTTTAGGGCAGGCCTGGTGGTGACAAAATCACTCAGCGTTTGCTTGTCTGTAAAGTATTTTATTTCTCCTTCACTTATGAAGCTTAGTTTGGCTGGATAGGAAATTCTGGGTTGAAAATTCTTTTCTTTAAGAATGTTGAATATCGGCCCCCACTCTCTTCTGGCTTGTAGAGTTTCTGCCGAGAGATCAGCTGTTAGTCTGATGGGCTTCCCTTTGTGGGTAACCCGACCTTTCTCTCTGGCTGCCCTTCACATTTTTTCCTTCATTTCAACTTTGGTGAATCTGACAATTATGTGTCTTGGAGTTGCTCTTCTCGAGGAGTATCTTTGTGGCGTTCTCTGTATTTTCTGAATCTGAATGTTGGCCTGCCTTGCTAGATTGGGGAAGTTCTCCTGGATAATATCTTGCAGAGTGCTTTCCAACTTGGTTCCATTCTCCCCGTCATTTTCAGGTACACCAATCAGACTTAGGTTTGGTCTTTTCACATAGTCCCAAATTTCTTGGAGGCTTTGTTCATTTCTTTTTATTCTTTTTTCTCTAAACTTCCCTTCTCTCTTCATTTCATTCATTTCATCTTCCATCAGTGATACCCTTTCTTCCAGTTGATCGCATCTGCTACTGAGGTTTCTGCAATCTTCGCGTAGTTCTCGAAACTTGGCTTTCAGCTCCATCAGCTCCTTTAAGCCCTTCTCTCTATTGGTTATTCTAGTTATCCATTCTTCTAATTTTTTTTCAAAGTTTTTAACTTCTTTGCTATTGTTTTGAATTTCCTCCCGTAGTTCAGAGTAGTTTGATCGTCTGAAGTCTTCTTCTCTCAACTCGTCAAAGTCATCCTCCATCCAGCTTTGTTCCATTGCTGGTGAGGAACTGCGTTCCTTTGGAGGAGGAGAGGTGCTCTGCTTTTTAGAGTTTCCAGTTTTTCTGCTCTGTTTTTTCCCCATCTTTGTGGTTTTATCTACTTTTTGTCTTTGATGATGGTGATGTACAGATGGGTTCTTGGTGTGGATGTCCTTTCTGTTTGTTAGTTTTCCTTCTACCAGACAGGACCCTCAGCTGCAGGTCTGTTGGAGTTTACTAGAGGTCCACTCCAGACCCTGTTTGGCTGGGTGTCAGCAGCGGTGGCTGCAGAACAGCGGATTTTCGTGAGACCACAAATTCAGCTGTCTGATAGTTCCTCTGGAAGTTTTGTCTCAGAGGAGTACCCGGCCGAGTGAGGTGTCAGTCTGTCCCTACTGGGGGGGTTCCTCCCAGTTAGGCTGCTCAGGGGTAAGGGACCCACTTTAGGAGACAGTCTGTCTGTTCTCAGATCTCCAGCTGCGTGCTGGGAGAACCACTACTCTCTTCAAAGCTGTCAGTCAGACAGGGACATTTAAGTCTGTGGAGGTTCCTGCTGAGTTTTTGTTTGTCTGTGCCCTGCCCCCAGAGGTGGAGCCTACAGAGGCAGGCAGGCCTCCTTGAGCTGTGGTGGGCTCCACCCAGTTCGAGCTTCCTGGCTGCTTTGTTTACCTAAGCAAGCATGGGCAATGGCGGGCGCCCCTCCCCCAGCCTCGCTGCCGCCTTGCAACTTGATCTCAGACTGCTGTGCTAGCAATCAGCGAGATTCCGTGGGCATAGGACCCTCCGAGCCAGGTGCGGGACACAATCTCCTAGTGTGCCGTTTTCCAGGCCTGTTGGAAAAGCACAGTATTAGGGTGGTACTGACCCGATATTCCAGGTGCCCTCTGTTACCCCTTTCTTTGACTAGGAAAGGGAACTCCCTGACCCCTTGTGCTTCCCGAGTGAGGCAATGCCTCGCCCTGCTTCGGCTCGCGCACAGTGCGCTTCACCGACTGTCCTGCACCCACTGTTTGGCACTCCCTAGTGAGATGAAACTGGTACCTGAAGCAGAAATGCAGAAATCACCCGTCTTCTGTGTCGCTGGGGCTGGGAGCTGGAGACCGGACCTGTTCCTATTCGGCCATCTTGGCTCCAGCAGCTTCTTTCTGTTTTTGATAAAAGTAAGTACAAGTAGAAGTTCTGATATTTTCTTCTCACATCACAATGGCATACCCCACTTTGACAACCATTGACAAAGTGGTGGTGTTATTTTTAATAAGAAAACAGAAATAAATAAATCAATGTTAAGCTATCATTTGGACGATAGCAAAGTATTAATTTGGAAGGGGTTAAATTTTTTTCCATGGTAGGTTTATGGGTCTAGAGTTTTCATGGTCTTGCATTATCACTTGAGCTTAGGTATAGGAAACCCTTCATTCCTTTCCAAATAAGAAATAGATACCCTAGGTTGTTGTTAGCAAACGTTTCAGGGAAAGCTCATATCATCACCCAAATTTAAAATATTTGCTTTATTATAACACCAGCAATTAAATGGGACCTACCTATTGTTGTTAATATTCAAATACAGTTTTAAAGAAAAACCATACCTTTTTTGCTGCACATACTTTTCCAAGACTAATTTTGTAAGATTTTTCCTTATTAATATGCATACTTTTGCTTGGATGCAATTGCATTCCCTAGATATATTGTTTGTTTCGTAAGTAACATAGTTTGTGAATATTAATTAGATTGTAGAATAAATCTATTGTTTATTGCTGAAGGGGCCTTTTGGCTTCCTACCACCTGAAAACCTTTAAATCTACAGCAATGAGATTTTTTAGTATCTCTTCTCTTTCTGCTTTTATTCTCCTCTTTAAAAAATAAAAATGTAAATGAATAATTCAAGTTACAAACATACATACGAATGGGTAATTCAGCCAAGATATTTGCAGCATTTATCCTTGCAAGTTGAAGGTACTTATCACTTTAGTTGCTAGGTGCTCACACAAAGGATGTTAAAAATAATAAACTCAGCAATAAATTTTTCTTAATCTGAGATCTGCAGCAACCTTGTAGGGTTATTTCGGAGAATGTAAGATGCTATACAGGCATTTGGTCAATTTATCTCCCAGGCCCCTTGGCTAACCCGGCTGGGTAGATCATGTCCTTTGTCTTCTTTGTTTTATACTGTGCATTAACTAGCTCTTAAAGCAGGTATCCAATGCTCAGAAAGCAAGACTTTTGTAATGTTCCTAGTAATGAGAAATGTTTGTTTTAGAAAGCTAGCCTTGTGCCAATTGTTAATGTTAGAAGTTTGGAGGAGAGTCAGAATTGGGACCAAGAATGGAGGCAGAGTAGGCTACTGTTTGAAAGATTTAACTGAAAATGCAAGGACTGCAATTTACCTTTCAAACCTGAAGTTCGGTCTCTTCATTAGAGACATTGCAGCCTCATTGGTGGGCAGTGGCTGAGACTTATTTTTCCAATGAAAATAACTTCCTCTACATTCCAGTCTTTAGTGATGACTCTCTTGGTAAATTCCTGTGGAAATTGTTATATTCATCCATTCACTCACACATTCATCTACTTACTTAACAAATATTTATTGAGTTCTATGCACTGTTCTTGATGCTGGAACTATTTTTAAAAAGCATGGTACCTGACCTCAAGCATCATAAAGCTTATCCCATCATCACACTCCTTTCATTTTTGGCACCTAAGAAGTGACTTTAATAATTTAATGTATATATCTTGTTTTCTCAGCTCCTTGTAACAATTCTCAGTTGTTGAAAATGATGATTTGCTTGTCAATGGAGGCATTCTAAGTAAACATCAAATTTAACTATTGAATTACTAGCAATCTTTAAGACTATATAACTTGCATAACAGGATGAGTTCAATGGTACTTTTAAAACACAATAATAAATTGTGAAATGCTGCACTGAATTAAAGTTTAGGGGGTTCTTGCAGTTACTATAATGCAGAGGTTGTTGCCCAGCTGTACAATTGAGTACCTTGGAGATGTGCTGCTTCTTCTCTCTCTCTTTTTGTAATCCATGCCCCACAGTAGACCAATGAAAACAGAATCTCAGAGTGGTGCCCCTGAATTTTAGCCTGCAGCGGGATTGAGAATCAGTCTTGTATGGCACCTAATCTCAAGAATAATCATGCAAAGTAGCAGTTCCTATCATCTACATTTTGCGGAAGTGAACACTGACATTCAGACAGGTGGATATGTTGTCTGAAGCTACAGAGCTAGTAAGTGGTGGAAGCAGGATCTGAGCCCAGATCTTCTAGCTATAAAACCTTTCCCATTTTGGAAACATAGTGCCGGCCCTCAAAGATGTGACACTTAGGTTTTCCTTCCCACTGTTTTGCTTTTAACATTTTCTAATGATTTATTTTCTGCTAGTTGGCCATTGTGTACATACCTGGAATTAATATCTGTGATGGATAGAATAAAAAGGATGAAGGAAAAAAGGTGCTACTTTCTGTGATGGATAAAATGGAAAGGATAGGAACAAGAGAGGAAAGAAAGTGCTGCTGGGTTCTTCTCTGTTAGGGCTAGTAGTTTCAGGGAAGGGCTTGAGGACACAGGAGATAGTAGGAGTTCTATTATTTCAGAATGCTTACTTTTACTTGTTTAATCCATTGTGAGAGTATTGGAGCAACAGTTACATTTTGTAGCAACAGTGAATTGGAATTATGTGTTAGATATGATCACTGCTAACATACAGGAAAAATGGAACATTCATACCTTTCTATCTTAATTTTAAGTAGTGTAGTTAGCCACAGTGAATTAGCATGAGGCATGAGACCTTTTTTTTTTCTTTTGTGTAAAGGGATCTTAGGTTTCAGTAAGGAATAATACTACTTGGAACTTTTCTACTTTCTGGAAAGGGAGACTTTAGATTATTATTCCTTTGTCCCGTGGGAATTTCATCACCTGGAGGATTATTTCAAGTCAAGGAATAAATACATATCAGCACAGGTATGCCTTGCTCAGTGTTTTCAAAACTGTTGTGGAAGATGGTGGTGGTAAATATAAAAGGAGTGGCCTCTTCAAACCATGCAGGGTTCTATTTGTTCCTGTTAGCATTTTAATCATCTGAAGGCAGATTTAAGGGGTCCTAGGATCTGGTTGATGTCTTTTTGTTAGAACTCAGACAATCACTTTTTCCCCTGGTTGTCCCTGTACCCGATCACACTTCTATCATCACACTTAGATTATTGTATGGAAGTATATTTATTACATGCCTCTATCCCCTTCTAGTTTGTGCAATCTTTAAAGGCAAATATTGTGTTATTTTCAGTTTGTTTACCTAATGTCTAGCACAGTGCTTGGCATATATTAAATGCTTAATACATGTTTGATGAATTAAATTGCATTTGTTTTTTGATGATCATTTTTAGGAAATGGAATGTTAAGCCTGACTTCTGGTTAATATTAAATTATTCTCTCTAACAGAGTGTGTCAGAGTGTTTCGGAGAGTGCATTAAAATCCCAGCAGTTATCTTCCCAGGCCACCACTTTTCCTCTTGTTAGGAAACAGTATTTATCATAGTAAATAGCCCATTTGAGGTAGTTCATCCAGGCTTTAGTACCAAATTTAACGTAACAGGAAGTCACAAATTCCCTTTTGGCCAGAAAGGAGTTTGACAGCTTCTCTCAGAAAAATAACTTTGCATTAATTTACTCCGCTTTATTCACGAAAGGTATAAAAATCTATAAACATTTTATAGCTATAGTGTATTACCAGCATGTGGTAAACAACATGCTGGCCAACTACTTATGCTTTTAATAAGCATGTTTTATGCCTTGTGTATAATTTTTGAAAAATTATAGCTTGGTTTTTTGTTTAAATAGTTACATTATCTTATTTGTAAATGGTGCTTTGTGAAGGGTTTCAGTGGTTTATAACATTTAGAAAATGTGAAATTTTTGCTGTATGCTTTCTTGTAGAAGAGATTTTTTATTTGAAAGTGTAGTTTTAATTCATATACAGTAAAATTGACTTTTTTGGTGTATACTTCTATGAGTTTTGGAAAATAGGTAGAGTTATGTAACCATTACTACAGTTAAGATAAAGAACAATTTCAATATACCTCCTCTAATATTCTCTTATCTTCTCCCTTTGAAGTCAAATCTTCCCCATACCTTTAACACCTGACACCCACTCATCTGTTTTGCCTATTCCAGAATATTATATGAATGAGTGGAATCATACAATATCTAGCCTTTTGAGTCTGACTTCTTTCACTTAGCATAAAGCATTTGAGATTCATCCCTTTGCTGCATGTATCAATAGTTTGTTTATCTTTATTGTTGGGTACTATTTCACACTATGGGTGTATCAACATTTTTAAAAACACGTGTCTAGTTGAGGGGAATGCAGGTTATTTACAGCTTTTGGTAATTATGAATAATGCTTTTATATATATATATACTTTTTTTCACATACAGATTTCTTTTTTGTATGAATAGAGGTTTTCACTTGGGTAAATACCTAGAAGTAGGATTTCTGAGTAATATGCTAAATACATGTTTAACTTTATAAGAAACTGGAAAACTGTTTTTCACAGGGCTATGCCATTTTCCATTCTCATCAGCAACCTATGAGAGCTCCAGTTGCTTTACATCCTCACCAGCATCTGGCATTGTTTGTTTTATTTAGTCATTCTATTAGGCAAATAGTGGTGTAAAGTTGTTTCTCAGTCATCTTTGGGTAATTTTCTTTGTTGTTGGTGGTGGGTTTTTTATTACATAATTTTTTTTTAACCATTTGGTCATCATTCACACAAATCTTTATGGTTATAATCTTAAAAACTTAAGTTTAGTGCTGGTATTCCAAGCTATTGCTTTAGTCCATTTATTAAGGAAACATATAGTGCTATGAGAAAGTGTAAATATTATTGTGGATTAGGACTGAACTTTTACTAATTAACATTAAATGAAAGCAACAAGTTTCCCCTCCTCCAACTATCTTTCTCTCCTGTACATTGTCCCCAGCAATCCAGTCTTTCTATAATGGTGCTTTCTTCATGCCATCATTTGTTCATGACCCTTTACTGATTCTCTCACAACCATGGTATGGTCTAGTAGTTAAAGGCAGAGACTCTGACATTCACTAGCCATGGTTTTATTCTCAGCTCTGCCACACGCTAGCTGAGTGACCTTGACAAATTAATATACCTAAACCTCAGTTTGTCATTTTCAAATAGGTCATGATAAGACCTAAATAAAACATCTTGCACAAATGGTCAGGGCTCAATACATGCCCAAAATTGGTAATTAAATTACCACCTGCAACAGGACTCATCTTATCTGACTAGCCTTGTCTGTCACAGTTCATCATCATGAATCTCCTGACATAATTAAGCTGATATACTGAGTGCTCTGATACCTTACATTAATCCTCCTGTGTAGGGGTTCCCACTTAAGTGTGATTAATCCATGTCTGAGTATGGGTGTTGAACAGCTGTGTAGGTCATAAGGAGTTGCTTTTCCTGGGAGCTCTAGGCTGAGGCTGGAGGAAAGCAATTAGCAAACCCTACTGGAAGATAACCTGGAACAGCCGTTACAGCATGCTTCTTTGTCGTTTTATTTTTTATGTTATTTTATTGTTGTAAAACATTTAACATGAGATCTACTTTCAACAAATTTTTAAGTGTGCAATATAGTATTGATAACTATAGGTACAATGTTATACAGCAGATTTCTAGAACTTATTTATCTTGATTAATTGAAACTTTACTCTCCTTGATTATCAACTTCCCTTTTTCTTCTCCCTTGAGTCCCTGGCAATCACCATCCCATTCTTTGAGTCTATGAATTTAACTATTTTCGATACTTCATATAGGTGGAATCATGCAGTATTTGTCCTTTGATAACTGGCTTTTTTCACTTAGCACAGTTTCCTCAAAGTCATCTCTGGTGTCATATATTGCAGAATTTCTTTCTTTTTAAAGGCTGAATAATATTTCCTTGTATATAGATACCACATTTTCTTTATTCATTCATTTGTTGATGGACATTTAGATTGTTTCCACATTTTAGCTATTGTAGATAGTGCTGCAGTGAACCTGGGAGTGCTAATTGCTCTTTGAAGTCCTGATCTTAATTCTTTTGGATAAATACCCAGAGTGGGATTGCTGAATCATATGGTAGTTCTATTTTTAATTTTTAAAAGAACCTTCATGTTGTTTTCCATAGCAGCCATACCATTTTGCATTTCCACTGACAGTGTGCAAAGGTTCCAGTTTCTCCATATCCTTGACAACACTTATCTTTCATCTTTTTGATAATAGCCATTCTAACAGGTGTGAGATGATATCTCATTGTGGTTGTGATTTGTATTTCCTTGATGATTAATGATGTTGAGTATATTTTCACATAGATACTGTGACGTAGTCTGTTCAGGTTTTTGCCCCATTTAAAAAGTTGGGTTATTAGTCTTTTTGCTGTTGAGTTGTGGGAGTTCCTTATATATTTTAGGAATTATCTCCTTATCAGATATATGGTGATATGGTTTGGATGTTTTGTCCCCTCCAAATCTCACATTGAAATGTGACCTCCAGTGTTGGAGGTGGGCCTAATGGGAGGTGTTTGGGTCATGGGAAAAGATCCCTCATGAAAATCTTGGTGCTGTCCTTGGAGTAACAAGTAAGTTCTCGTTCTGTGAATTCATGTGAGATCTGGTTGTTTAAAAGTGCCTGGCACCTCCTCCCTCTGTCTCTTGCTCTTTCTCTTATCATGCGAAACACAGGCTCCCCCTTTCCCTTCCACCATTGTTGGAAGCTTCTTGAGGCCCTCACTGGGAGCAGATGCTGGTGCCACGCTTTGTGTACAGCCTGCCGAACAGTGAGCCAAAATAAGCCTCTTTTCTTTATAAATTACCCTGTCTCAGGTATTCCTTTATGGCAATGCAGAATGGACTAATACATATGGTTTGTAAACATTTTCTCCTATTCTGTAGGTTGCGTTTTCACCCTGTCAATTGTTTCCTTTGCTGTGCAGAAGCTTTCTCCTTTGATGTGGGCTCATTTGTTTATTTTTGCTTTTGTTGCTTGTGTTTTTGGAGAGATATTCATGAAATCATTGCCAAGACCAAGGTCATGAAGATTTTCCACTATGTTTTCTTCTAGAAGTTTTATAGTTTCAGGTCTTACGTTTGTCTTTAATCTACTTTGAGTTGAATTTTATGTATGGTGTAAGGGTTCAATTTCATGTTTTTGCATATGGATATGAGTTTTTACACCATTTGTTGAAGAGACTATCCTTTCCCCATTGTGTATTTTTGGCACCCTTGTTGAAGATCAGTTGACTTTGGCATGCTGCTTGTTTTTTATATTGACGTTTCTGGTTTGGTGAAGCAGAGTACAGGTAGTGCTGAAGGAGTTGTTTTCATGAGTGTGGTGTTGGTGTTTAGTTGAAAAAACAAATGCCACAGAATGTGGAAGAGAAGCCTCCATTGTATTTGGTTTTTGTGTTTTTTTTTTTTTTCAGGAAAACACTAAATTTTACTTTCTATCTGATGCATCATATAAATTCTTTTCTATGAGTAGTCTCTTGAGTGGATTCTCTTGACTAAAAAAAACCCAGATTTTTCTGGATATACCTCAAAACCTAAATTACCTTTGTACACTAACATTTACTAAAAAATTGATAAGAGCAACATGTTAAATATTAAAACTAAGAGTACTCAACTTGACTATCCATCCTAACTTTCACAGAATTTACTTCTGAGTTCAGCAGACTCAAATTCTACAAGGATACAGTTCGTTTCATTCACCAACCTATATCCAGCAACTAACATAGTAGTACATGGCACAGAGTGGGTGTTCAACAAATATTTGTCAATGATTGAACGAATTTTTTTACCAGCAAGTGAAAAAAGTGACTTTAAATAATGGCAAGAGAATATTGTTTCATTATGCAACAATAGGAGCTTTTGTAAAAATTCTGGGATTACTGGCTGGGCACAGTGTCTCATGCCTATAATCCCAGCACTTTGAGAGGCTGAGATGGGAAAATGGCTTTGAGCTCAGGAGGTCCAGACCAGCCTGGGCAACATGGTGAAACCCCATCTGTACATAAAACAAAACAAAACAAAACCCCATAGTCCCAGCTACTTGGGAGGCTGAGGCTAGAGAATCACTTGAGCCTGGGAAGCAGAAGTTGCAGTGAGCTGAGATCTCTAGCCTGGGAGACAGAATGAGACCCTGTCTCAAAAAAAAAAAAAAATTCTAGGATTACTTATTATAAGTAGATCAAGAATTAGATAAAATAATTCCTCCAATAAAAAAAAATTCTCATAATTTTAACTCATTAGAGTGATTTTGACTCAGGGAGCACTGCAGGAAATAGAATGCCTCTGTGGTCCCTTGGAGGCAGGCGGCTTTTTGAGTACCACATCTGCTCTCTCAAGCTGAGGGCACCAGCAGGAGGGACAATGATGTGGCATTGATATCAGTGGGAAAGGGTTTCTAAATGTAAATTCATGAGGGAATGATCTTGACACTCTTTAAGGCTTCACATAAATTCTTCAGGAAGGATACCTGACATTAGATAGTTGAGGGAAGAAATTTGGGTTATTTCTATTAATGAACTCTCATCTATTGCCACAAGATTAGGAAGGCCTGCAGAAACTCACTTATAACTAGAAGTTTCTCTCTCCATATTTTCTACTTGTCCATATACAGTGTGCCCTTTAAGGTCCAAGCCTCATCTGTTCTAATAAGATCCATTTATTCATTAATTTAATTTAAAGCACTTAAGGAAAAAAAAAACTTTTACTCTAGAATATCTGGGGAAAACATCCTTCAAACATGAAAGAGAAATAAAAACATTCCCAGACGAACAAAAGCTGAGAGATTTCACCAACACCAGACCTGTCCTGCAAGAAATGGAAAAGAGAGTACTTCAATTAGAAAGAAAAGTATATTAATGAGCAATAAGAAATCACCTGAAGGTACAAAACTCATTGATGATAGTAAGTACACAGAAATACACATAATATTATAACACTGTAATTGTGGTGCATAAACTACTCTTAAGTGGAAAGACTAAGTGATGAGCCAATAAAAATAATAACTACAAAACTTTTAAAGATATAGATAGTACAATAAGGTATAAATAGAAACAAAAAAGTTAAAAAGCGAGGGAACAAAGTATAGAGTTTTTATTAGTTTTCTTTCTTTTTGTTTGTTTGTTTCTTTCTACAAACAACTTAAGTAGTTATCAGGCTAAAATAATAGGTTATAAGATAGTATTTGCAAGCCTCATGGGAACCTCAAACCAAAAATATACAATGGATACAATCAGAAAAGAAAAAACAAGAAACTAAACATTACCAGAGAAAATACCTTCATTAAAAGGAAGACATGAAGGGAAGAAAGAAGGAAGAGAAGACCACAAAACAACCAGAAAACAAACAACAAAACGGCAGGAGTAAGTCCTTTTTTACCAATAATAACATTGAATGTAAATGGACTAAACTCTCCAATCAAAAGACATTGAGTAGGTGAATGGATAAAAAAATTAGACCCATTGATCTGTTCCTTACAAAAAACACACTTCACCTATAAAGACACAGATAGACTAAAAATAAAGGAATGGGAAAGGATATTCCATGCAAATGGAAACTAAAAAAGAGCAGAAGTAGATACATTTATATCAGACAAAATAGATTTCAAGGCAAAAACAATAAGAAGAGACAAAGAAAGTCACTATATAATGATAAAGGCATCAATCCAGCAAGAGGATATAACCATTTCAAATATATATGCACCCAACACTGAAGCACCCAGATATATAAAGCAAATATTATTAGAGCTAAAGAGAGAGGCCCCTAATAATAGCTGGAGACTTCAACACCCCACTTTCAGCACCGAACAGATCTACCAGACAGAAAATCAACAAAGAACCATTGAACTTAATCTGCACTATGAACCAAATGGATCTAGTAGATATTTACAGAACATTTCCTCCAATGAATACACATTCTTTCCTTCAGCACATGGATTATTCTCAAGGATAGACCATGTGTTAGGTCACAAAACAAGTCTTAAAACATTCAAAAGAACTGAAATAATATCAAGCATCTTCTCTGACCACAAGAAATAAAACTACAAACCAATAACACGAGGAATTTTGGAAACTATACAAATAAATGGAAATTAAACAACATGCTCTGGAATGACCACTGGGTCAATGAAGAAATTAAGAAGGAAATTGAAAAATTTTTTGAAACAAATGATAATGGAAACGCAACATACCAAAACCTGTGGAATGCGGTAAAATCAGTACCAGGAGGGAAGTGTATATCTATACATGTCTATATCAAAAAAGAAAAAAAACTTCAAATAAACAACCTAATGAGGAATTTTAAAGAACTGGAAAAGTGATAGGAAATGCAAACCCCACATTAGTAGAAGAAAATATAGATAAAGATTAGAGCAGAAATAAATGAAATTGAAATGAAAACAATATAAAAGATCAATGAAACAAAAAGTTGGTGTTTTAAAAAGTTAAACAAAATTGACAAACCTTTAGCCAGACTAAGAAAAAGGAGAGAAGATCCAAATAAATAAAATCACATATGAAAAAGGGGGACATACAACTGATACCACAGAAATTCAAAGGATCAATAGTGGCTACTATGAGCAACTATAAGCTAATAAAGTGAAACAATCTAGAAGAAATGGAAAAATTCCTAGACACATACAGCCTATCAAGATTGAACCATGAAGAAATAAAAAACCTGAACAGATCAATACCAAGTGACAAGATTGAAGCTGTAATAAAAGTCTCCTAGTAAAGAAAAGCCCAGACCCAGTGGCTTTACTGCTGAATCCTAGTAAACATTTAAAGAAGAACTAATACCAATGCTAGTAAAAATATTCCAAAAAATAGAGGAGGAGGGAAAAATTCCAAACTCACTCATTGAGGCCAGTGGTACCCTGATATCAAAAACCAGACAAAGACACATCACAAAAAAAAAAAGAGAAAGAAAACTACAGGCTAATATCTCTGATGAATATTGATGCAAAAATCCTCAACAAAATACTAGCAAACCAAATTCAACAATTAATTAAAAAGGTCATTCATCATGAACAAGTGGATTTTATCCCTGGGATGCAAGGATGGTTCAACATACATGAAACAATCAATGTGATATATCATATCAACAGAATGAAGGACAAAAATCATATGTTCATTTCAATTGAAATTGATGCTGAAAAAGCATTTCATAAAATTTAACATCCTTTCATGATAAAAACCCTAAAAAACCTGGGTATAGAGTGAACATACTTCAACATAATAAAAGCTATAGTATACTATAATAAAATATAATATTATTAATATAATATAATAAAATATAAAAATATAAAATATATAATATAATAAAAGCTGTAGTGTTATGCTAGTTGGGGATCTGTTATATAGAATGGAGAAAAAACTGAAAGCCTTTCCACTAAGATCTGGAACACACAAGGGTGCTCACTTCCACCACTGTTATTCAACACAGTACTGGAAGTCTTAGATAGAGCAATCAGACAAGAGAAAAAATAAAGAGCATCCAGTTGGAAAGGAAGAAGTGAAATTATCCTTGTTTGCAGATTATATCTTCTTATATTTGGAAAAATCTAAATAGTCTACCAAAAAACTGTTAGAACTGATAAACAAATTCAGTAAAGTTGCAGGATACAAAATCAACATACAAAAATCAGTAGCATTTCTATATGCCAACAGTGAACAATATGAAAAAATATTAAAATGTAATTCCATTTACAATAGCCACAAATAAAATTAAATACCTAGAAATTAATTTAACCAAAGAAGTGAAAGATCTTTATAATGAAAACTATAAAACACTCATGAAAGAAATTGAAGAGGAAACCAAAAAATGGAAAGATATTCCATGTTCATGGATTGGAAAAAATAAATATTGTTAAAATTTCCATACAACCTAAAGTAATCTATATATTTAATGCAGTCCCTATTAAAACACCAATGACATTCTTCACAGAAATAGAAAAAAACTATCCTAAAATTTATATGGGCTGGGTGCAGTGGCTCACACCTGTAATCCCAGCACTTTGGGAGGCCAAGGCGGGCAGGTCACTTGAGGTCAGGAGTTCAAGACCAGCCTGGCCAACATGGTGAAACCCTGTCTCTACTAAAAATACAAAAATTAGCTGGGTATGGTAGTGCACATGTAATCCCAGCTACTCAGAAGCCTGAGGCACAAGAATTGCTTGAACGTGGGAGGCAGAGGTTGCAGTGAGCCAAGATTGTGCCACTGTACTCTAGCCTGGGTGATAGAGCAAGAGTCAGTCTCAAAAGAAAAAGAAAATTACATGGAACCACAAAAGAGCCAGAACAGCCAAAGCTGTCCAAAAAAAAAAAAAAAAAAGAACAAAACTGGAGAAATTATATTACCTAACTTCAAATTTACTACAGAGCTATAGTAACCAATACTGCATGGTACTGGCATAAAAACAGACACACACAGGCCAATGGAACAGAATAAAGAATCCAGAAACTAATTCTCACACCTACAGTGAACTCATTTTCGACAAAGGTGCCAAGAACATACATTGGTGAAAAAAGACAGTCTCTTCAATAAATGCTGCTGGGAAAACTGGTTATCCATATACAGAAGAATGAAACTAGACCCTATCTCTTCCATATACAAAAATCAAATCAAAATGGTTCGAATATTTAAATCTAAGATCTCAAACTATGAAACTACTACAGAAAACACTGGAGAAAATCTCCAGGACATTGGAGTGGGCAAAGATTCCTTGAGTAACACCCCACAAGCACAGGCATCCAAAACAAAACAGGACAAATGGGATCACGTCAAGTTGCAAATCATTCACTCAGCTAAAGATAAAACCAACAGGCCAGGCGCGGTGGCTCACACCTGTAATCTCAGCACTTTGGGAGGCCGAGGTGGGTGGATCACAAGGTCAGGAGATTGAGACCATCCTGGCTAACACGGTGAAACCTTGTCTCTACTAAAAATACAAAAAATTAGCCGGGCACGGTGGTGGGCACCTGTAGTCCCAGCTATTCGGGAGGCTGAGGTAGGAGAATGACGGGAACCTGGGAGGCGGAGCTTGCCGTGAGCCGAGACCGCGCCATTGCACTCCAGCCTGGGCGACAGAGCGAGACTTTGTCTCAAAAAAATAAATAAATAAATAAAAATAAAAGAAGAAGAAAAATAAGTAAATTAAAAGAATAAAAAATATATACTGGGAAAATACAAATCAAAAGAAAACTAGAATAGCGATGTTAATATCAAAATAAATGGAGTTCGAGGCAAAAAAGAGACGTATAAATGGCAAAAAGGCATACAGAAGGTGCTAAATATCATTGCTCATCAGAAAAATGCAAAGCAAGACTATAATTATACATCATCTCACCCTAGTTAAAATGGCTCATACCCAAAAGACAGGCAATAACAAATGCTAATGAGGATATGGAGAAAAGGGAGTCATTGTACACTCTTGGTGGGATTATAAATTAGTACGACCATTATAGAGAACAGTTTTGAGGTTCCTCAAAAACTAAAAATAGAGCTACCAAATGATGCAGCAATCCCATTGCTAGGTATATGCGCCAAAGAAAGGAAATCAATATATTGAAGAGATATCTGGACTCCTATGTTTGTTGCAATACTGTTCACAATAGACAAAATTTGGAAGCAACTTAAGTGTCCATCAACAGATGAATGGATAAAGAAAATGTGGTACATATACACAATGGAGTACTATTTGGCCATAAAAAAGAATAAGATCCTGTTATTTGGAACCACATGGATGGAACTGGAGATCATTAAGTTAAGTGAAATAAGCAAGGCACAGAAAGACAAACATTGCATGTTCTCACTTATTTGTGGGATCTAAAAATCAAAACAATTGAACTCATGTAGATGGAGAGTAGAATGTGGTTACCAGAGGCTGGGAAGGGTAGTTGTGGGGAGGCAGCGCAGACATGGGAATGGTAAATGGGTACAAAAAAAAAATAGAAAGAATGAATAAGACCTACTATTTGACAGCACAACAGAGTGACTATAGTCAATAATAATTTAATTATACATTCTGAAATAACTAAAAGAGCGTAATTTGATTGTAACATAAAGGATAAATGCTTGGGGCGATTGATACCCCATCCTCCGTGATGTGATTATTATGCTTTCCATGCCTGTATCAAAATGCCTCATGTACCCCATAAATATTTATACCTACTATGTACCCACAAAAATTAAAAATTGAAAAAATAAATAAAAACCTATATGTCTTATTTCAATAATTAGATTGTAAAATCCTTGAGGACTTATACTCCTTTGTCTTGCCATCCCTGTTTACTCTGTTTACGCTTCTACTTCCTCCATCCTTTTAATATGTAGTAAAAGTTGAAAAAAATGCACTATTCGGTTTCCATTGACACCAAAAAGAAATATCAAACATGACAATATCCACTAGATGTTTTTCTTCCTTTTCAAAGTGTAATACTATATTCATCAGAACATTTCATTCTATATAAAAAGCTACTTATTTTAAGCCACATCTTATGTAAAATTGCTTAACAACTTGATACATTCAATTAGAGTAGAAGTTCTGGGGAAACAGCAGTAGCAGGTGAATCTGAACGGTTGTGCCATAGTTAAAAGGAAGACTTCTTGATTGGCTTTCCTGGGGCAGATTATGCCTCTTAGAGGCCAAACTGCACCTGGGATTTGGTCCTACAAAAATACAGCAGAGCAGCAAATTCAGGACAATCTTTGCCTGTTAGTCTTAAGCAAAACAATTATGAAATCATTTTTTGAACCTGATATATTAGCATGCTGAGTGCGTTAAAGGCAATCTTAGCATGGACACTGCATGGGCAGTTTTTTGCATTCAAACCACGTCTATGGGGATACCAAAGAGCTTCAGGAAAGACCAGATAAATTTCACAAGATTTTCTATTTTTTACTTCATTTTTTCTTCATAAATTTGAGAAGATTTTAACATTATTTTTCTCACCTTTGACTTTTATTTTGGAATATTCTGCTAATATTATTTAAACATAATTTTAAATGAAATTTGACTTTTAAAAATACAATAAGAAAACTTACAAATCCCTCCTCCTTCCTCCTGCCCTTGTTAGGTATTATATTTTATTTGTACACAGCCATAGCAAACATTCCAAGCACTCTTTTCTTTGTCTTATACTTGAAATGACTAATTGGATACTGAAAGTATAAGCAGGGCAATTAATATATTAATGAACAATATTTATTATTTTATTAGGCATTTAAATATTTTGGGATGAAGAAAAACTGAAAGCACACATCTTTTTACACATTTATTTGGAGATAAATAATACACATCTCACTTTCTAGGCTGAAGTGAGAAAATATTTTTGGTCGTATATTGGCATAAGGAATAAACATATTCCATCTGAACAGTTCTTATTTATTACAGTTTTCTAAATCAATCAAAACAAAGCACATCTTCACAAAGTGATGGCTAGAACAACAATAATTGCTTAGAGATATGTCACATCTGATCTATGTTCACTGTAAGAGCACTCATTTTTAATAACAGCTATTGCAACATAAGAGTATTCTTTTCGTGGACTTTGTAAATTAGGAACATGATCATTGCCTAGAGCAGAATATATCAGAAACATGTTGTATTTACTTCTCTTTTCATTTTAGATTTTTCTAGTTCTCGGTAGTAAAAAGTATTGTAGGTATAACTTATTTGACATGAAACTGGGATATTTTATGGAATACTGGAGTTGGCTAAGCATTAACATTTCTGATTGTCACTCTAACTCCAACAACTAAACATTGTAGGCTTTTGAGTTTGCCTATAATCCTTAGGATGTATAGTGTATATCCTAATTTTGCTTCAGTATTGCCATTATTTAGTTGGAACAAGATCTGGGAATTGTGACATTTAATTTCTTTATTGAACCACCATGTGACATTGGATAAGTCATTAGCTTTGCCCAAACTTGATGTGATTATGTATGCATTACTAATAGACAGGTAAGCTAGGATTTATGTCCACTTTTGAAAAAAAGACAATAAAAATATAGTCTTAATAAGGACAAGATTTTGCTTTCTTTGCTCAGGGATAGAATTTATCCAGAAGAATGAGTGATTGCAAGAAGTCCACCATGTCCACGTAAAGGTGACAACCAGTAACTGGTCTAGAGCCTCTCCAAGGAATTTTGCAACTCAACCACTTCTCCATTCTACAAGACTTTAATTTATTTTCTTATGAGCTAGAAGAGAAATATTGGTCAACTTTCATAATTTATTGAGGCAGCTGAGGTTAGGTGGGTTATGAAGACCACAATGATTCCATGAAAGAGGGGAGCAAACTTCAAGTCTTATGACTCTTATCTCATGCTGTATTCATTGGTTGAAGAATAAGTTGCTTGTTACATGGAAACAAATGTTTACAGATGTCATCAAAGAAATATTGACATCGAAAAGATTGTTATATATTTTTTGCTTTTTGCTGGCTACAGCAAGATTGGCAGAAATGTCTTTTACCTCATCCATCTTAAGTGAGATGATGTTGTTAGCTATTGTAGGCAAGTTACTGCAGTTTGCTTGTACACAATTGCTTCATGAGACATTTACTGGAAGGTTGTTTTGATTTTCCTGTCATTTGCACAACTATTTTAAGATATTCTGAGTCTCATTTATGATTTCTTATCAGTGATTGCCATTAGCTATAATTTTTTTTCTGTTATTTTCTTTCCTGGGCTTTATTGGCATTTGTATAATAAAGAGAAGAATTGGTCTCTGATACGGTGTGGATGTTTGTCCCCTCCAAATTTCATGTTGAAATGTAATTCCCAGTGTTGGAACTGTGGCCTGGTGGGAGGTGTTTGGATCATGGGGGCAGGTCCCTCATAAATGGCTTGGTGTACTCCCCTTAGTGATGAGGGAGTTCTTGCTTTGAGTTCATATGAGATCTGATTCTTTAAAAGTATATGGTACCTCCCCCCACACCTTGCTCATGCTGTCACCATGTGACAAGCCAGCTTCCTTTTCCTTCTGCCATGACTTTAAGCTCACTGAAGCCCTCACAAGAAGCAAATGCCAGCACCATGTTTCCTGTACAGCCTGCAGAACTGTGAACCAATTAAATCTGTTTTCTTTATAAATTACCCAGCCTTGGGTATTTCTTTACAGCAGTGCAAGAATAGCCTAACACAGTCTAGCTCCTGAAGATGAAACAAATTAATTAATACATTTCAAGTATTTTCATAGGTCTCCCTCTCTTTATATATAGAGGCATACCTTGGAGATATTATGTGTTTTGTTTCAGACAACTGCAATAAAACAAATATTGCAATGAAGTGTCGCTCAAATTTTTTGGTTTCCCAGTGCATATAAAAGTTATGTTTATACTATACTGTAGTCTATTAAGCATGCAATTGCATTATATCCAAAAACACTGTGCATATGTTAATTTAAAAATACTTTATTGCTAAATGCTAATGATCATTTGAGCCTTCAGTGGATCATGATCTTTCTGCTAGCGAAGGGTCTTACCTCAATGTTGATGGCTGTTGATTGATCAAGGTGATAGTTGCCATGTGTTGGGTGGCTGTGGCAATTTCTTAAAAATAAGGCCACAATGAAGTTAGCCCCATTAATTGGCTGTTCCTTTAATGAAAAATTTCTCTATAGCATGTGATGTTGTTTGATAGCATTTTACCCATAATATAACTTCTTTCAAAATTGTGGTCAATCCTTTCAAAACTGGCTATTGCTTTATCAACTAAGTTTATGTAATATTCCAAATCCTTTGTTGTCATTTAAACAGGATTCACTGCATCTTCACCAGGAGTAGATTCCATCTCAAGAAACTACTTTCTTGGCACACCCAGTAGAAGCAACTACGCTTCCATTCAAGTTTATCATGAGATTGCAGTAATTACCCATATCTTCAGGCTTCACTTCTAATTCCAGTTCTCTTGCTATTTCTCTTACATTTACTGTTACTTCTGCCATTGAAGTCTTGAAGCCCTCAGAGTTTTTCATGCAGGTTGGAATCGACTTCTTCCAAACTCCTGTTAATGCTGATTTTGACCTCCTCCCATGAATCATGAATGCTCTTAATGGCATCTAGAATGGTGAATTCTTTCTAGAAGGTTTTTAATTTACTTTGCTCAGGTCCATCATAGGAATCACTATCTATTACAGGTATAGCCTATGAAATGTATTTATTAAATAATAAGACTTGAAAGTTGAATTTACTCCTTGATCCATGGGCTACAGAATGGATGTTGTGTTAGCAAGCATGAAAAATCCGTTTATTTCCTTGTATATCTCTATCACAGCTCTTGGGTGACCAGGTGCATTGTCAAAGAACTGTAATATTTTGAAAGGAATCTTTTTTCTGAGCAGTAGGTCTCCACAGTGAGCTTAAAATATTCAGTATACCATGCCATAAACAAATGTGCTGTCATCTAGGCTTTGTTACATTCATAAAGCACAGGCAGAGTAGATTTAGCATAGTTCTTAAGGGCCCTAGGATTTTCAGAATGGTAAATGAACATTGGCTTCAATTAAGTTGATGACTTTAAGAGTTATCAGCTGCATTAGCCCCAACAAGAGAGTCCACCTGTCCTTTGAAGCTTTGAAACCAAGCATTGACTTTTCCTCTCTAGCTCTGAAAGTCCTAGATGGAATCTTCTTCCACTAAAAGGGTGTTTTGTCTACACTGAAAATCTGTTGTTTAGTGTAGCCACTTTCATCAATTATCTGGGATAATCTCCTGGATAACATGCTGCAGCTTCTTCCTCAGCACCTGCTGCTTCACCTTGAACTTTTATGTTATGAAGGAAACTTCTTTCCTTAAATCTCATGAACCAATCTCTGCGAGCTTCAAACTTTTCTTCTGAAGCTTGCTTACTTCTCTGAGCCTTCATGGAATTGAAAAGAAGTAGGTCTTGCTCTGGGTTAGGTTTTGGCTGAAGGAAATGTTTAGCTTTTGGTTGAAAGTGAGAGACCTGCTACAGTTTCTTTCATTTGAACACTTAGAGTGATTGTAGGATTATTAATTGGCCTAATTTCAACATTGTATCTCAAGGAATAAAAAAGCCCTAGGAGAAGGAGAGATGGAGAAGGTGGGGACAACTGGTTATTGGAGCAGTCAGAACACATAAAACATTGAGTAATTAAGTTCACTTTCTTTTATGGGTGCTGTTCATGGTGCGCCACAACAATTACGATGGTAACATAGATCACAGATCACTGTAACAGATATAATAATAATGAAGAAGTTTGAAATATTGTGGGAATTGCCAAAATGTGACACAGAGACAAGAACTGAGCACACAGTGTTGGAAAAATAGCACTTGACACCGAGTTGCCACAAACCTTCAACTTGTAAAAAAAGAAACACTATTTGTGAAGTGCCATAAAGCAAGGCACAATAAAACAAAGTTATATACACACATATACACACAGTAAGTTCTCATTTAATGTTGTCGATAGGTTCTTGGAGACTACAGCTTTAAGCAAAATGATATATAATAAAACCAACTTCACCTTAGGCTAATTTACATAAACAAGCAGTAAGTTCCTACAGCATGTTCGTCATAGAAATATCATCAAACTTCTTTTTTTGTGTGTATTATTCACAGTCTGCTGTATATTATTTCTTTTTTTAATTTTGTTTATTTTTTTATTTTTATTTTATTATTATTATGCTTTAAGTTTTAGGGTACATGTGCACAATGAGCAGTTTTGTTACATATGTATACATGTGACATGTTGGTGTGCTGCACCCATTAACTCGTCATTTAGCATTAGGTATATCTCCTAATGCTATCCCTCCCCCTTCTCCCCACCCCACAACAGTCCTCTGAGTGTGATGTTCCCCTTCCTGTGTCCATGTGTTCTCATTGTTCAATTCCCACCTGTGAGTGAGAACATGTGGTGTTTGGTTTTTTTGTGCTTGCGATAGTTTACTGAGAATGATGATTTCCAGTTTCATCCATGTCCCTACAAAGGACATGAACTCATCATTTTTTATGGCTGCATAGTATTCCATGGTGTATATGTGCCACATTTTCTTTCTTTTTTTTTTTAATTATACTTTAGGTTTTAGGGTACATGTGCACAATGTGCAGGTTTGTTACATATGTATCCATGTGCCACGTTGATTTCCTGCATCCATTAACTTGTCATTTAGCATTAGGTATATCTCTTAATGCTGTCCCTCCCCCCTCCCCCAACCCCACAACAGTCCCCGGAGTGTGATATTCCCCTTCCTTTGTCCATGTGTTCTCATTGTTGAATTCCCACCTATGAGTGAGAACATGCGGTGTTTGGTTTTTTTGTCCTTGCGATAGTTTACTGAGAATGATGATTTCCAGTTTCATCCATGTCCCTACAAAGGACACGAACTAATCATTTTTTATGGCTGCATAGTATTCCATGGTGTATATGTGCCACATTTTCTTAATCCAGTCTATCATTGTTGGACATTTGGGTTGGTTCCAAGTCTTTGCTATTGTGAATAGTGCTGCAATATAAACATACATGTGCATGTGTCTTTATAGCAGCGTGATTTATAGTCCTTTGGGTATATACCCAGTAACGGGATGGCTGGGTCAAGTGGTTGTTTCCTGACTTTTTAATGATGGCCATTCTAACTGGTGTGAGATGGTATCTCATTGTGGTTTTGATTTGCATTTCTCTGATGGCCAGTGATGATGAGCATTTTTTCATGTGTCTTTTGGCTGCATAAATGTCTTATTTTGAGAAGTGTCTGTTCATATCCTTCGTCCACTTTTTGATGGGGTTGTTTTTTTCTTGTAAATTTGTTTGAGTTCATTGTAGATTCTGGATATTAGCTCTTTGTCAGATGAGTAGGTTGCAAAAATTTTCTCCCATTTTGTAGGTTGCCTGTTCATTCTGATGGTAGTTTCTTTTGCTGTGCAGAAGCTCTTTAGTTTAATTAGATCCCATTTGTCAATTTTGGCTTTTTTTGCCATTTCTTTTGGTGTTTTAGACATGAAGTCCTTGCCCACGCCTATGTCCTGAATGGTAATGCCTAGGTTTTCTTCTAGGGTTTTTATGGTTTTAGGTCTAACATTTAAGTCTTTAGTCCATCTTGAATTAATTTTTGTATAACATGTAAGGAAGGGATCCAGTTTCAGCTTTCTACATATGGCTAGCCAGTTTTCCCAGCACCATTTATTAAATAGGGAATCCTTTCCCCATTTCTTGTTTTTGTCATGTTTGTCAAAGACCAGATAGTTGTAGACATGTGGCATTATTTCTGAGGGCTCTGTTCTGTTACAGTCATCTATATCTCTGTTTTGGTACCAGTAGCATGCTGTTTTGGTTACTGTAGCCTTGTAGTATAGTTTGAAGTCAGGTAGCGTGATGCCTCCAGCTTTGTTCTTTTGGCTTAGGATTGACTTGGCGATGCGGGCTCTTTTTTGGTTCCATATGAACTTTAAAGTAGTTTTTTCCAATTCTGTGAAAAAAGTCATTGGTAGCTTGATGGGGATGGCATTGAATCTATAAATTACCTTGAGTAGTATGGCCATTTTCACGATATTGATTCTTCCCACCCATGAGCATGGAATGTTCTTCCATTTGTTTGTATCCTCTTTTATTTCATTGAGCAGTGGTTTGTAGTTCTCCTTGAAGAGGTCCTTCACATCCCTTGTAAGTTAGATTCCTAGATATTTTATTCTCTTTGAAGCAATTGTTAATGGGAGTTCACTCATGATTTGGCTCTCTGTTTGTCTGTTATTGGTGTATAAGAATGCTTGTGATTTTTGTACATTGATTTTGTATCCTGAGACTTTGCTGAAGTTGCTTATCAGCTTAAGGAGATTTTGGGCTGAGACAATGGGGTTTTCTAGATATACAATCATGTCATCTGCAAACAGGGACAATTTGACTTCCTCTTTTCCTAATTGAATACCCTTTATTTCCTTCTCCTGCCTAATTGCCCTGGCCAGAACTTCCAACACTATGTTGAATAGGAGTGGTGAGAGAGGGCATCTCTGTCTTGTGCCAGTTTTCAAAGGGAATGCTTCCAGTTTTTGCCCATTCAGGATGATATTGGCTGTGGGTTTGTAAGTTAAGAAGGATACCCAGGAATTGAACTCAGCTCTGCACCAAGCAGACCGAATAGACATCTACAGAACTCTCCACCCCAAGTCAACAGAATATACATTTTTGTCAGCATCACACCACGCCTATTCCAAAATTGACCACATAGGTGGAAGTAAAGCTCTCCTCAGCAAATGTAAAAGAACAGAAATTATAACAAACTGTCTCTCAGACCATGGTACAATCAAACTAGAACTCAGGATTAAAAAATTCACTCAAAACTGCTCAACTACATGGAAACTGAACAACCTGCTCCTGAATGACTACTGAGTACATAACAAAATGAAGGCAGAAATAAAGATGTTCTTTGAAACCAACGAGAACAAAGACACAACATACCAGAATCTCTGGGACACATTCAAAGCAGTGTGTAGCGGGAAATTTATAGCACTAAATGCCCACGAGAGAAAGCAGGAAGATCCAAAATTGATACCGTAACATCACAATTAAAAGAACTAGAAAAGCAAGAGAAAACACATTCAAAAGCTAGCAGAAGGCAAGAAATAACTAAAATCAGAGCAGAACTGAAGGAAATAGAGACACATAAAATCCTTCAAAAATTAATGAATCCAGGAGCTGGTTTTTTAAAAAGATCAACAAAATTGATAGACCACTGGCAAGACTAATAAAGAAGAAAAGAGAGAAGAATCAAATAGATGCAATAAAAAATGATAAAGGGGATATCACCACTAATCCCACAGGAATACAAACTATCATCAGAGAATACTACAAACACCTCTACGCAAATAAACTAGAAAATCTAGAAGAAGTGGATAAATTCCTCGACACATACACCCTCCCAAGACTAAACCAGGAAGAAGTTGAATCTCTGAATAGACCAATAACAGGGTCTGAAATTGTGGCAATAATCAATAGCTTACCAACCAAAAAGAGTCCAGGACCAGATGGATTCACAGCCGAATTCTACCAGAGGTACAAGGAGGAACTGGTACCATTCCTTCTGAAACTATTCCAATCAATAGAAAAAGAGGGAATCCTCCCTAATTCATTTTATGAGGCCAGCATCATCCTGATACCAAAGCTGGGCAGAGACACAACCAAAAAAGAGAATTTTAGACCAATATCCTTGATGAACTTTGATGCAAAAATCCTCGATAAAATACTGGCAAACTGAATCCAGCAGCACATCAGAAAGCTTATCCACTATGATGAAGTGGGCTTCATCCCTGGGATGCAAGGCTGGTTCAACATACGCAAATCAATAAATGTAATCCATCATATAAACAGAACCAAAGACAAAAACCACATGATTATCTCAATAGATGCAGAAAAGGCCTTTGACAAAATTCAACAACCCTTCATGCTAAAATCTCTCAATAGATTAGGTATTGATGGGACGTATCTCAAAATAATATCATCAAACTTCTAAGTAAAGACTCAAAACACTTTTAATATTAAACATTGAAATAAATGTGAGCCAAACATACATTCAAGAAAGATTAATAAAAACAAGTAAGATAATTATTTGCCCAAGTTTTGGTGAATCCGTGAGTGATAATGGTTATAATGGTGGTAGGTTGAATCAAGGAATAAATGTTTGCAGAGTGAGAATTATAAGGAGCACCTCCTATCACCACACAGTTCAAAAACAAATAATAAATATGGCAGGCTTGGTGAGCACTTTTGGACCCCACTGTTTGGTATCATGCATTTGTAAGTAGTCATGCTTACACTTTTCATTGCGGTACGCTTTGATAAAGTATGTAGACTATTCTTTCTGATCTTTACTATCTAAAACTGGATCCTCCTCCTTCCTTTCTACATTTTTGTTGATTTATGTATTGACTGAATCATAGGAGACCTTCATATAATCCAGTGTGTAGAGACTTGACATAAAGAGTCATATAAAGAATGCAGGGGCATTCACGTGCCATAGCTTGGAGCTAAATTAAATTACAGGTAGGAAAAAGCTTTCAGAGGTGAATGTAATGCTTACTAAGTGTTTGCAAGCTTTTAAAAAACAGTTCCAGAGTTAGAGCTGTAGGAGAAAAACCTTCTCATTGAGAGTGGAGAATCTACTCCAAATCATGGGATATGAAATTAGGGAAAATTGCTTTTAAAAAATGTGTAAAGAACAAGAGATAGATACAGGCTAACAGGATAAACTGAGCTTGAGTAGATTTTGAGGAAGCTTAGGGCAGTTTACCTGATTTCCTTCTGCATCAACAGAACAGGTAAGTGTTGTTTAGGTCAACATTTCTCAAAAAATGGGTTCAGTATCCATGAACCATCTGCTTATTTAAAAATGTGGATCAATAGTTCCTAATGGAGGAGTCAGACATCTTACATAAATCTGTCTCTACAGTTCACAGAAAGTAGTTTTATGCTTTAGTTCTCAAGCACTGGAGCTCTGTTATGAGGAACAAAGTTTCCTAATTCACCTTCTTTAAGTGAATTTTTAGGTTTGCCATTTAGGTTCCCAAATTCAGGCCTGCTGAAGCCCAGTTACCATATTTCAACACTAAAAAGAATAGGAAAATGCCCTTTTGTTTCACTTTAAAAGTATCAAAAGTATGAATCAGAAAATCATTTTACTTTGGAACAAAGATTTTCTAGGAAATTTGATCTTTTGTTATTCAAGATAATTCAACCAAACACTTTGAGCCAATTTAAAATATTTTGTCTACATCTCATTAGACTAATGCACTTTTCTTCCTTTTATTTTTCTAGACTTAATCACACAGATTCCTATAAGTAGTTAGGTTTTTCATTCTTTCTAAACTCTTCATCTTAGCACTTCATTCATTCAGTCATGACATAGTAATGTTTGTGGAATCCCAGTTGCTTTTATTGAGAATGGCTATATATTCTCTCATTAAGTAATTATTTTTCTTTATGTTTAATAATGGGGAAAGTAGCCCATTGCCTCAGATTGAGGAGTAAAGATGAAATTCACTGGGAAGACATTTTTGTTTGAAATTTTCCCTAGGGTTCCTCTTCACTGGGTGAATTCAGTTTTATTGATAAAGCCTAAAAGTTCTCAACATCTCTAAAAATATTATCCTTCTTACTCTAAAGCATGTGGAAAAAGCTGGCTTTGGAGAAGTTATGTTTGGCTAGGAAAGATACTATATCTCATCTCAAGAATGTTAACACATATATATTCATCTCACTCTGCTACCAAGGAAGGGAAAGATGTTCAGATGGCCACACCACTTGAATAACTGAGTGATAGAACTGCCTGCTAGGTCACTGTTCCAAATCTGAACTAGCCCATTCTGTCCCTCCCCTGGCCCTCCCCCAATTGGAGGAGAATCCTTTGTTGATTCTCACAATACTATGACTAGACAACATTTGGGAGCAAAAATAAAATTAATATGCTTCTAAATAGCCTTAAATGAATTGTTTTGTCTTTGTGATAATTCCCTGTGGCTTTATGCTTGTGACTTCCTGCTGCCTGAAAGTGATGTTGGAAAATGGAAACACAGCAGTTTATTCACTTTTCTTTATCCTGCATTTCTCAAGCTTGGACTTTGGCAGTTGAAGTAAGATAATCATTTTGTGCCATAAAAGAAGAAAAACAGTTTGCCAACAGGAGCCTAAATTTAACATTAGAAGACTGGGAAATATGGAAGAGAGATGATATCCCAGCAACACTACTCCAACACAGTAATCTGGCAGTTTCTCTATTCCCAATTTATTTTTAAAAAACAATGTCACTTTTGTCAGTAAAGACTTGAAAGCAATTTTGAATGTGTGTGGGAAAGAAATACCCAGAAAATTTCCCCCTAAACCTGATTTTTATTGCTTGATTTGTGGTTTAAAGTATTTTCATAATATTTATAAGTAAGGGTGGTTTCAGCAAGTATGAATTCCACCATTTTGTCCAAAGGATTAGTGGGGAGGGATTTTGAATTCAGATCTTAGCTTTGGTGCTGGATGCCTTTAAGAAAGACAATGCCGTAATTGCTTTTCCTTTATCCATATTTTACTTCTCTTTGGCAGGGTGAAATAGCGGTTTATCCCAGATATCATCTGAGGAAGGTTTGGGGAGTGATCTGTGTGTTTAGATTTTCTGCCTAACTTTATTAATGTGGTATGAATAGGGAGCAATTTTTTTTTGAGAAAATGACACTGTATACAAGTCAGTTCCTCTCTGTTTTCTTTATGGACGGTACTGGGGTGGCAGCAGGACTCACTGTGAAAACTGTAGTGGTAACTCTCTGTTCTTCTG
Source organism: Hylobates moloch (assembly GCF_009828535.3). Taxonomy (NCBI): domain Eukaryota; kingdom Metazoa; phylum Chordata; class Mammalia; order Primates; family Hylobatidae; genus Hylobates; species Hylobates moloch. The sequence goes on along the minus strand of NW_026652278.1, from coordinate 62,508,512 downwards.
ACTGCCTCCCATGATCCTGTGTAGGAAGCTATTAAGCCGGTAGTTAGGTTACTTCCATTTCCTCTTGACTAAGTTGATATAATGATAGTAATATATGCTGAGTTTCTCTTTCAGTGTGTCAGTCACTGTGCCAATAGCTTTATATGTATGAACTGATTAATCTTTACAACTCCTAGTAGTAGATCTTACTGTTATCTCCATTTCACAGATGAGGACCCATTGGAGACTGTATTCAAATCTAGGCAGTTTAAATACAGAAATATTTAAGAGCTGCTTCATGCTGCCTCCTACAGCATGGCTGGGCAGAATAGACACAGAACATTCAGAAATTTGAGTTTTGGGAAACATACAGGACAGTGATGTGGCAGTGAGATGTTGCCTCCAATATGAATTGTCCTTGTCTTCTAAAAACTGAATCCTGCTAAATTAATGACCAACAGTAATAGCAGCTATACCTCCCAGTTTCCCTTGCAGCTGTAATTATGCTTTGAGATGCGATTAAGCTTAATGACATATAAGTGAAATTTTTATTGGGTAACTTTTGCAAACTTCCATAAAAGTTAGTCTACCTGCACACTTTGGCTCTATCCTGCTGCCTGGAATGTGGATGTCATGGTTGGAACTCTAGCTGGCATCTTGGACTGCGAGGATAAGGCCATACCTAAGGTGGTGGAGTGAGAAGTTGGAAGAAGCCTGGGTTCCTAGGTATTTTATAAAGCAGAACCACTACATCAGCTCAGGAGCACTTTACCTCCAGACTTTTTTGTGAAAGCAAAGTAAACTTCTGTCTCATTTGAAGCACTATGATTTTGAGTGTCTTTAACTTGCAGATAATTGCTCATTTCATACCTACTTAACAATGTGGATTGTAAGTAGCTTCACTATTTGTGCATAGTAGGCCCTCCATAAATATTTGTTGATTTGAGTTTTTTATCTCTTCCCATTTTAATATTTAGAATCATCTATTTGAGTTACTTTATAAAAACAGTGACAATATGTATGTAAATTCTACATTCAAAATCATGCTGTAAATGTAAAATAATTGGGCAACAGGGCCTGAATGGTTTTCCTTTTTTCTTAAAGTAATGAGGAAGATCCAAATATTAGCAAACAACTTACAAGTATCAAGGTAAAACTCCCTTGCCACATCCATGTAGCAACCAAATGTACTTTAAGTATGTTACTATTTATTACCATTTGACTTTTATTTCATTTTATTTTTGAGACAGGGTCTCACTTTGTCACCCAGGTTAGAGTTCAGTGGCATCATCTCAGCTGACTGCAGCCTCGACCTCCTGGGTTGAAGCGATCCTCCTGCCTCAGCACTCCAAGTAGCTGGGACTACAGGCATGCATCACTATGCCCAGCTAATTTTTGTATTTTTAGTAGAGATGGGTTTTCCCATGTTGTCCAGGTTGGTTTTGAACTTCTGAGCTCAAGCAGTCCACCCACCTTGGTCTCCCAAAATGCTAGGATTATAGGCATGAGCCCTTGCACCCAGCCCATTTGCCATTTTATATTAAACATTAGATCAGTGGGGTAGGATCAATGGATAAATCAATTAGAAAGAGTGATTACTGGAAAAATCACTTATGGGTTTATCTGGAGGTTACAAATCAGAATTCTGATATTTAACATTATGCTACATTTATGGTACAATGAAAAAGTACACGTGTGTATGTATGTTTATATTGAAAAAGTTTCAAAACCAAGTAAGTCCTATAATATCTTATTAATCATAAAAAAAGAAAAAGAATTGGCAGGGGACAAGATGGCCAACTAGACACAGGCAGGTGGAACAGCTCCCAAGAAGGGACTCAGATGATTGGCACACTCCTAACAGATCTTCAGAGAAAAAGGCACTAAGAATGGACAGAGGAAAGATGCAGAAGCTGGGCTGAAGGATGAGAAAGCTGGGAATGCTACATGGGGCTACAGTACACCCACACTCATTCCTGGCCCCCAATGGCCCTGGGGGAACAGGTGAGTTGCACTGGCAAGGAGCAACCTGCTCTTGCCACAGGCCTCTGGGACCCTGGCAGGAGGAGACCCCTTGACCACTATGGACACTCAAGATGGCATGGAGAGCTGCTTAGAGAAGGGATAGGGGCAGCAGCCAGCTGATGTGGAGCCCAAAGGGTTTGGTGCGGGACTAGGGGAACTGTCAGTCCTGAACTCTGCAGGGTGGTCTTGCCCATCAGATGAGGCCAGTCTGACCTGAGAACCCCTTGGTCTGCTGTCTTTTCCCAGAGCCCCAGCCTGGCTACACCTGCTTGCAGAGCAGCCTCGGGTGCCCTGGGGTCCCACACCATAGCTTCTGCACTGACAGATTGTGCCTGACTGGTAGAGAGCTCCAGCAGGATGGCCCCTACAGCCACGCACCAACCCCCATGCTCCCTCCCATACTGCAGCTTTCTTTAGGCCTAAGGCAACTCCCCACGTTGCTTTGCTGGCACATGTCTGCGGAGGTGGGTTTTGCTTTTCTTGACCATCAGCATTCGGGTATGCAGTCTACCCTTCCTCCCCCCACTGACCTCTGTTGCAGACAGAGTCTTGGTGGGCACAGAATCAGCCAGCCCTGCCCCCGCCAGTGCTCTGCCCTTATGCTAACACTCCGCAGAGAACAGTGGATCCTCGCATGCCCTGAGCAATCACTCCTGCTTGCGAGGCACAGAGACCTATGCACCCAGACCTGCACCCATCAGTGCCCCACTCCTGAACCAAAACACCACCTTCAGGATGACCACACACACAGTCACCAGTGGAGGCCCCCCAGCTGCATTGCCTTTGCCACTGTGGTGAACACTTGGCAGGGAGGCAGGTACCCTGGCACCTGCCACACACCATGCCACAGCTGCCGCTACTGCTGCTACTGGCACTTGTGAGCAAGAATGGATCCCACTGTCATCGCGCTCTGAAACACTTTGGCTGACACCACCCATTGGAGTGTAGTGACCAGTGGTCTGGGAGCACCTCATTCTCCCCCACCCCCCAGTGAAGTGGATTCCTAACCTCAAGGAGCCAGAGAACAAAGTCGGGGCTCAATACAAGTCCCCCAGAGTTACAGCATGCAGTCCAAGAGTTGGGAGCTAAGCATTGGCCCTGTAAAATCTTCCAGAAATGAAGGCAGTTAGCTGAATTCACTTTACACCACAATCAAACTTCAAGGTCATCAAATAGGATAAAAGAAAAAAAAGCCCCATCCAAAGGTCAGCAGTTTTACAGTTTGAAGGAAGATAAGTCCACAAAGATGAGAAGGAATCAGCACAAGAACTCTGATAACTCAAAAAGCCAGAGTACCTTCTTTGCTCCAAATGACCACAGCACCTCTCCAGCAAGGGTTCTGAACTGGATTGAGATGGCTGAAATGACAGAAATAGAATTCAGAATATGGATAGGAATAAAGATCATTGAGCTACAGGAGTATATTGAAACCCAATCCAAGGAAGCTAAAAATCATGATAAAATGATGCAGGAGCTGACAGTCAAAATAGCTAGCCTAGAAAAGAATCTAACTGACCCGATAGAGCTGAAAAACACACTACAAGAATTTCATAGTGCAATCACAAGTATTAATAGCAAAATAGAACAAGTGGAGGAAAGAATCCCAGAGCTTGAAAACTGGCTTTCTGAAATAAGACAGACAAGAATAGAGAAAAAAGAATGAAAAGGAACAAACAAAACCTCCAAGAAATATGGGATTATGTAAAGAGACCAAATCTATGACTCATTGGTGTCCCTGAAAGAGATGGGGAAAATGGAACCAACTTGGAAAATATATTTCAGGATATCATCCAGGAGAACTTCCCCAGCCTAGCTAAAGAGGCCAACATTTAAATTCAGGAAATGCAGAGAACCCCTAAGATACTTCACAAGAAGATCATTCTCAAGACATATAATCATCAGATTCTCTCCATGGTTGAAATGAAAGAAAAAGTGTTAAAGGCAGCTAGAGAGAAAGGTCAGGTGACCTACAAAAGGAAGCCCATCAGACTAACAGTGGACCTTTCAGCAGAAACCATACAAGCCAGAGGAAGTTGGAGGCCAATATTCAACATTCTTAAAGAAAAGAAATTTCAACCCAGAAATTCTTATCCGGCCAAACTAAGCTTCAAAATGAAGGAGAAATAAGATCCTTTTCAGACAAGCAAATGCTGAGGGAAATTGTTACCATCAACTACTTTACAAGAACTCTTAAAGGAAGCACTAAATATGGAAAGGAAAGACTGTTATCAGCCACTACAAAAACACACTGAAGTACACAGACAAGTGACACTATAAAGCAACTACATAAAGAAGTCTGCAAAACAACCAGGTAATATCATGATGACAGGATCAAATCCACACATATCAGTACTAACCTTGAATGTAAATGCCTTAAATGCCCCAATTAAAAGGCACAGAGTGGCAAGTTAGTCAAAGAACCAAAAATCATTAGTATGCTGTCTTCAAGAGACCCATCTCACATGCAGAGACACACGTAAATTCAAAATAAAGGGATAGAGAAAAATATACCAAAAAAATGGAAAACAGATAAAAGCAGGGGTTGCAATCCTAGTATCTGACAAAACAGATGTTAAGCCAGCCAACAAAGATCAAAAAAGACAAAGAAGGGCATTACATAATGGTAAAGGGGTCAAGTCAACAAGAAAATCCTAAGTACCTATGTGCCCAACCTAGGAGCACCCAGATTCATAAAGCAAGTTCTTAGAGACCTTCAAAGAATATTACACTCCCACACAATAATAGGTTGAGACTTTAACACCCCACTAACAATATTAGCCAGATCATCAAGACAGAAAATTAACAAAGATATTCAGGACCTGAACTCAGCTCTGGATCAAATGTACCTGCTAAATATACACAGAACTCTCCACCCCAAAACAACAGATTATACATTCTTCTCATGACCACATGGCACACATTGTAAAATTGATCACATAATCGGAAGTAAAACACTTCTCTACAAAATGCAAACAACTGAAATCATAACATACAATTTCGTGGACTATAGTGTAATAAAATGAGAAATCAAGACTAACAAATTCACTCAGATCCATATAATTGCATGGAAATTGAATAACCTCCTAAATTACTTTTGAGTAAATAGTGAAATTAAGGTAGAAACTAAGAAGTTTTTTGAAACCAGTGAGAACAAAGATACAACATACCAGAATCTTTGAGACACAGTTAAGGCAGTGTTAAAAAGGAAATTTGTAGCACTAAATGCCCACATCAAAAAGTTAGAAAGACGTCAAGTTAACAACCTAACACCACAACTAAAAGAACTAGAGAACCAAGAGCAAACAAATCCCAAAGCTAGCAGAAGACAAGAAATAACCAAAATCAGAGCTGAACTGAAGGAGATTGAGACACAAAAAAGCATTTAAAAGATCAATGAATCCAGGAACCATTTCTTTGAAAAAATTAATAAAATAGACCACTAGCTAAACTAATAAAGAAGAAAAGAGAGAAGATTCAAATAAACATAATCAGAAACAACAAGGAGACATTACCACTGACCCCACAGAAATACAAATAACAATCAGAGAGTATCATGAAGACCTCTGTGCACATAAACTAGAAAATCTGGAAGAAATAGGTAAATTCCTGGACACATACAACCTTCCAAGACTGAACCAGGAAGAAACTGAATCTCTGAATTGATCAATAATGAGTTCTGAAATTGAGCAGTAATAAATAGCCTATCGACAAAAAAGCCAAGGACCAGGTGGATTCATAGCTGAATTCTACCACACATACAAGGAAGAGCTGGTACCATTCCTGCTGAAACTATTCCAAACAAAAGTGAGAAGGAGGGTCTCCTTCCTACCTCATCTATGAGGCCAGCATCATCCTGATACCAAAATCTGGCAAGACAAAAAAAAAAAAAAAAAAAAAAGAAAATTTCAGACTAATATCCTTGAAGAACATTGATGCAAAAATCCTCAACAAAATACTGGTAAACTGAATCCAGCAGCACATCAAAAAGATTATCCACCACAATCGATTAGGCTTTATCCCTAGAATGCAAGGTTGGTTCAACATATGCAAATCAATAAATGTGATTCATCACATACCAGAACTAAAAACAAAAGCCACATGATTATCCTAATAGATGCAGAAAAGGCTTTTTGATAAATTCAACATTCCTTCATGTTAAAAACACTCAATAAATTAAGTATTGAAGGAACATACCTTAAATTAATAAAAGCCGTCTATGACAAACTCATTCAGTCAACATCATACTGATGGGCAAAAGCTGGAAGCATTTCTAGCATTTCCCATTGAAAACCGGCACAAGACAAGGATGCCTTCTCTCACCAATCCTATTCAACATAGTATTGGAAGTCCTGGCCAGGGCAATCAGGCAAGAGAAAGAAAATAAGAGCATCCAAATAAAAAGAGAGGAAATCAAACTATCCCTTTTTTGCAGACGACATCATCCTATAACTAGAAACACTTCATCATCTCAGCCCAAAAGCTTCTTAACCTGATAAGCAACTTCAACAATTTTGCAACAAAGTCTCAGGATGCAAAATCAGTGTGCAAAAATTACTAATGTTTCTATATACCAACAACAATCAAGCTGAGAATCAAATCAGGAACATAATCTCGTTCACAGGTGTCACACACAAAAAAGATAAAATAAAACACCACAGAATACAGCTAACCAGGGAGGTGAAAGGTCTCTACAAGGAGAACTATAAAACACTGCTCAAAGAAATCAGAGATTACACAAACAAATGGAAAAACATTCTATGCTCATGGACAGGAAGAATCAGTGTTGTTAAAATGGCCATACTTCCCAAAGTGATTTAGAGATTTGATGCTATTTCTATTAAACTACCATTGAAACACTTCACAGAACTATTTTAAAATTCATATGGAGCCAAAAAAGAGCCTAGATAGCCAAGACAATCCTAAGCAGAAAGAACAAAGCTGGAAGCATCATGCTACCTGACTTCAAATTATACTACAAGGCTGCAGTAACAAAACAGCATGGTACTGGTACAAGAACAGACACATAGACCAGTGGAACAGAATAGAGAACCCAGAAATAAGGCCACACACCTCAACTATCTGATCTTCAACAAAGCTGACAAAAACAAGCAATAGAGAAAGGATTCCCTATTCAATAAGTGGTGCTGAGATAACTGGCTAGCCATATGCTAAGATTGAAACTGGACCCCTTCCTTATACCATATACAAAAATCAACTCAAGATGGATTAAAGATTTAAATGTAAAACCAAAACTATAAAAACCCTGAAGAGAAAATAGTCAATACCATTCTGTACATAGGCATGGGCAATAATTTAATGACAAAGACACCAAAAGTAATTGCAACAAAAGCAAAAATTGACAAATGGGACCTAATTAAATTAAAGAGCTTCTGCACAGAAAAGGAAGCTATCAAAAGAGTCAACAGACAACCTGAAGAATGGGAGACAATTTTAGCAAACTATGCATCTGTCAAAGGTCTAACATCCAACATTTATAAGGAGCTTAAACAAATTTACAAGAAAAAAACAACCCCATTAAAAAGTGGGCAAATGACATGAACAGACATTTCCCAAAATAAGACATGCATGTGGCCAAGAATCATATGAAAAAAAGCTTAAAATCACTGATCATTAAAGAAATGCAAATCAAAACCACAATGAGGTATCATCTCACACCAGTCAGAATGGCTATTATTAAAAAGTCCAAATATAATAGATGTTGTGAGGTTGTAAAGAAAAAGGAATGTTTATACACTGTTTGTGGGATAAATTACTTCAACCATTGTGGAAGATGGTGTGGTGATTTCTCAAAGACCTAAAGACAGAAATATCATTTGATCCAGCGATTCCAATACTGGGTATATACTGAAAGGAATATAAATTATTCTATTATAAAGATGCATGCACTTATGTGCTAATTGCAGCACTAATCACAATAGCAAAGACATGGAATCAACCTAAATGCCTATGAATGGTAGACTGGATAAAGAAAATGTGGTACATATACACCATGGAATACTACGCAGCTATAAAAAATGTGATCATGTCCTATGCAGGAACATGGATAGAGCTGAAGGCCATTATTCTTAGCAAACTAAAGCAGAAACAGCAAACCAAATACCACATGTTCTCACTTATAAGTGGGATAGCTAAATGATGAGAACACATGGACACATAGAAAGGAACAATACACATTGGGCTTATTGAAAGGTGGGAGGTGGGAGGAGGGAGAGAATCTGGAAAAATAACTGTTGGGTACTGAACTTAATACCTGGGTGATGAAATAATCTGTACAACAAACCCTCATGATACAAGTTTACCTATATAACAAACCTGCACATGTACCCTGAACTTAAAATAAAAGTTAAATAAAAAAAAAAAGAAAAAGAAACACAAGTGTGTTCCATTGAACACGTGTATGAGACTTCTTAAATGCCTGTTTAAAATTTGTAATGTTATAATTTTATAAAAGGTCTGTTTTTTTTTTTTTTCAAGTATAAGCATGGACTTTTCTCCCCTTGCTGAAACCCAAGTGAAAAATGACACAGTATCTTGGACTAGGACCTTGTCAGTGTATAAGAAAAGGTTGGACAGGTTTGTGATCTGTGTGGCACACACACTAGGTCTGGCTGATGGATTCGATGTGGGGTGTATATGGAGGGAGGTGAAAAATAAATATTAATACGGCACAAATATTCCACTTGAGCAAATGAGTAGATGGAGGGGCTGCTTATAAGGATGGAAGAAGTTGAAGAGAAGCAGATACAAGGTGTGTGGTAGGGTGAAACAGTTCAATTTTGCATACAAGTTTGCAATGCCTGTGAGACATCCAAAAACAGAAATCAAGTTGTATATGTGAGTTTGAATTTAAGAGGAGAGGTGTGGACTCAAGATTTAAAATCTGGAGTTTCAGCTTAGAGATGATATTTAAAGTTATGACAGCATTTGAGCATTTCATCTAGAGAGAAAGTTTAGGATAAGGTAAGAAGAGGGCTCTGAAACCAGTCTCGTGAATGTAATAAGAAATCTACATGGTATGGTCAAAATATTATGGTCTGTGTTGGGATCTGATGTGGATTTCTCTCCCTCCGGGTACTGCTGATCTGCCTGTTGCAACCCGTCCCATTGGTCTAGAATGGCACTTAATCATGCAGAGTCCTGACTGAAGATACGGGCTGTTTAAGTCGTAAGTAGGAATGAAGAGTAGAATCACATTAATGCTCCCATCAAAGAACTGATGACATGGGAATTCCAGAGGCTCCTTCTAGAGATACATAGAATTCAGTGTGTAAAGAAGTTAGAATGTTTATTTCTGCATCCTTAATATTTATTTAATCTATCTTCTCTTAGGTGCTTTGAGACTAGCTTAAAAATTAATTCTTGATTGCACTTTGCAGCTATAAACATGGAGATTGGTGATTGAATGATTAGTGCTTATCTTCTCTCTTTGAAATTGGCTACCTTTGAGGTTTTACAGTTTTTAACAATATCATGATAGGATCATATGTTAAGTGCAGTTAGTGTTGGGCCACAAAGAACTTTTTCTGCAAAGAAATCAAGATTCTTACAGGTTTTAACGGAACCAAAAGCATAGTGTGGGGTGGAGGAGGAGGGAGGATGGTTTAGAGAAGAAGCTATTGCTAAGTAATTTAGTGATAAAAGTTGCAAAAATTGAATAAAGACTTAGAATCTATTTTAACAGCTAAAATAACTACTTTAGGATTTGTTAATTAAAAACAGCAGAAATGTTTTCTTCCAATCTGAATTCTCTTCTTTTAATTCACTGACTAAGGGTCTGCTTTTGTAATCTCCCCCAAATTCCGTAATATGCCCAGACTTACCATAGAAAGTAATTAAGACCTGTATGATTTGCACTGAGGCTGTAATCAGTGTGTAGCCCAGTGTCTTGCACACATTTATTCATTTCACTAACATTTATTGAACACCTACCAGGCATGCTTATTAATTTCACTAGCATTTATTGATCTCCTATTATGCCCCCATAACAGAACCTACTCATATGCTCCCTTTGAGTACCTAGCATGAAATTTAGTTCTGTGAGCATTATGTCTACAAGTGGGCAACTTTCTTGCCAAAATAAATATATTGGCCAATATTTCTTTCTACCAGAAAAGATTAAATATTTTTAAATGTAGGCTTGCACCCAAGCTGTTGGTTATCTTTATTGTAGTATTGCTGACATGAGAGTGCTTTGCACATTGTTTTTTGATTCCAACAGGATTCAGCTAACGTTAATAACAACTCTTTCTTCCTCTCCCCTCCCTCATATGTTCTGCACATATTCAAAGATTGGCTCTGTTCTCAGAGTTGGCTTTTTCTAATTTCCTCTTTAAAATTTCTTTAACTTTCCATGTTTTTCATTTTTAAAGGAGGCTGTGAGACTCCCTCTAGATTAACTTGGCTCAGAAGATTACTGAGCCTCAAAAGTCTGGCTTTAAGAGGCTTTCCCAAATCTAATTTTGAAGCTATGGTATCTAAGAAAAATGGAAACCTCATATTTCCGTCAAGGGCTCATGTGTAGCCGGGTTTTTACCAAGTTTACAACATGCCGTCACACTTAATTCTGAGGACATCTGCCTAGTTTGGCCATCTAAAACATATACAATTCCTTCTACTTTTCCGTAAATGTAAGCATTTTCAGGAAGAGAAACTAGTTAAGAGACAGGTCTTCTTGCTTAGAATTTTTTTTTTTTTTTTGAGACTGAGTCTCGCTCTTGTCACCCAGGCTGGAGTGCAGTGGAGCAATCTCGGCTCACTGGAACCTCTGCCTCCCAGATTCAAGTGATTCTCCTGCCTTAGCCTCCAAAGTAGCTGGGATTACAGGCACCCACCACCATGCCTGGCTATTTTTTGTATTTTCAGTAGAGACAGAGTTTTACTTTGTTGGCCAGGCTGGTCTTAAACCCCTGACCTCAAGTGATCTACCTGCCTAGGCTTCCCAAAGTGTTGAGATTATAGGTGTGAGCCACTGCACCTGGCCATTGCTTAGAATTTTGAATCTTCAAATTATAAGGAAAGCATCTTGGAAAGGAGTCCTTACCAGTATCAATGATTAGCACTTTTTTAGGGAGCTCCATTAACTTTCTTAAATTAATTGCAAAATTTTGCATGTATTTAATAAATATTAATCAAGCACCTTTTATGTGCTAGGCATAATTCATGAGTAAATTTCATAGTGTGCTTCCGGGTTGGGGTTACTGGAGATTACCCCTGGTCCCTATGACTTGCTAGAAGGACTCACAGGACTTGCATATGGTTTTACTCACAGCTACGATTTATCACAGTGAAGAGATATTGGGCAAGATCCACAAAGAGAAAAGGCAAAAGAAGCAAAGTCTGGGAAAGACTAAGTTACACACTTCTTTTAGTGAAGTCAGACAGGATACACTTAATTTTCCAGCAATGAGTTGTGACAACATATGTGAAATGTTGTCTACCAGTACAGTTTATTGGAGACTCAGTGCTCAGGGTTTTTACTGGGGGCTGATCATACAGCACCGTCCCTCTGCCTAGCACATACCAAATTTGTATACTGGCCAAAGGAAAGCAGATGTTCAGCATCAACTACAGTGTTTGCACAAACACTTAGGTATAGTGAGCTGCTCTTACCAGTTCTAGGCATATGGAAACCCTCCTGAAACCCAAGTTTCTAGATGCCAGCCAAGGACCAACCTTTTAAGCCTTCCTTTTGAAGGGTAGCAGTTAGGTCTGCTATGTTAACTTTTTTGTGCACAGCTAGATTATGACAAGTGCATTGGGGAAAATAATTTTACAGCAAGGAGCAAGGACTAGTAAAGCTGGAAAGGGATGTGGTCTGCAATTTTAAATAAGGTGATCAGAGTAAGCTTCACTGAGAAGGCAACATTTGAGCAAAGGCTCGGAGGTAAAAAAGAATATTCCAGGTGAGGAGAACAGTCAATGCAATTACCCTAAGTTGATAGCCTGCTTGTCATGTTTGAGAAAGAGCAAGGAGGCCAATGCAGCTGGAGCAGAGTGAACATGGAGATGAAGGTGGAGAATTAGGGTTTGGGGAGAGGACTGCTGGCCATACCATATGGGACCTTGTAGAACATTGTTAGTTCTTTGGTTTATGCATGTGTGCATTTTACTGGGGAAAGATCCATTAGTTTTCATTTCTTTTGATTCTGTGAGCCCCAAACATCCACTAACTGCAGATCTAGGGTAACTTCCATCATTTTACAGGTGGAAAACTAAGCCCTAAGTGATGACAGGTAGCTTGCTTAAGGTCACGTGATCTTCAGTGGGAGAATGAGGGATAAAATGTAGAATGTTAATGTTTCAATCTTTCCGTCAATATTAGGGGAATCCTAATTATTAATGTAGTTGCTAATAAATGGATGCCACACTGCTTCAGGATAGTTCAGGCAGAATGTGTTCAATTATTTCTTTTGGTTTAGAATAGAAAGGGACTGGGGTGCCTAATCCTAGTAAGTGGGGGGTAAAACAAGTAGTAAATACCTAATAGGCATTTTCTCCTACATATTAGAATGTCTGATAATTCAATTAAATGTCTTTACACTTCACATCTATCCCTTCTTATGTAAAAAAAAAATGGTTTTCATTGCCTGTTAAGCCATCCCTCTTTTGCCCCCATTATGATTATATTTAAACAAAGAAAAAGTTTATTAAGCTGTCTCCTGATTTTAAAGAGATTCAACTGCAGTTTTTCACAAGGGCTATAAAAATAAACTAAAGCTAACTTTAAAGTTAACTTCTCTCATTGGCAACTCTGCAACAGTCACACCAAGAAGGTCTGGTTGAAAAGGGTGAAACATGGCCAAAGCGTACTTACTGAACACAGATCCAGAAAGTAGTATGTTTGACCTTAAAACCCCCGATGATGGCCAGGTGCGGTGGCTCACGCCTGTAATCCCAGCCCTTTGGGAGGCCGAGGCAGGTGGATCAGGAGGTCAGGAGATCGACACCATCCTGGCTAACATGGTGAAACCCTGTCTCTACTAAAAATACAAAAAATTAGCTGGGCATGGTGGTGGGCGCCTGTAGTCCCAGCTACTTGGGAGGCTGAGGCAGGAGAATCGCTTGAACCTGGAAGGCAGAGGTTGCTGTGAGCCGAGATCACGCCACTGCACTCCAGCCTGGCAAAAGGGCGAGACTCAATCTCAAAAAAAAAGAACAATGAAAACACATAGACACAGGAAGGGGAACATCACACACCGGGGACTGTTGTGGGGTTGGGGGAGGGGGGAGGGATAGCATTAGGAGATATACCTAATGTGAATGATGAGTTAATGGGTGCAGCACACTAACATGGCACATGTATACATATGTAACAAACCTGCACTTTGTGCACATGTACCCTAAAACTTAAAGTATAATAATAATAAAATTAAAAAAAACAGAAAAAGAAAACAAAAACAAAAAACAAAACAAAACCCGATGATATACACTGCTTATGAAATCAACAGATAATTGTTATCTAATTTTTTCTTTCAAAAGAAAATTATGCTGAAAAGAAGATCTACAGTTTTTGAAACATTTACTGCTTTTAAGCATAAAGAAATGAAATGTTGGATGCAAATAGATCGGTGGTATATGTGAGCTAAAGGTACAATTTGGGTGACAGCTATGGAAGGGAATTTAATAATGCCTTTTACTATTTTGAAAGCCAGAATAAAAAGTAAAAGAAACCCTTTAGAATAAATTTTGAAAGGTTAAGTTCAGAGCTACTTAATTATTATGTGGATTTGGAAGTATAGGCATTTAAAAAATACTTCATATTTTCAAGGGAGAAAATCATTAATCACCTCCTCTGAATGTGAGGAGGTAAAACATGGCTTATGTTATTTTACAGATAAAAAAATTTCTGTCCATTAAGCAGTATTTCCATATTGCCATCTTTAGGGTGGTTGCTGTTAAATACTTTATTTTATATTATCTCAACCAATAATGCAATGAATGGCTCTGTCATGGCTAGATGACATAAAACTCAAATTATCTATTACTGTTGAAGAGATAAGATCAATGTCATACCCAAAAAAGCAAGATCTTGAGGTCTATCCCTCTGAGCTTTGATCCCTTCTATGTATTTTGAACTGAACTGCAAAAGGCCTTGCTTTTGTTGATGGTGGTAGTGGTGGGAGTTACTAGATTTAACTATTAGAATATTTCTGTTTGTACTAAGGCCCTTGACAAAAAATTTAATAGCTTTTGTTATAAAATGATGTGATTATTATAAAATTTAAACAACTCAGAAAAATAAGAAGGCAGAAAAACACTCCAAATTCCACTTTCCAGAAATAACCATTCTCAGCATTTGAACATCTTTCCAGACATTTCTCAGTGTGTCTATATTGAGCAAAATATAGCTAGATGTAATTTTAGGAAAATGGGATCACAGTATACATGGCATTTTAAATACCAAGTATTAATTTACTTTTACTTGAATTTAACATAAGAAAGAGAGATTGAAATAAAACTGGTGGAGCTGTTGATTTCACTCAGATAAATATTTCATTACCATAAATGATATAGTCGATTTACAAATCCCATTATCACTATTCAAAAAGAATAAACTCAGTCTAAGAGTTTGAAATTAACATATTTTTTCTTTCAAGTAAGACTTCATTTATTAGGAGTCAATTTCAATTGTTTTCTATTCTAATGTAATGATGGTCATAGGAACAGAGCATGTTTGAAAGTTATGTAGAGGCTTGTAGAGAACAAAGTTAACATATAAAAGCAGTGCAATCACTAGTGATTTTCTATAAAAGGTGAAAAAATAACAAACATACTCTTTAACAGATCCCCTCCCCCCTCCTCTGATTTTTGATATCTTATTCTTTATACATCGATTTATTACATGTTTTGTTTGTTCTGTAACTGTAGTTATTAAAGCTATTTAATAACATGTTCCTTGTTCCATTTAAAAATAGATTTTGTGCTCAACACCAGCCCTATTACTATTATTTCGACATTACTGAGTTTGTTTGTTTGAATGGTTAGATTTTTTTGTTGTTGTTATTATGATCTGATATTTGTTTTATTAACCATTAGAAAAGATTTGAAAAAACAAATTCCATTTTAATAGTGAGACAACACAGTAGAGCTAATCAGGGAATATTAATATTTTGCTATTCGGGAATTACTAAGGGGGAAATTTGCAGGAAACTTTAAGGCAAGAATATTGCAAATAAGTTGCCAAAAATATATGCTTATAGCCATAGCAAAATGAAGATTTAGCATGCTTGTCTTTGCTCCCAAATATTTTAAATGCAACCTTATTAAACTATAATGTTTTTAAAATTAATACTTGTGCTTATATAAAATTCAGTGATTTAAGTACATGATACTCATTTGGTCACATTTTCTGCTATTACTGTTCGGCTTCCCAAGAATTTCCTTCAATCAGCAAGTTTAGTTCACACAAACGTTAAGGCACATAGTCATGAAACAAGCTAATTTTAATTCTGAAGTGTGTTAAAGTAATCTGCTCCCCTCTGCCCCAAACACATACACACAGCTGCTTATTCATACCTGTTTGCTAAAAACTCGTGCACCTCCTTACGGTTAAATATAATTTGGGAAATGAATGATGTAAAATGTAAATCATAATTATAATTCCTTTTAAAGAAATTAGTATTTTTCTTTAGTTACTTCAAGCCACAATCCTTAATTCAATGATCCCAGAATTCTTTATAAAACCATCCTTGGTATATGACTATCTTATTTAGACCCCAAAATATCTGTGATTATGATGAATTTATGATGATGAAAAAAGACACCAACTTTTATAGGGACTGATGAAAAAAGACACCAACTTTTATAGAGATCCCTGAATATACGAGAGCTAACTAGGCACAAGGATTAAACTGAATGGTTAGATTTTGTGGTCCAGGAATTTGTTAAGGAAGCACTTGTAAGTGCTTTTTACTAAGCACTTACAAAGTGCTTAATTTTACTAAGCACTTACAAAGTGCTTAATTTTACTAAGTTCTTAATATATTTGAGATGTCCTATCAGTTTAGTTTATAGTTAAAGGACAACTTTGCTGAATATAAAATTCTTAGTTTCCCCTCCCCCTTACTGTGATACTTTAGATATTATTATGATCACTTCTTCAATGGATAGATTAATGGGAGGGGTGGAGGTAAATTTCTGCTAAGTTGTCAATCAATTTGCTGAATAACCAACTCACCCAATTTAATGATCAATGGTAATATTTTGGGGTAAGGAAAAGATGTGGAGTTTACTTTGGGTATGAATTTTGAATGCCTGTTAGGCAATAAAGTGAAGATGCTGAGTGGTAGAGAGGTTGGGCTGAAGATACATACTTGAGGTAGACAGAATAAAGATGGCAATTATGACATGGAATTGGATGATAGTACAGATGGAGAAAAGAAAAGGTCTGAGGACTGGGCACTGCGTGTGTACTCCAGCAGTTAGATGTCAGAAGAATGAGGAGGAATAGCAATGGAAACTGAGAAGGAACTTCATTAAGCTGGTAAGAACACTACTTGAAATCTTAAGGACAAAGTTACCAGCTGTGTCAAATGCTGCCAAGAAGACTGAAACTTGAACATTGGAATGGGCCACTTAGAAGTCATTTGGGTCCCTGATAAAAATCAATGTAGCAGGCAAACTACTGGTAAACCTTCTTAGAGAAGAAAAATATAATCTTACATATAATTATAGAAAATACTTTTTAAAACAATAATAAATGATAGTCAACTCTAACAATAAATTTGGACATTAGCAATTTTATCCATATGCCATAGTGCTTTCTATGTCATAATGTCTTCCTTTGATAATAATTTTATGAACAAATGAAACCAAAACAAAACCCTTTTATGAGCAGGAGAAAGGAGTGAGAGCATAAATGCAAAACATTTTCCTCTTGCTGAGTATTTGTTGCCTTTAGGGAATAAGACTTCAGAGCAGGTTGGGGAATATTATTTATATTTTCTGCATTTATCTCCACATTGTTTGATACTGCAATTTACTTGTATTCTTTTCATGGTTAAAATTATATACTAAAATAAAAAATAAACTACGTAATAAACATAAAATATCAATAGTGGCAATATGTGACACATGAATGATTCCTTCTCTTGTCCTGAGCCCATGGCTTTAATGTTACCTGACAGTTGTGGGAGTCTTTCCTTTGAATTCCATACTTGACCTCAGAATCTATTGACACAGTTTTATAGATAGTCATACGAAAATGACTGCAGTTGGTCTTGAAACTGATTTCCCAGCCGTAGTATGGATGATTTCTTTCTTTTTAGTTTTGGCTTTCTAATTATTCATTTTAGTTATTAAATGCCTATACCATGCTTGAAATTACACTAAGAGGAACTCTACTTGGAGGAACTAATGGTCTATGATTCAAATTATGTGCATCTTCTTTTTGGGGTTCAGTAGAAGCCCAAATACTTGTTGTTTATCTTAAACATGATATTATTCCAGGTTCTGTCTGTGTGGCATTCTCTTTTGCTAACTCTATGCACTCTCTCTAGGCTTTTACACCTCTGTTTCAGGATCCTGAATCAGTACCTCTATTCCAGACCTCTTTTTCTCAGTTTGGCATCCTTGTGTCCAAGTCAACATGTCTAATATAGAACTTCTTATCTTTCCTACCTAGTATGACCCTCTTCTTTTATATGCTGTTTGACCTTGTTGTTTAAGCAAAGCCATTTTGCCTAAGGTAGTGAATCTAATTGATGCATAAGTCTTGATTTTATTGCTTATTTACTTCTCTTGTCCTTTTCTTTTCTACATATTTGTTGCTACTATCTTGGTTCAGACTTTCTCCACCTCTCACCTGTACTTTTGTAGCAGTCTCCTGCCTCAGGTCTCATATGCTCCACTAATTGGCTTTGCCACAAAAGTGATTTTTCCCTAGCACAAATTACATACTATCAATCCTATTCTTAAAATTATTCAGTGACTCTCTGTTGCCTTCATTAGAGTCACATGACTGGTGATTTCACATGCCTTATATACTTCAGTGGTTTGCCCAACTTTGAGAAAACACTAAAGTTTATTTTATTATTATTATTATTACTATTATTATTTTTTGAGATGGAGTCTCGCTCTGTCACCCAGGCTGGAGTGCAGTGGCGTGATCTCAGCTCACTGCAAGCTCCGCCTCCCGGGTTCACGCCATTCTCCTGCCTCAGCCTCCTGAGTAGCTGGGACTACAGGTGCCCTCCACCATGCCTGTGTTTTGTTTTGTTTTGTTTTGTTTTTTTTGTATTTTTAGTAGAGACGGGGTTTCACCGTGTTAGCCAGGGTGGTCTTGATCTCCTGACCTCATGATCCGCCTGCCTTGGCCTCCCAAAGTGCTAGGATTACCTAAAGTTTGTTTTTTAGGAAGTACAGACTTCAATAATTTATAATGGCCACTGTTACTGGTAGTTTAGCAGTGATAATTTGCTATCAATAACAGCTTATAATAGATGTGCATTTATTGGTGAATTGGCTAAAATTCCTTACTTTACTACTCAGTAAAGTAAGGAATGAACATGAAGGTAGTAATATAGGGGTAATCTTGAACAGACTCTAATTTAAGTTTAAAAAGTAAGTAAATTATTCACAAATTATGGTACTTTGACTTTAATTTCTAACAAATCACTTGTGACATACTTCATAATTGATTGTCTATTATCATGGTTAGCAAAAGCTGGGTTTTAGATCAAAGTCCAGACTTTTTACCACAAACAAAACCCTCCATGATTCAGGCCAGTCATTTATTTATTCATATATCCACCCGTCTGTCCATCTATTTGTCAAATATTTATTGAGCACCCAGTATATCCTAGAAAATTGTTAGGGTCCAGGGACACGCTAATGAACAAAACACAGGTTTTACTGTCACAGAATCAATGGCTATTGTCCTCAGACTTCTAAGGCTGGTCTTTGCTATGTGCATGTCCAGTCTCCTCTTCTCCCCCTTATTATTTCCAGCGAGATTGACTATTTGTGATTCCCTTGATTCATTGAACTATTTTTTTTGTTGGCTTATTTTCCTCCCTCTGTCTAGAATTTTCTCAATATGATGATCACTGAGCTTTACTGTCACTTCTCTGTTCCTTGTTTCTGAATGGGGCCTCCATTGAAAGCCAAGAGACATTTAAAGCCACATTTCTTTTAAATGTAATTTAAGGCCAAGTGCAGTGGCTCATGCCTGTAATCTCAGCACTTTGGGAGGCCAAGGCGGGCAGATCACAAGGTCAGGAGTTCAAGACCAGCTTGGCCAACATGGTGATACCCAGTCTCTACTAAAAATACAAAAATTAGCTGGGCATGGTGGTGCATGCCTGTAATCCCATCTACTTGCAAGTCTGAGGCAGGAGAATTGCTTGAGCCCCGGAGGCAGAGGCTGCAGTGAGCCGAGATTGTGCCACTGCACTCCAGCTTGGGTGACAGAGTGAGACTCTTGTCTCAAAAAAAAGTAATTTAAATGTATATATTTTTTCACAAGCCTTGCAGACTTAACATTTTAAAAAATCAGCTCGGTGTGGTGTAACTGTAGTGAGGTGAGGTGGTGCGTGTACGTGTGTGTGATTGTGTGTGTGTGTGTGTGACTAAAAAGTTGATATAATTGATGGATTTGGTGATCCAATGTAGTAGAAAGAATGTTGGGGTTGGGATACTAGGGGAAATGAATTGGAAAAATGAGAGGCTTTAAAAACATAAGCTTCAATATTCAATAAAATTTTCTCTTCTAGAACACATTGTTCCTAAAGATTATGGGATAGTTTTATGCTTTCCTTGCTTTATTTATTTGTGCAAGTTTCTTTTTATCAGCCTTACTGGTGTTCTCTTTCTTCTATACACTTAAATATATGTCTGTGAATGTGCTTTACTAAACATTTAATTTTTAAAATCAACTTTATTGAGATATAATTTGCATACAATAAAATCCACCCATTTTAATGGTTGATTGAATTTTGAGAAATGTAGCCATTCAGGAAACCACCACAATAATTGAAATATAAGATTTCTATCACTCTAGAAATTTCTCTCTGCCTTTTTATAGGCAAGCTCCCTTCTCAATCCCCAGCCACAGGCAACCACAGATGTGCTTTTGGTCACTATCAATTAGGTATTTGGTTTTAATACCGTTTTTCTTGTTCAAAGTTGCCTGTTTGATTCCCAACCCCCTTCCTTCCATGATCCTTTATAGAGCTTGGAAGCTGCTCTCATTCTTCCTTTATCTGTCTCACTTTTTTGCTTATTTTTCCAATACCCCTCACTCCTCTTGTTTCATTCTTCCTCTTCGAATACCATCATTAATTCATTTTCTGCTATATAAGTCTACTGTAGACTTTGGCCACAAGTGGTTGCCTAAAAGGCTTCAGATTTTTCAAGAGTCAAAATCTTTTCACCTCCAAATTTCAATAGTATCACCTCTTTTAAGGCTCAGAAGTTACAGAATAAACCTCATAAATTATAATTTCGTAAATTCTTTTATATTAGTTACCTTCTCTATGGCACCTGGATATTGTGTATGAAACTGGGGAAAAGTAAAACAAAAGATGACAGTTAAGCTCATTTTCACAAATTATCTTTATTATAAGATACACTAATTTATAATAACTAGGAGTAAGAATAAAGTGGTTGATATGCTTTGGATGTGTCCCCTGTGTCCCCACCCAAGTCTCATCTTGAATTATAGTTTCCATAATCTCCATGTGTGGTGGGAGGGACCCAGTGGAAGGTATTGAATCATGGGGGCAGTTACCCTCATGCTGTTCTTGTGCCAGTCCATGACTTCTTACAAGATTGATGGTTTTATAAGGGGCTTTTCCCCTGCTTTGCTTTCACTTCTCTCTCCTGTCACCATGTGAATAAGGATGTGTTTGCTTTGCCTCCTGCCATGATTGTAAGTTTCCTGAGGCCTTCCCAGCCATGTGAAACTGTGAGTCAATTAAACTTCTTTCCTTTATAAATTGCCCAGTCTCAGGTATGTCCTTATAGCAGCATGAGAACGGACTAATATGGTAATATTAAAACATTTAAAATTGTGAGCACATTTGGGAAATGAATGAGTCTGTGTTGATTTTTTCCTCTTACAAATATAATATCTCAGAAAACTTTGCTTTTAAAAAGAAGTTGTGTCTGTGTGTGTGTGTGTGTGTGTGTGTGTGTGTGTGTGTGAAGGACATCACAGCTGGTTTTAGTGCCGTTTACTTTCCTTGTTTTATTTATGGAAGTAGGAGGGAATTACTTAGGGGTAGTAATTTAAGGCTATTTCAGTTGGCATTTAATTGGGTTTAGATGTCGAAAGATGCATAGAGCTAGATACTTAAATAGAGGGTTTACAGTGGTAAAATAGACTGGGAGAACAATCTTATGAACTTTGCAATATGCTTTCCTACTTAAATATCTTCCAAGGTGTGAGCCTTTAAGCTTTCCCTTCCCTTATCGCCACCTACTTATTTAACCCTTCTATCACTCTGAACTGTGCAAGAAATAACATTCTTGGTTATTTATTTATTCTGAGTAACGTATAGCTTTATTCTGCCTAAGACACTTCACGTAAGTTCCTCTGGAGCTTGTTTGGGTAAATAGAAACATCTGTTTAGTTGCTCCTTTAATATCTACTTTTGGTGGCAATTTTTTTTTAAAGGAAGGATACATTTGCAGGCTAACAGTTCTTGGTACAGAACAATGTTGCACTGACGTTTTCAGAATATCCTCAGGAGTATAATGCTGCTCCTTTTGGCCAGCAATGGTGTGATTAATAAGGTTAGCATTTCATTTTTTTGTTCTATTTGGGATTTCTGAAGAAGTCGTGGATGAATTTAGAACTACTTATTATAATCATGGTATATTGATCAATAGTAAGTTGACCCTGTTTGCTGCTGTTTCCATCACAGTTCCTGTTCTGCAACAGATCAGTCAAAACAACATAATAATGACTTCTTTCTGATTGTATTTCTGTGACCAGCTGCACACAAACACACATGTACACATCAACACACACACCTGTATACACACACTTATTATTATTAGCTCCCTTCATTTCTCTCTTTGTGCCTCTTCTATTGTCTCCCAGGCTTCTCATCCATGTCCATACCATTTTTTCTTCTTAATTCTCTTTTATCTTACAATCGTGCTTCCACCTCCCATACCTTTTCCTACAGAGTGAAATGTAGGAAAGGTTTATGAAGCTCTTTTGACTTGCCACAAACATCAGCCAGGAGATGCTATAAGATGACATAGTATTTCACTTGATGATGGTGAGTAGGATAATATTTTTACTTGGTAAATTTATGTAAGCAAGCACTCAAGAAAAAGTTTGTGCATATTTTTTTTCAAACTGAGTCACAATAAAGGACGTGAGAGATTTTGTGGCTCTTGTGACAGCCACAAAAAATAGAGTGCATTAATCATGTTGCATAAAAAGACAATAAGAAGCAAAGGTTGAAATGTTAAACTTTTTGAGATGAGTCGTAATTGTAACGGTGCTATTTATCTTCAAAGTTTTTCACAAAATGAAGTAACATCCTTTCTGTAGTCATAATTATATGAGCACCTTTAAAAGATGTTGGAATTAAGGTTAAGAGGTTAAAAAGTCACTTCAGACCAAGAGTAGAAGTAAACTTTTTGAGAATTAAAATTCACTAATAGGTAAAAAAAAAGTTTTGAAGTAGAAATTTGTACCTCTGATTCTGGTTTTGCCTTTGCCTCTAAATAGCTGTGTCATTTTTGACAGGTCTCTCAATTCCTAGTGACTGACTTCCTGGCTCCCAATGTCCTTAATTTTCAAATGAGGGATTGATTAATTGGGTCTCTAAGTGAACTTTAGTACTTAAATAGTTTGATTGAATCCTAGAATTCTTTCTTTCCTTTGAATATTATGCTCAGTCCTCTTAACTGGAATGTTTAATTAATGAAGTCTTTCCATACTCATTATGCATATACCACTTAACATTTAGGCTAGAAAAAAAATGTCTCAAAGATGTATGTATTAGTCTATTTTCATACTGCTATGAAGAAATGCCTAAGACGGGGTAATTTATAAAGAAAGAGAGATTTAATGGACTCACAGTTCCACATGGCTGGGGAAGTCTTACAATCACGGCAGAAGGCGAAGGAGGAGCAAAGGCATGTCTTACATGGCGGCAGGCAAGAGAGCATGTGCAGGGGAACTGCCCTTTATGAAACTATCAGATCTCATTAGATTTATTCACTATCACAAGAACAGCAAGGAAAAAACTCATTCCCATGATTCAATTACTTCCCACCGGGTCCCTCCGATGACACATGGGTATTATGGGAGCTACAGCTCGAGATTTGGGTGGGGATACAGCTAAGCCATATCAATGTAATTCTGTAATTTAGTCTCTTGAATGTTGAAAGGATGATCCAGTAAGTATGTAGGCCAAAAGAGGGGAAGGAATGATAATTAAATGCTATAATGTGCTAGTTTGGCAATTTCCTGTCATGGAGAACATGAATTATTGGAGTTTTATGAGAACACATGTAGGGTAGAGTAGCAGAATCTCACAGGACCTTCTGGGAATGGGGACCAGATAATGTTATTCCTCTTAGTGGTAGTTTCATGGATCTTGACTCTAGCACTCTACCATTAATAAGACTCTTTCTTTTTGTGTGTTAATTCCTAATTCCACTGGTTAATTTCACCCATATTTTTCCTTTATGGGTCCGGAGTGATGAAATCTGATTTGCCTAGCCACTTACCACTTCCACCCATTGTACAGAATTTAATGTACATGAGAAGTAGTGTACTGGTCACCTAATGGCCACTTTGAGATGCCTAGAGCACAGTCTGAGGTTTGGGGATATAGGTTGTACACTCACTCTTAGAAAGAGGTGATAGGCAAAGCAGGACTCAATATCTGATACCGACATATCTAGAATACTGAGTTTAACTACTGTAGCTTTTCAAGGAGGTTCTTCAAAATAAGCATGATGTTTTCCTTCATGAAATTAGACTAGACAAGCACTGAATGGGTCTCTGATACTAGTGCTATGGTTTATATGAATGGGATATTCAGTTGCTGAGGTAAAAACAACCAACCAACCAACCAAACAAACAAACAATTAATCAGTAGCATGTTGTATAGAAGGCAGAGATTCAGGACTGCAAAGGCTTTTCATGCCATCTGTTGGAACTCAGTATATGATGATATGCTATGACTTTTAATCAATTAGCATTACTGCCAGTATAATTTGATCAATTATTAGATACTGCTTTCCGCTAGTTGACAAGTTGATTTCCTTTACTTTTCTATAAGACACTGAAGAGAGAACTGAAAACGTAGCAATAGAACCCATTTGCGTTTTTTTTGCGTTTATTAATTATTTAATCAACATAATAAAAGATATTTTTTCCCATACTTTCCTGATGAGGAAAATGAAGTCTACAAATACTAAGCAACTTGTTAACAGCCATGTGTCTGTTAAAGCATAATGCCAGAGTTTGAATTCAGGTAGATTGTTTCCAGAACCTGCAGTCATCCACAATGCATAACTTTCCCTTCTTGATTTTTACATTTTTTTGTATCTTCCTTCCTTTTTATCTCCTGCTCTGAGTCTTTGATAGGTTTTCTCTGTGTGCAAAATGTTTACTTTCACTTCCCATGAACACTTACATTAAAGTGTGAACAGTGTTTCCTCTGGAATACTCTTCCCAGGAAAGCCAGATATTCGAAGGGTTTTACCTTGGATGGATGGGATCTAGAAGTCAGGTAAAATCCTTAATCCTTGTATTTTTTTAAAAAAAATTCCACCAGCAGAGGGCTCTAGAGAGGCTCAGAGCCAAAGCTATCAAGAAAATGGTCCAATGCAGTGTGATGGTCTGAGGTTGTGGGAGGCTGATGGAGAAGAAACTCTGAGGAGCTATTAGCTGGTAAAATATCATCAGCACGCGCATGCTGATCTTTCCTCTTTTTCTGGCCACTCGTTGCCATTTTTGAAACTTCCTCTGTAAAACTTCTTTCCAACTCTTGTTCCTGAGGTTTATGGTCCGGGTTTTATTAATTAAGGTTCCTGGATGTCTTCGTTAGCTACATGTCACCATTTAAAGATGTCAGGCAGTGTGTACTTGAGAGTTTTCTTTGGATTAGTAAAGAGCTCTTCTTCAATCACTTGTCTTGCAACTTGCATAACTTTATTGGAATATTGTTCATGCTTTTGGGAGTTTATTCCAACATATTATTTAAAAGACATTTTGTATCAGTAGTGTCTCTTACTCAATACACCCCAATGTCTGGTATAAGAAGAATACAATCCTATTTTTCCCAAACTTTATCTTTTATTAGCTCATTCTGATGAAGGTTCCAGTTCCTCCCATCTAAAAAAATTAAAAGGCCACCACTTTCCCTGGGCTCTATAAATTTTTTTTGCTATCACTTTTTTCTATCCCTGACTGTTAAGCTTTTTTAAAAGAGAAAGTTGCACTTGCTTTATCTATTTCTTCACCTCCTATTTTCTCCTCAATTCACTAATTTGACTTCTAGTTCCACCCCACTTCTGAAACTCCTCTGGCAAATTTCACTGACTTCCTACTTGTCCAGCACACTGATTCTTTTTCAGACCTTGTTTATTCAACCTATACCATAGACCAATCCTCAAACCCTTGTTTTGGGTGTGAATTGCCATAATAGTTTTTCTTGTGTTTTCTGATCATTCTGTTTTGGTTACCTTTGCTTAATTTTTCTTTCTGAGCTCAGTCCTGTATTAGCATCCACTGATATCACTTCTAGCTACTCAACCGGATAGTCACCAGGTCCTATTGAGTCTACTTCTCTAATCTCTCAAATGAAGCTACTTCCCTCCACTTTCACATCTACCAGTCTAGTGCAGGTTCATCCTTTTTTCTTTTTTTAACTGTAGCGGTATCCTAACTTATCTCCCCACTTCTAGTGTTGCCCCTCCAATCTAGCTTTATTTTTTTATTTTTATTTTTTTTTACAATTCACATTGTGATCTTTTAAAAAGGAAAATATTACTCTTCAACTCCCCAATTTAAAATTCTTCCAGGATTCTCTATAGATTTTAGCATAGTTCTTAGCATAGGGTACAAGACCCTTCTTTATTTCTCCCCTACATACCTATCTAGACTTTTCCTGTTCACTTTTCACCTTTTACTTTAATACCTCACATTGTCTCTCTCTCTCTATTTTTTTTTTTTTTTTTTTTTTGAGATGGAATCTCGCTCTGTTGCCCAGGCTGGAGTGCAGTGGCACAATCTTGGCTCACTGCAAGCTCCGCCTCCCAGGTTCACTCCATTCTCCTGCCTCAGCCTCCCTCCATTCTCCTGCCTCAGCCTCCCAAGCAGCTGGGACTACAGGCACCCGCCACCATGCCCGGCTAATTTTTTGTATTTTTAGTAGAGACAGGGTTTCACCGTGTTAGCAAGGATGGTCTCGATCTCCTGACCTCGCGATCCGCCCACCTCGGCCTCCCAAAGTGCTGGGATTACAGGCATGAGCCACTGCACCCGGCCTAATACCTCACATTTTCTAATGCCTTTATACCTTTTTATATATAGCTTCTTCTTTGTACCTCCTCCTCTTCTCTTATCCTCACTCCTTCTGCTTGACTTACTGTACTCCTTAGGTCATAGTTCTGGGATGTCTCCTCCAGAAAGCCTTTCTCTGATCACAGAGTCTAGAGTACATAACCTGATTTGTACCTTGATGAAGTACTAATAACTATAACTACCTGCTTATTTTTTGTTTCCCTTTGAAGGCAGAGGACAGTTTTCCTTTTTCCTTTGAGTCAATAGCAACTAGCATAATGTCAGACACATAGCAGGTACCAAGTAATGATTGGGTGAGATTGGTTAGCTGATCCTTCCAACACTTCAAAGGATACACCTTTTATTTTGTTTGGTAGAAAAAAAAACAAAACTAATTGTAAATACATTTCTTTCATTTCAGAGAAAGCCAAGAGGTAAATTTGCAGGACAAATTTGAGGGACATATTCGTAATAATCAAATAATATTTATTTCAGTCTTACTTTTATTTTCTAACAAAGCTCAGTTTAAAACAATTTTCTGCTGACTGTCCAGAATCCTTTCTAATTCAATTTATCAGTGTTGTGAAAGATGAAACATTGATGAGAACGTGTGTGGTAAAGAAGTCTATAATCATAAACAAGGCTTCTTATTCTTGTGTATGTACTTGTCCTATATAGTGAAGTGCTTATGGAGAGATGGGTTTGACAAGGATGGCTGAGACTTCACATTCAGACAAATTCTGAATAGATGGATACAAGCATTGTATAATAGAAATAGATGGAGATAGGGACACAGTGAAGTGGTGCAGTCTAAAAGTCAGTAATGGGGATGCAGACCCTTAATTTTGCCCAACTCCACATTATATATGTTTACATCTCAAGCATCAAGGCAATGCGAATGTTAAAGAGTAGTATAGAACTAAGAACAAGGAGGAGGTTAGAGCAGTTTGTCTAACTGAAGGCAAGAGTGAGCCCAAAATGGTACACAGGATTAAATGCAAATAAGGAAATACAGCTTATAAAAGAGAAAGAAATTAAGTAAGTCAGTAGGTTGTAGCTTGTGGGTGAATGGAGCTTAGATTATGGCATTCAGAAGAGGGAAGTGTTCTGATATGAACAGAAATCCTAGGAGAATTCAGTGACAGATTAGATCCTCACTTAGCAGATGCAGCATCGAAACAATGAGAGACTTAAATATCTAAATAGGGGAAAAGGAGGTGATTATAAAATGAATAATAGTAACAATCCCTGACATTTCTTTAATATCTACAATATACTGTATTATAGGGAACAAGACAAGGGGTTGGTCACTAATCATAAAAGAACTTTCTTATTGGAATCTAGTTATTAGCTTAAATGGTAAATGACCATTCCTGAGAAACCATTCTTGCCATGGAAATTGTGAAATATTTTATTTTCTAGCTTCCTCAAATAAATGTTTTGGAGTTTTATCAAATCTTGGGTGTGTTCACAAAAGCAAATTAAGCCTGCATGCCGGATCTCCTCTATTTGCTCCTTCAGATACATCTTTCTTCTTCAGCCTGGAAGACTGTAATGTACAAAATTATCTGGTTCCCTCGCCTTCTAGATTCTGGTTGAGCTTGGCCACTTGAGAGTCCAGGGTGACAACTGGAGGAAGGGAGGAAATGAGATTGGGTTATGTATTATATTATCCCCTTGTTATGGGGTTTCCTAGGGTAGGCTGGGTCTCTTGACCAAAGGTCACTGATTCTCTTATGGTGGTTCTCTCTCTATGGCTTTCTCTGGTTTCAAATACGAATCTGTTCTCTTGTCTCTTTGGACCTAGGATTGGTAACAGCTTCACAGCTATTAGCACTTGGTTACTGCATTATACCTTATGTCAGTGGTTCTCAAACATTGGTGCATATTAGAATCGCCTGGATGAGTTTGTTACAATACAGATTGTTAGGCCTCACTCCCAGGATTTCTAATTTAATAGGTCTCGGGTGAGGTCCCAAATTTGCATTTCTGACAGGTTCCCTGGTGATGTTGGTGCTGCTGGTTCAGAGACCACATTTAAAGAGCCTATGTTTTCCTTGTCCCTTGCCTATAGCTTTATTAAATTGTCCTTTTATTCAATCCTTTTTCAATTATTCTAATTTGGTTATACCGTCTGTTTAATGCTGGCACCCTGCCTAGTACTCTTTCCCACTTTACCAAAAATGTTCCTAGTCAACAGAACCAAAAATGAAATTCTGGAATTAGTTTTGTCATGTATTCAAAGTGTACAGTGGAGGAAATTGGGACATGGGCAGTTTATGGCAGGAGGTGGCGTTATAATTACTCAGATTATCACTGGTGGTAACATGGGGATGAAGTGTACATGGAAGATAGATTATTGGAGGTCAAGTGTCTGTGGTTCTTAATTGCATGTCAGTGATAACTTACTTATTTTAACATTTTATTTTATTTTAATTGACAAAAATTGTTTATATTTATTGTATACATTATATTTTTAAATATGTATACATTGCAGAATGGCTCAATCAAGCAAATTGTTACATGCATTACCTCACCTACTTATCATTTTTGTGGTGAGAACACTTAAAATCTATTTTCTTACTGGTTTACATAATACAATACATTCATATTAATTGTAGTCACCATATTGTACAATAGATCTCTTGAACTTATTCTTCCTATTGAACTGAAATTTTGAATTGGTTAACCAACATCTCCCCAATCCCCCATTCCTCCAGCCCCTGGTAACTACCATTGTACTCTCTACTTCTATGAGTTCAACTTTTTTAGATTCCACATAAATGAGATCATTTAGTATTTGTCTTTCTGTGCCCTGGCTTATTTCACCTAACATGATGTCCTCCAGGTTCACCCTATTGTTGCAAATGATAGGATTTTCTTTCTTTCTTTTTTTTTGAGACGGAGTCTTGCTCTGTCACCCAGGCTGGAGTGCAGTGGCGCAATCTCGGCTCACTGCAAGCTCCGCCTCCCAGGTTCACGCCGTTCTCCTGCCTCAGCCTCATGAGTAGCTGGGACTACAGGTGCCCGCCACCACGCCCGGCTAATTTTTGTGTATTTTTAGTAGAGACGGGGTTTCACCGTGTTAGCCAGGATGGTCTCCATCTCCCAACCTCGTGATCCGCCAGCCTTGGCCTCCCAAAGTGCTGGGATTACAGGCGTGAGCCACCACGCCCAGCCAGGATTTTCTTATGTTTAAAGGCAAAATTGCATTCCTTGTGTATATATACCACTTTTTCTTCATTTATCTGTTGATGGACACTTAGGTTGATTCTATATCTTGGCTATTGTGAATAATGCTGCAATGAACACGGGAGTGCAGATATTTCTTTGACATGATGATTTCATTTCTTTTGAATGTATACCTAGTAGTGGGATTGCTGGATGATATGATAGCTCTATTTTTAGTTTTTTGAGGACTCTCCATACTGTTTTCTATAATGGCTGTACTAATTGACCTTCCCACCACAGTGTACAAGGGTTGCCTTTTCTCCACATTCTCTCCTATACTTATCTTCCATCTTTTTGATAAAAACCATTCTAACAGATATGAGGTGAGATGTCTCACTGTGGTTTTAAATAATTGTAAAGATTGTGGAGTCCCTGGCTTCTTCTTATGGCTCTCAGGAAGTTAAATAGGAAAAAGGAATAATTTAAAAACTAGGCACATACAATTAAGGACATGTATAGACAAATGAAGCTCTCCACTGCAGACTTGAGTTTCCCATCTCTTCCAGATTCAGACCAGGTATGGCTGAGGAGCCTCTGGCCCTAAATCTAACTCCTTCTGGCTCACTAAGGGATTTGTCTACTCAGTGCATAAAAGTATTTTACTTTTGCTACAAAACATACCATAACATCATGTTGTATACCTTAAATTTATACAATAAAATTTATTTTAAACCATAAATAAAAAATATTGTACATAAAAAAAATTTTACCTGTCTCACACGCAGATGCTGATTAGCCTCAAGACCAATCTTTGTCACCTCTTATTGACTCAACATAGCCCAGATGGGGAGGTACAAGGCCTGGTCCAGGAGAAACACTTTATACACTGAAAGAGGTCAAGAAGGTCAAGACCCCACCAGTCTGTATTGGCATACATGGGGAGTGAATGCTAATGTCCATCAGGGTAAATTGTTGACATTGGTGTACTCACCTGGAATTTAGGGTTTAATATGTTGGTCTGAGCACTTGGGAGAGGCATTAATAGTCTATGAATATATTAATTGAAGCCTGAACTCAATGATGACCTATAGTCAATAAGGTAGAAATGTTTGAGATTACCTGACCTACTCTAGAGGAAGGAATTCACAGGCTTAGGGAAACGGAAATGCTAGAATGGATCAGCCAACTCCTAACCGTACTCCCTAGGAAGGCCAGAGGATGCTCTTTTGATGAAAGCACTATAATATGCATTGGTGAGGGGGATAACAGCATTGTTAAATAGCTCTGTGGTTGCTGTCCTCTGTAGGAAGGAGATGACTGTAGGTTATGCCATAATGGAACTGAGTTTCCTGATCCAGTAGGATTCATGACGGTTTAAGAGTGATGGAGACCAGCTGGTGGCCCTTAATCATTACAAACCAGGTGTTTGAAATTACAACAAGCCACAGGGATGGAGTTTTGACTTGTAAGGATCTATGGGAATGATTTTCTTTTCTGTATTTTTTGTAGGGGGAGTGGTTTTCTAACCTCACTGTGTGTCAGACTCACATTGGGGGCTTGCTAAAACCCAGGTTGCTGGGCCCCACCTCCAGAATTTCTAATTCAATAGGTCTGAAGTGGAGTCTAAAAATTTTTATTTCTAACAAATTTCTAGGTAATTCTGATGCTGCTGGCCTGGACATGACACTTTGAGAACCATTAATCTAAGGCAATAGCTAACTGATGATGTAGTTCTAAGAATGAAATACATGTGCAGCCTTCCAATGTACTGTCTTACATGTATAGGCAGAAAAATTCTGCCTTGTGTCAAGTCTTGTGGGCAGAAACAATTTAAATTAGTGTTTTCAGATGTATGCCAATTTATATATTAGGCCCTTTCAATTGAGGAAAAGGTCAGGTCTCTTTGTAAAAGGGCCTTGCAATGTAGCAATGGCTGTATATTTTACATTTTTTCCAAACCATCTCTAAACATATTTATATAATAATAGAGGAGGAAACTGTGTGGTCCTGATTTATGGATGAATCTTTATGGCATACTGAGACCAGCTGTAATTGGATAGGTGCTGCACTAAAACCCCATATGGGGGTGACCCTGAGAGCCAGCGGGAAAGAGAAATCTTCACAATATAAAGAACCCTACAGCCTTCTACCAGTGTGACTTTACCCTGGAGAAAAGGAAATAATACTCAGAACTTCTGAGTTATTCGATTCTGGCTTTAAATTCATA
This sequence comes from Hylobates moloch, assembly GCF_009828535.3. NCBI lineage: Eukaryota > Metazoa > Chordata > Mammalia > Primates > Hylobatidae > Hylobates > Hylobates moloch. The sequence goes on along the minus strand of NW_026652278.1, from coordinate 62,476,611 downwards.
CTGATCCCCAGAGACTCTAAATGCCACCATAGTATTTAGAAGTCAGAGTAGAGATTTATGTAGATCTTGATCATATTCTAAATCTAACAGCATTTCTTAGTCCCGGAATATATAATGAGAATAGATATAATTAGTAACTAGTGGAATCAACACGTTGGTTTCTTGATCCATGTAATGAAGGCTATTATAAGAAAGTGCCAAGCAGAAGCTCCTGGAATGACCTTTTTCACCTAGCTGAGGTAGTAAACCAAAAGTAACATCACATTCCTGAGGGAATGTCAGAGATTAGTACCACCATCAAAGATATAACTGAGGCGGGCGGATCATGAAGTCAAGAGATCGAGACCATCCTGGCCAACATGGTGAAACCCCATCTCTACTAAAAATACAAAAATTAGCTGGGTGTGGTGGCACATGCTTGCAGTCCCAGCTACTTGGGAGGCTGAGACAGGAAAATCACTTGAACTCAGGAGATTGCACCACTGCACTCCAGCCTGGCAACAGAGCAAGACTTCGTCTCAAAAAAAAAAAAAAAAAAAAACAAAACATATGAAGAGTGACTATTCCTACTACATATTTGTTTAATTTGACTGTTTGGCTGATGCAAAACATATGGGTCATGGAGCATGAGGGTATATTTTTGCAGACTTAAGTAGGTTGTGATGCTATTTGCACATATTGTTCCAGTTGTGCAACATTTATGGGAACTAACTAGCACAGCCCTTTAGAAGTTGTTTTATTTTCCATTAACATTGATATGAAAAAATCAGAAGTAGTTTGCATTTACATGGCAGGGACAACAGTATATCTTTACAGGTTTACCATAAGTAACAACTCTATAATCTAGAGGGAGTTTGGTTTCTTTTATACTCAATAGAACATCAAATATACTATTAAATTGTTAGTGTTATGCTAATTCAGCCTAACAGGCAGGAAGAAGCAAGTACTATAGTAACTTTAGTTAGATATATGCATGTCAGAGTGTGGGAGATAAATCCTGTAAAATTTGAAGGGCTTACCACATCAGTGTAGTTTCTAGGATTAGAGTGACACTAAAGCAGGCTATTCTAAAGTGAAAAACAGATTATTAAACCTGAACCTTGAACCCTATCCACCATCAAGCACAATGCTTGGTGAGACACTTCGGATTTTGAATGCAATACATATTACCTTTGGATGGGCTACTGCTGACCATTTACTGGATAAATGCTAAGGCTGGCAGTTTGAATGAATCCAGGAGAAAGGAAGGTCTCTGCATTAGGTCCTTAGGTCCTGTCTGCATTACAGCCTATGTATAAGATGGTCTCAGCTGTTATCCTTGAAAAACTCCTGGAGTAAAAATCATCTTTGACTTAACTTCTGATATGATTTAATTTGGGATTCCCATGTGACTCAGATGAAGCCAACTTAAAAAGTACTTGTACATCTTACCATTCCAATGACTGTTATGCCTCATTAATTTTATGGCCCAGCAGGCTCAATGTACTAGAAATGTTTGCGATAGACAGAGATACTATTTGGAGTTTCTGGAAAAACCTCAAAGGAGAATCATGGCCAGATTTCTTATCTGCCAACAACTATTTTCCATTTAAAAAGCAGTTTTTTGATTTGCATTTCTCTGATGGCCAGTGATGATGAGCATTTCTTCATGTGTTTTCTGGCTGCATAAATGTCTTCTTTTGAGAAGTGTCTGTTCATGTCCTTTGCCCACTTTTTGATGGGGTTGTTTGTTTTTTTCTTGTAAATTTGTTTGAGTTCATTGTAGATTCTGGATATTAGCCCTTTGTCAGATGAGTAGGTTGCAAAAATTTTCTCCCATTCTGTAGGTTGCCTGTTCACTCTGATGGTAGTTTCTTTTGCTGTGCAGAAGCTCTTTAGTTTAATGAGATCCCATTTCTCAATTTTGGCTTTTGTTGCCATTGCTTTTGGTGTTTTAGACATGAAGTCCTTGCCCACGCCTATGGCCTGAATGGTATTGCCTAGGTTTTCTTGTAGGATTTTAATGGTTTTAGGTCTAACATTTAAGTCTTTAATCCATCTTGAATTAATTTTTGTATGCAAATCAAAACCACAGTGAGATACCATCTCACACCAGTTAGAATGGCCATCATTAAAAAATCAGGAAACAACAGGTGCTGGAGAGGATGTGGAGAAATAGGAACACTTTTACACTGTTGGTGGGACTGTAAACTAGTTCAACCATTGTGGAAGTCAGTGTGGCGATTCCTCAGGGATCTAGAACTAGAAATACCATTTGACCCAGCCATCCCATTACTGGGTATATACCCACAGGAGTATAAATCATGCTGCTATAAAGACACATGCACACGTATGTTTATTGTGGCACTATTCACAATAGCAAAGACTTGGAACCAACCCAAATGTCCAACAACAATAGACTGGATTAAGAAAATGTGGCACATATACACCACGGAATACTATGCAGCCATAAAAAATGATGAGTTCATGTCCTTTGTAGGGACATGGATGAAACTGGAAAACATCATTCTCAGTAAACTATCGCAAGGACAAAAAACCAAACACCGCATGTTCTCACTCATAGGTGGGAATTGAACAATGAGAACTCAGGGACACAGGAAGGGGAACATCACATTCCGGGTACTGTTGTGGGGTGGGGGGTGGGGGGGGCGGGGACAGCATTAGGAGATATACCTAATGCTAAATGACGAGCTAATGGGTGCAGGAAATCAACATGGCACATGGATACATATGTAACAAACCTGCACATTGTGCACATGTACCCTAAAACCTAAAGTATAGTAAAAAAAATAAAATAAAATAAATAAAAAGCAGTTTTTCTGGCTTGCTTCTGGACCCTACATGACCACAAGATGCAAAGTATGTGACCTGAACTGTCCATAATGAACAAGGTGTTATCGAATCCAATGAACCTTAAAATAGGATGTGCCTAAGAGCATCAGATGTGGCATATTAAGAGCAGCCTGAGAGATCCAGAATGCCCACCAAGTAAACTGCACAAGCAGGTGATTTACACTCCCATGGTACTTGATTCTACTATTTCTCTGCCTCTTCTTGAGTCCATATCTATGGCTTCGTGGGGAATTTCCTATGGTATGTTAACAGAGAAGGAAAATATGTGGTCCATTTATGGGTGGATTGCATAGTATACTGAAACCAGCTATAGGGGATAGGTATAACCTATGCAGGGAGGACCGTGAAAGACAGTGGGAAGGGAAGTCCTTCCAGTGGACTGAACTCTGAGCACTACATCTAGTTGTTAATTTCCTATAGAAGTAAAGATGTCCTAAGGTATCAAGATACAGTAATTAATGGATGGTGCCTAGCAAACTGATTGGCTGGTCAGGGAGTTGGAAAGAAAATATTTGTGAAGTTGGTGACAAAGAGGATCTGGAGGACACCTCTTGGAACTGTCATAGAGTGTGAGGATATTCCTGTCTCACATTAATGCCTACCAAAGAGATTCACAGTAAATGGGACACTTAGTTTTTAGGTAGTCAAATGACTCATTCTGTGAATGTCAGTCAACTTTTTCCAGCTACTCTGTTGCTTGGTCAAAGAGTCCATGTACAATGTGGCTGTGGTGACTGACTAGAGGTCATACAGAGCTCATCAATATGGGTTTTTCCTCTACAAAGCTGATCTGACTTCAACAAGTTGGTGACTATCTAATTTGCTAGGATCGGGGACTAGCACTGAACTCTTTTTTTTTTTTTTTTGAGATGGAGTTTCATTCTTGTTGCCCAGGCTGGAGTGCAGTGGTGCAGTCTCAGCTCACTGCAACCTCTGCCTCCCAGGTTCAAGCGATTCTCCTGCCTCAGCCTCCCAAGCAGCTGGGATTACAGGTGCCTGCCACTATGCCTGGCTAATTTTTGTATTTTTAGTAGAGACGGGGTTTCACCACATTGACCAGGCTGGTCTCGAACTCCTGAGCTCAGGTGATCTGCTCACCTCGGCCTCCCAAAGTGCTGGGATTACAGGAGTGAGCTGCCACGCCCGGCCCAACACTGAACCCTTGATACAGCATCATTGGTCATCCAACTACCAAGTGACAACTGGATTGCATTAAACCCCTTTCAACCTGGAGGAGGCCATGCTTTGTCCTCACAAAGAAAGACGCAAAGTCCAAATATTGATTTGCCTTTTCTTACAGTGCTTCTGAAATCTCTGCCATTTTTGGACTTATAAAATATTTTACCCATCTCCATGGTATACCCATAAAATCACCTTCAATTAACAGACCTTTTTATGGCATTAGTGATTTCAAGCCCGCAGAATTTACTGGATTTACTGTATGTATATCATTCAGAAACAGCTGGCTTTGTAGAATGATGGTCTGACCTCTTAAATGCTTAGCCATAGAGCTAGGTAGGCGATAATGCTCTGTTAAGCTGTGATGCTGTACTGCATTGTGGTGTTTGCCTTAAATGAGCATCTAATAATATTTTAGAGAAAAAAGAAAAAAAATGCTATAATTTCAACTGTGTTTGCTTCCTCCAGAAACCTCTTTGCTGAGATAATATATATTTTGGGTTAAAAATAACATCTTACAGGGTCATTGCTTACTCACACTTCACCTGTGTCAGAGATTCTTGTTAGACTGAGACGTTTAACTTTGATCACCCTGAAAAATTCGTGATATACACAGGGTCTACTATGGACCCTCCCTTAGATGTGGCACTGCGATGAACTTGCATCCTGAGCATCTGTAGGTAGTGGCCCTGCATGTGTATGGTACATTACAGTTTTAAAAGCCTCTTGCATAGCATTTTGTATCAGCATCTGAGATGAATGTGATAAATAGTGTAATAAACAAGATTTAACAGAGTAAAATATTTGCATCACAGGTGTATGTCTTCTAATTTAAGTTGATTTTATTCAACTCTTATTCTTCTTACTCCAGCTAATTAAAACCCACATTGACACTTTTAGGCATTGAACAGCAACCCCAGGTGTTGGCTTGACTGCCTGATTTTATTGATTTCATTTGTTTGTGGCTTTAGCTGTGAGTGGCTGGGTACATTAGAACTTGGTATGGAATCTGCCACTATAGGAATTGAAGACATTATTTACTTTTAATGGCTGCATTATGGCCTATATATAAGCGGGTCTCAGCTATTATCCTTGAAAAACTCCTGGAGTAAAAATGTTCTCTGACCTAACTTCCCACATGATTCAATTTGGGATTCCCATGTGACTCAAATGAAGCAACTTAGAAAGTACCTGTATATCTTACCATGCCCGTGACTGTATTTCCTTAGCTGCTAATGCTCTTCTCTTCCAGTAAAAATGGCTTTATAATTTTACAATTTCTGATCTATGTGTTGTCATGAATTAACTTTTAAAAAAATCCTGCTTTCTTTCTGAGACCTTTAAGAAAGAATTTTCTTTTTTTCTTTTATTTTCATTTTTATTTCAAGAGAACAATTTAAAATATGTTTTCTCACAGATAGTAGGCATTTAATTAGTGATCACGAACCACTTACTACGTTATGCCCCAAAATTACATTAAAGAAGGGGTAATTAGTGATAGAAGCCAATGCCAAATAAATACAGAAATTCCATTCTACTGAAGTCCACTTCATGGGGGCAGGATGTGTTTTTAGTATTAGCATCTTTGGGGTGAATTATGATGTTGTTGAAGGCATTTAATTCAATGAATACTCATTTTTATTGCATCACTTTTTACCAATACTGCTAAAGTAACAGAACATTCTATTCCTCTAATTTGCCTGAGCAATATATCGTAGTCATTAGCAAGAATTAGAACTGCACCTACCAATTACTGAACAAAAATTAGGGCTGTAAATAATCACAACACCTCGGTCCAGGCAGATGACCTCATCTGCTTATTTTCCTACCACGTATAACAAAATAATGGTTGGTAAAGGATATTAACAGCTGTTTTAATTTAAAATTAAACTTTTATAAATCAAATCAGTACTTCCCCCCAATAAAAGAGATCACTGAGATTGATTTAACTGTCTGTGTCTTAAATCTTTTTAACTCTTATCTCAGTGGGAGAACTGGGGAGTCACTTTTTTAGAATTCTTTTCCTTGGTGCAAATTTCAGGTGCATGATAAATTTGTTTATTTGATTTGACAATATACATAGCTTTGTAGTCATTATTATTATTCTTAAAAATGAAAACATTTTATTTGTAAAAATGTTACCTGAATTGATAGTGTGATTTTAAAAAAAATCAAATTAAGAGGAATTTGTGGAGCAGAAGGGAACATATTATTCAGAAGGTTAACTTGGTGTAGTTGAATACATTTTAAGTTTGAAATTCTTGAATGATTGTATGTATGTAATTACCCTGAAATTGTAACAACACATAGTCTTTTTCCCCACCTATATCTTGTGTCTGTTGGTATACTTACTCAAGTATTAGATTTCCTTATATATATTTGGGTCTCTAAATACTCATTGATTTATTTTTTTGAGCAAACAGTTATTGAGTGCCACTGAGTGCCAAACACTGTGCTAACACTCGAAAAGGGAGGTGTTGGGGGCAATGAATAAGACCTCATCCTCTTTGTAGGATGAAAAAGCCTTCCAAATAGAATCTATAACTTTGACTGGTATTAGATAAGCCTTTGGAGATTCTTTAGTGACTGCAGTTTGTTTACCATGATCAGAGCCAATTGAACCTAGAGCATTTAAAATGTGTAATTTATCGTATATTTATTGTGGCACTATTCACAATAGCAAAGACTTGGAACCAAGCTAAATGTCCAACAATGATAGACTGGATTAAGAAAATGTGGCACATATACACCATGGAATACTATGCAGCCGTAAAAAATGGTGAGTTCATGTCCTTTGTAGGGACATGGATGAAGCTGGAAACCATCATTCTTAGCAAACTATTGCAAGGACAAAAAAACCAAACACCGCATGTTCTCACTCATAGGTGGGAATTGAACAATGAGAACACATGGACACAGGAAGGGGGACATCACACACTGGGGCCTGTTGTGGGGTGGGGGGAGGGGGAGGGATAGCATTAGGAGATATACCTAATGTTAAATGACGAGTTACTGGGTGCAGCACACCAACATGGCACATGTATACATATGTAACTAACCTGCACGTTGTGCACATGTACCCTAAAACTTAAAGTATAATAAAAAAAGTGTAATTTAGAAGGAGGAGAAAATTTAATATGTACATTGATAACATGTTCCAGTCCTAAGTAATCCGTAATTCTTTGAACTACTTAGAAATCTGAGATAGCGTCTAGTAAGGAATTGTATACCATAGGAGAACATTTATTAAATGAAACAAAATTAATTAAATTCTGCCCTGTAATAGAAATTGACATTCATGGATGGACACAATTTAAGCTGATTTTTATCTGTAAGCTTTATAGATTTTTCCTTTACTAGGGCTCCTTCCAACTACCTTCTAAGAGGACCTTTGGAGATGTTTTCCTCAAAACGTTAGGATGAAAAAGTCTAATCTACTTATAAAAAGAAAATCAACTTGATCAAGCTTAGCAACTTTATTTTCAGGAATAATTTTTTTTATGTAACCTGATATCAACAAGGAAATAGGCAGTATTTATAACTTCTTTCCATTTAGAGAACTGCTGATGGTTCTGTTTTATTGACTCTTCTTAATCTACTAATTCTCTTTAGGAATTTATATGGTTCAATATCCTAAACTAGAATGGTTTATTTATCTAGTATTGGACAAAGAGGAAAAAGTTTCAAGTGCTGATAGTTACCAAACTTCCAAACCCCAGTGAGCCCATTAGAGTTACCAGAAAACATTAATTGTGATACATGGTGAGCACACAGGACTTTCTGCATTAAACACATCTCAAACCACAATGATTTGTTCCTATTTAACATTGCCAATCAGAAATGTTGCTCTTTGAAAGTCATTACTATTTTTACTTGAATCTAAAATGTATTAACAGCTTTATGGCTTTTTATTAACTGATTATTCAGTAGAACTAAAGCTTTCAAAGTTTTCATTATTACAAACGTTGACAAAATTGTTCTATCCCTTAGAGTATGGTTTCATTGTAGCAGTTCAAAGAAAAAAGCCAAGTAGGAGTTTATAGATATAAAAATGGGAGGGGGACTAATTATGGAATCTGAAAAAGTAAAATGATGTGGTGTCATTTGACATTTAAATTTGAGAAGTTGATCAGTATATTACAATCATTGCGCTTACTATTTTACATGAAATTGTGGAGAATTGTCTGGATCCCCACTTTACTTTGTTGGGACTCGGAAAAAAATACCTCAAAATGAAGGTCTCAGAAGCAAAAGCTTCTTTGACTTTCTCCTGCCCTCCTGTCTCTCAGTCCCATTCACCTACATCCAGCCATAGAAATGAGAATCCCTCTTCCCCAAAGCATGTTGTAGAAACTAGAACTTCTTTTCCCTAAAGCCTCCCATAACACCTAAAAATATTACTCAAACTTTCTCTCTGCCCTGCTGTGTAAAAACTGGCCATAAAGAAATTATCTGACATTGTTTTATTGTAAGTCTTAAGACCCCCACCCGCCATTCAAGAGAGAGTCCTGCCCCATACCCAGAAGGAAGAAACGCATGCTCAGAGAGGCCAAGAAGAATCTAGACAGACCTTCCCCACTCAACCTATTAGCATTAGGTAGTAAACTTTTTGTCCAATCTTATTTGAGTATGGCTGTTCATACTTTGTTGAACTGAAGCATATAAATGGACAATTTTCCCTGCATCTTTGGGTTTTCATTCTGAAGACTCTCATGTACACATTAAATAAATTTGTATGCCTTTTCTGTAATTAATTTGCGTTTGTGAGTTGATTTTTCCATGAACCTTTAGAGACTGAAGGAGTTTTCCCTTGGTCCCTACAACTTTTATTTTTCATTTTTCATAGAAAGCTGTGTTAACATTAGTAAATCATGTGAAAAAGTTACAGTAATATGCAAAGCTTTCTTTTTGTGTGTGAGTGGCGGTGTGGCCTTTTAAACAATCTTTAGGTATTTATGGTAGATGGTTACATAGTAAAACGAACCCCAGTGAATCAGCTGCTTAGACTATGAAGTATTGTGTGAGGAGATAACAAACTATTTGGCTGCTCACAGTGGTAGATGTACATGAGCTTCTGAACAGGTCACAGGAAATGAGAAAAGATGAACTTAAATCACTTGTTAGAGATAACAATGAGAAATGCTAGAGAGAGGAGAAATGCTTTGTAAACAGCTGGGTGAGCAAGTGCTGTGGAGACCTATAGAAAATCAGTGGACCAGGATAGATCATTCATCTTTCACACCAAGCTCACAATTTTAGCCACTCAATAGGTTAACTATCTCTTCTGTGTCCTTGTACCATAGATCACACTGTTAACACCAGCTGTGTCACTATTGGTGGGGTTATTTTTATTTACCATAACTAGCATAGTTTGGGAGCTCACCATGTCCCAAGCATTATACATATATTATTTTCTTTTACATATGTTATTTCATTTTCTCCTTATAGCTATTTCATGAGTCAGGTGTTAATATCTCCATTTATAGAAGGGGAGACTGAGACTTGGAGGGATCAATTTATTATATAGCCAAAAACAGCCAGAGAGCAATGTGAATCCTTGTGCATCTGACTCCGGAGTCCATCCTTTCAACCGTATGTTTTTCTATCATCTGTAACATCACCTATTACGTTACATAAGAAAGGTTGAACAAATAAGCAAACTCAACATCACACACACATCAATTATGTGTGACAGACTGAACATGGATTAGCAGAATCTTCTTTTAATTTCTGAGACATGTATGAGGTAGAATATTTTAGGATGTATAGCTGTGAGGAGTTGCAGAACTAGTCTTGGAGGTACATAAGAGTGCTTATTTGATATTGTTAGCTATTTGCTCTACATATTTGTTAACAATTTGCTGTATTTTGAACTATCTTACCGTATGTCTGTCATGGTTCTTGGAGGAAGCTCTGGAGTCAGACATCTTTGGGTCAAAGATCTGGTTATCCTGCTAGTGATGTAACCTTGGTCACATTTCTTACCTCTTGTTGCCTCAGTTTTCCTGGTTGGAAATGGGGACACATATAGCATCTACTTTATGAGGTGTTTGTGAAGCTTCAAAGTGATAATACACATAAAATGCTTAGAACACATCCTGGCACATAGAAGAGTTGCATAAATATTAGCCATGATTTTTATGATTTTGCATATCTTATTAAATTCTCAATTGTCTCAGGCTATGTTGATGAAAGTCACAGTATTTCTATACCTTTAAGACACGAATAACTTTTAGGCTGTAATACAAGACAGTCATGCAGATAAGCATATGTGCTCATGACTGTTTGCGGTTAATTTGTTTAAATTTTCTTTACAGAACAGATTAGGATTTGTGGTGCTACATGCCACACAAGTTGTGTAGGTCTCCAATAAACCAAAATAAAATTAAAAAAGCAGATATTACTCCATCCCTTAACACTGTAAGCAGGGAATCACTGGAGCTGCTAGCATTTATATATTGCATGAAAGATACCACAGTTCTAAAGACTGCTAATAGAGATTCTAAAGACTTTGGTGAGGCATGGTACCTCACACCTGTAATCCCAGCACTTTGGGAGGCTGAGGCAGGAGGATTACTTGAGGCCAGGAATTTGAGGCCAGTTTGGGCAACACAGTGAGACCCTGTTTCTACAATTTTGTTTTTTTTAAATTAGCCTGGCATGGTGGCATATGCCTGCAGTCCTAGGTAGCTGGGAAGCTGAGGTGGGAGGATCCCTTGAACCCGGGAGTTTGCGGCTTCAGTGAGCCACTCCACTCCATCATGGGAGACAGATTGAGACACTGTCTTTAAAATAAATAAATAAATAAATCCATCCATCAACCATCCATCCATCCATCCATCCATCCATCCATCCATCCATCCATCCATCCTTCCTTTGTTGGATCCATGTTACCTGCTTAAGAAATGACAGGCAATCAAAAGATAATTGATTAGTTTCTCAAGCACTAATAATAATTTAGTATGTTTTGCCCTTTGTCTCTAGAGCCTTGAAATACATGTACTGAACATGTTTTAGATGATTACTCCTAGATTTGCCTTCTTTGTGGTAAGAGATCTTTAGAATTTTGGGATATGAGAGGGCCAAATGTTTGATTAACAGCTTTCCTTTTATTTTCTTCGTGTGCTCTAACAATCATTTGTTTTGACACTTAGACCTTGGATGTAATTACCCTCATCCTAGTTTCCTCATCTGTACAAGAGCAAAAATGATACCTCTTTCAATGCCTTTTTTGAGGATTTACTAATTTATGTGAAGTTCTGGCATATAATGATGTTTGATGTACTTTAAAACTTAGGCTATTTGTGGCCATACTGCCCAAGGTAATTTATAGATTCAATGCCATCCCCATCAAGCTACCAATGACTTTCTTCATAGAATTGGAAAAAACTACTTTAAAGTTCCTATGGAACCAAAAAAGAGCCCTCATCGCCAAGTCAATCCTAAGCCAAAAGAACAAAGCTGGAGGCATCACGCTACCTGACTTCAAACTATACTACAAGGCTACAGTAACCAAAACAGCATGGCACTGGTACCAAAACAGAGATATAGATCAATGGAACAGAACAGAGCCCTCAGAAGTAACACTGCATATCCACAACTATCTGATCTTTGACAAACCTGACAAAAACAAGCAATGGGGAAAGGATTCCCTATTTAATAAATGGTGCTGGGAAAACTGGCTAGCCATATGTAGAAAGCTGCAACTGGATCCCTTCCTTACACCTTATACAAAAATTAATTCAAGATGGATTAAAGACTCACATGTTAGACCTAAAACCATAAAAACCCTAGAAGAAAACCTAGGCAATACCATTCAGGACATAAGCGTGGGCAAGGACTTCATGTCTAAAACACCAAAAGCAATGGCAAAAAAAGCCAAAATTGACAAATGGGATCTAATTAAACTAAAGAGCTTCTGCACAGCAAAAGAAACTACCATCAGAGTGAACAGGCAACCTACAAAATGGGAGAAAATTTTTGCAACCTACTCATCTGACAAAGGGCTAATATCCAGAATCTACAATGAACTCAAACAAATTTACAAGAAAAAAACAAACAACCCCATCAAAAAGTGGGCAAAGGACATGAACAGACACTTCTCAAAAGAAGACATTTATGCAGCCAAAAAACACATGAAAAAATGCTCATCATCACTGGCCATCAGAGAAATGCAAATCAAAACCACAATGAGATACCATCTCACACCAGTTAGAATGGCGATCATTAAAAAGTCAGGAAACAACAGGTGCCGGAGAGGATGTGGAGAGATAGGAACACTTTTACACTGTTGGTGGGACTGTAAACTAGTTCAACCATTGTGGAAGTCATTGTGGCGATTCCTCAGGGATCTAGAACTAGAAATATCATTTAACCCAGCCATCTCATTACTGGGTATATACCCAAAGGACTATAAATCATGCTGCTATAAAGACACATGCACACGTATGTTTATTGCGGCACTATTCACAATAGCAAAGACTTGGAACCAAGCCAAATGTTCAACAACAATAGACTGGATTAAGAAAATGTGGCAGATATACCCCATGGAATACTATGCAACCATAAAAAATGATGAGTTCATGTCCTTTGTAGGGACATGGATGAAACTGGAAATCATCATTCTCAGTAAACTATCGCAAGGACAAAAAAACCAAACACCGCATGTTCTCACTCGTAGGTGGGAATTGAACAATGAGAACACATGGACACAGGAAGGGGAACATCACACTCTGGGGACTGTTGTGGGGTGGGGGGAGTGGGGAGGAACAGCATTAGGAGATATACCTAGGAGATATACCTAATGCTAAATGACGAGTTACTGGGTGCAGCACACCAACATGGCACATGTATACATATGTAACAAACCTGCACATTGTGCACATGTACCCTAAAACTTTAAGTATAATAATAATAAAAGAAAAAAAAACTTAGGCTATTTGTGACTGGTGCTTTCTTTCTCTCCTCTCTCTTCTCTTTTTACATTTAAGGCTTTTAACTGTTTTTCTGTCTAATAATCCTGACTTATATAGTACAGTACTCTCCAAAGTTGAATACCCAGAAGCCATGCACAAATGATCCAGCGGAGCATCTGAAAAATATTAGAAATTCTACTGATATTTACTTTTTATCTAAGTAAAAAACAAAGTTTAGTAATTATTTAACATAAAGGCTGAGATTAGAAGTTATATATAATGTGTAAATACGTATATTATGTGTGAATGCTGAAGTTTTTGTAAAGAGTGCTTCATAAAAAATTTGTACATCATTTATCTGTTATTTATTTATTTAGAGACAGGATCTCGCTCTGTTGCCAGGATGGAGTGCAGTGGTGCAATCATAGCTCACTATAACCTTGAACTCCTGGGTTCATGCAATCCTCCTGCCCTGGCCTTTCATGTAGCTAGGACTACATTACTAAATTTACCTATCATTTAGTACCTGAATGAAGCCTTATGGGTGACAGACAGAGGATTTTGGAAAAACTTTCTGAAAACTTTCTTTGGGTCCAGAATTTGAGCAGGTCACAAGGAGGTAATCTTATTACAGGTGCCAAAGCACAATGTGGCTCAGTGTTAGTGCTTGGATCTTTTGATTTTTTTGCAGTTTATTGTGGTGTAGCTTCAGTGTAGTTTAGTATAGTTATATTGTTGTTATTGTTAAAGAAAGAACTATGTTGAGAAAGCTGGTTTGTTCCACATTTTCTGTTAAGGTTGTAATCTTATTTGAAGAGAAAAAAATGCACAGATAATATGCAGTACAAATTCATTGTTTATATTATGATTAGCAGTTGACAAGGTATCCATCTTATAAACTGAATAAGTTCTGTTTAAATTGGTTGCATTGGTAATTAATGAAAAGTGGTGCTAGGCTACTTGTTGGGATTTGTATGCTAAGAAGATTTTCTTTAATTTTGAAGCAAACTGATAGAAGTTCATGCAGACGTCATCTGTGCTTCTGTTGTTGGGCCTCAAAGACGTGTAGCAGAAGACTTTTCATCAAGCTTAACTTTACTTAATGATTAAAGCAATTTTTGCAAAACTGTGTGCTACAGGAGAAATCTGTATTCCTGTTGGATTTCAAAGACATTTTACAATACTACTTCCACTTGCACCAGGGAAAAAGTTTTACAGAATAGTAAGCTATTTGTTTTGAGGATTGGACTAATCAATTTCGGTGATTATAAACCTCTGATCTTCACATTGATGTGTTACGTAATAGTGTTGAAACTGTGCATATTAACAATACATGAAATGGTTTTAAATGTCTTTTATGAACAGGGTCAATTAGAGAAGGGGCTAAATTAACTTTGACTGCAAAAGCTCATATTTTGATGGCAAAGATGCTCTTCTACTCTCGGTAAAAGTTGTTCTTTTTACTGACTCAAAGCCTATTTGGTACTCTTTTAAGACTAAAACTACACCCCTAATTATATAATCAGGGAGAGTACTAGAGTGATTATAACTACATATTTTTCTGCAATCTTTGAACACAATATCAAATGCTGGTGTTCTGAGTCGTCTGTTTCCAAATATCCAAGCTTAGATTGGACCAAGAATATATGTTAGAAAACATGTCTGATGAGTGTTTCAAGGCTGGTCACATCATCTGATTGCATTTGGAGGATGCACATTGGCTTGGGCTGTGAGCTGGGTATGAATGGCTACAAGAAGAAAAATCCTTCTATAAATTCAAGTCATTTATATGCAGTCAATGTGAGAAATATGTGCATAAGGAGTACCTTTTATGATGAACATACACAATAGTTCCAAAGGATTGTCTTTATAATACACCATACTATATGCAAAGATATTTAGAAAATATCTGCCCGAAAGTGATGGCAAAACCATTGACTAGTCTGGAATGGGTTTGGCTATCACAAAGACAATCTATAAGAATGTTTTTTCTTTTTCTTTTTTTCCAAGATGGAATCTCACTCTGTTGCCCAGGCTGGAGTGCAGTGGCGAGATCTTGGCTCACTGCAACCTCCACCTCCCAGGTTCAAGTGATTCTTCTGCCTCAGCTTCCCGAGTAGCTGGGACTACAGGCATGCACCACCATGCCCGGCTAATTTTTGTATTTTTAGTAGAGATGGGGTTTTGCCTTATTGGCCAGGCTGGTCTCGAACTCCTGATCTCATGATCCACCCGCCTCCGCCTCCCAAAGTGCTGGGATTATAAGCATGAGCCACTGTGCTCGGCCCCAGGATGTTTTTTCATATTCCAGTCACCATGGAGTCGCTCAGCAGAAGCTCTTGCTTCTAGGGGGATTTCAGAGGAAGCGCCAAGAAATTGTGCTCAAGAATCTGTCCAGGTTTGGAGCTAGGGTAAGGGTTTCTTTCAGTAGAGCTGCAAAGTCAAAGCAGAAATAATTCTCAGGCTTGTGAAATGCCTTGAGACAGCTAGTATTTTTATATCAACTCTAGACTAATATTCTGTTCTTTTAAAATTTTGTAGTTCTGTATTGTAGAATTATAAGTCAGAAGTTAATGCAGAGTTAATTTTACAGACATGAAAACTTGTATCATGAAGGCCATCCCATTTCTTGAATGTTTTTCTTTTGCTACTTAATACAACAGGAGAAAAATTAGGTGATTTTTTGGGTACCAATTTTAAGTTTGGTAAGAATGGAAAGATGCTTAAATAATAGGTAACTTTAAGTAAGTAATTGCAGAGGGGGCAGATAAAAGGCACCATTCATCAAGTGTCAACTATGCACCAGCTATTTTGCTAAGTGCTTTACCTGAGCTATGTAATGTAATGCTCACATTAACCCTATGAGGTAGGTAATATTGTCTCCATTTTATGTATAAGGAAACTGACCATCCAGAGAAATTAACAGATTTTAAAAATGTCCTACAACTAGTAAATGACAGAACTGGGATTTGAACTAAGGGCTCCAGGCTCTAAAGCACATGTTCATTTTATAGTGTTTTACTTCCCACAAATGGGCATTTAAAATGGCATTATTAGGTGGAGCCAAGATGGCTGAATAGGAACAGCTCTGGTCTCCAGCTCCCAGCTCCAGCAACACAGAAGACGGGTGATTTCTGCATTTCTGCTTGAGGTACCGGTTTCATCTCACTAGGGAGTGCCTAACAGTGGGTGCAGGACAGTCGGTGAAGCGCACTGTGCGCGAGCCGAAGCAGGGCGAGGCATTGCCTCACTCGGGAAGCACAAGGGGTCAGGGAGTTCCCTTTCCTAGTCAAAGAAAGGGGAAACAGACGGCACCTGGAATATCGGGTCAGTCCCATCCTAATACTGTGCTTTTCCAATGGGCCTGGAAAACGGCACACTAGGAGATTGTGTCCTGCACCTGGCTCGGAGGGTCCTATGCCCATGGAGTCTCGCTGATTGCTAGCACAGCAGTCTGAGATCAAGCTGCAAGGCGGCAGCGAGGCTGGGGGAGGGGCACCCGCCATTGCCCAGGCTTCCTTAGGTAAACAAAGCAGCCAGGAAGCTCGAACTGGGTGGAGCCCACCACAGCTCAAGGAGGCCTGCCTGCCTCTGTAGGCTCCACCTCTGGGGGCAGGGCACAGACAAACAAAAACTCAGCAAGAACCTCCACAGACTTAAATGTCCCTGTCTGACTGACAGCTTTGAAGAGAGTAGTGGTTCTCCCAGCACGCAGCTAGAGATCTGAGAACGGACAGACTGCCTCCTAAAGTGGGTCCCTCACCCCTGAGCAGCCTAACTGGGAGGCACCCCCCCAGTAGGGACAGACTGACACCTCATTCAACCGGGTACTCCTCTGAGACAAAACTTTCAGAGGAACTATCAGACAGCTGAATTTGTGGTCTCACGAAAATCCGCTGTTCTGCAGCCACCGCTGCTGACACCCAGCCAAACAGGGTCTGGAGTGGACCTCTAGTAAACTCCAACAGACCTGCAGCTGAGGGTCCTGTCTGGTAGAAGGAAAACTAACAAACAGAAAGGACATCCACACCAAAAACCCATCTGTACATCACCATCATCAAAGACAAAAAGTAGATAAAACCACAAAGATGGGGAAAAAACAGAGCAAAAAAACTGGAAACTCTAAAAACCAGAGCACCTCTCCTCCTCCAAAGGAACGCAGTTCCTCACCAGCAACGGAACAAAGCTGGATGGAGGATGACTTTGATGAGTTGAGAGAAGAAGGCTTCAGATGCTCAAACTACTCTGAGCTACGAGAGGAAATTCAAAACAATAGCAAAGAAGTTAAAAACTTTGAAAAAAAATTAGAAGAATGGATAACTAGAATAACCAATGGAGAGAAGGGCTTAAAGGAGCTGATGGAGCTGAAAGCCAAGTTTCGAGAACTACGTGAAGATTGCAGAAGCCTCAGTAGCAGATGCGATCAACTGGAAGAAAGGGTATCACTGATGGAAGATGAAATGAATGAAATGAAGAGAGAAGGGAAGTTTAGAGAAAAAAGAATAAAAAGAAATGAACAAAGTCTCCAAGAAATTTGGGACTATGTGAAAAGACCAAACCTACGTCTGATTGGTGTACCTGAAAATGATGGGGAGAATGGAACCAAGTTGGAAAACACTCTGCAAGGTATTATCCAGGAGAACTTCCCCAATCTAGCCAGGCAGGCCAGCATTCAGATTCAGGAAATACAGAGAACGCCACAAAGATACTCCTCGAGAAGGGCAACTCCAAGACACATAATTGTCAGATTCACCAAAGTTGAAATGAAGGAAAAAATGTTAAGGGCAGCCAGAGAGAAAGGTCGGGTTACCCACAAAGGGAAGCCCATCAGACTAACAGCTGATCTCTCAGTAGAAACTCTACAAGCCAGTAGAGAGTGGGGGCTGATATTCAACATTCTTAAAGAAAAGAATTTTCAACGCAGAATTTCCTATCCTGCCAAACTAAGCTTCATAAGTGAAGGAGAAATAAAATACTTTACAGACAAGCAAATGCTGAGTGATTTTGTCACCACCAGGCCTGCCCTAAAAGAGCTCCTGAAGGAAGCACTAAACATGGAAAGGAACAACCGGTACCAGCCACTGCAAAAACATGCCAAATTGTAAAGACCATCGAGGCTAGGAAGAAACTATAGCAACTAACGAGCAAAATAACCAACTAACATCATAAAGACAGGATCAGATTCACACATAACAATATTAACGTTAAATGTAAATGGGCTAAATGCTCCAATTAAAAGACACAGACTGGCAAACTGGATAAGGAGTCAGGACCCATCAGTGTGCTGTATTCAGGAAACCCATCTCATGTGCAGAGACACACATAGACTCAAAATAAAGGGATAGAGGAAGATCTATCAAGCAAATGGAAAACAAAAAAAGGCAGGGGTTGCAATCCTAGTCTCTGATAAAATAGACTTTAAACCAACAAAGATCAAAAGAGACAAAGAAGGCCATTACATAATGGTAAAGGGATCAATTCAACAAGAAGAGCTAACTATCCTAAATATATATGCACCCAACACAGGAGCACCCAGATTCATAAAGCAAGTCCTGAGTGACCTACAAAGGGACTTAAACTCCCACACAATAATAATGGGAGATTTTAACACCCCACTGTCAGCATTAGACAGATCAACGAGACAGAAAGTTAACAAGGATATCCAGGAATTGAACTCAGCTCTACATAAAGTGGACCTAATAGACATCTACAGAACTCTCCACCCCAAGTCAACAGAACATACATTTTTTTTTAGCACCACACCACACCTATTCCAAAATTGACCACATAGTTGGAAGTAAAGCTCTCCTCAGCAAATGTAAAAGAACAGAAATTATAACAAACTGTCTCTCAGACCACAGTGCAATCAAACTAGAACTCAGGATTAAGAAA